>NC_044311.2:137642167-137951334 GCF_007474595.2 Lynx canadensis
TTGCAAGGGCTCTAATCTCAGGGTAACATCAGTGTGGACAACTCAAGCACATATTAAAAAAATGGTTACATGTTCTGGTGTTAGATACCTGGAAAATCCCAGGATCGCTTCTCATTCAATAAATAGACGAATTATAATCATTTATTGGGTATGTATACGTGCAAAATTTCTGTGAGAGGCAGAATGGTAATGTTTCAAGGTGCACTCCCCCTCACACACACACACAATTTTGCATTTGACAGTGATACAGGGTATGTAGAGCTATCTCTATGGTTTAAATTTGGCACAGACATAACAGATTATTTGAGTTTTAAACTTACTTCCAGAATGTAAATATACTACTAAGGCAGAAATATACAAATGATCTTACATTCCAAATAATCAGATTTTAAACATTACTTCTATTTTTTTGTGCTCTTTTTTTTTTTTAATCTTTATCTTTGAGAGAGAGACAGCACGTGAATAGGGGGAAGAGCAGAGAGAGAGGAAGATACAGAATCTGAAGCAGGCTTCAGGCTCTGAGATGTCAGCACAGAGCCCGACATGGGGCTTGAACTCACAAACTGTGAAATCATGACCTGAGCCAAAGTCAGACGCTTAACTGACTGAGCCACCCAGGTGCCCCTACTTTTTTGTGCTCTTAAGAAAAAATGATTTTATTTAGAGATATCATATCATGAATTCTTTTTTAAAATATTTGTGGTGTTAAAACATTAGAGAACAAAGCTCTCGTTTATATAAGAAGAGACAACTAATTAACCAGAGCCCTTAACAATACATGAAAATCTGCACATAAAATCAACATTGGACAAATATAAGAAGCAGCTTTCAGCAGCCTCATTAATTACACCTGCTAAGAGTCAATGTCATCTCTAGAGCACTGTTTCTGGAAAATATTTCTTAAAAGCATTATCATTCTAAAGCCTTGAAATATATATAATTCATGCTACATGTTATATTCAAAATATCTTTCCCAGGAATGGGAAAAGAAGGAAGATAAAGAACAACAAAGAGATGAAGAGAAACTTTGGAGGTAATGAACATGTTTATTACCTGGATTATGGTGATGATGACATGAGTATACATTATTTCCCAATGCCAAATTATGTATGTTAATTGTATGCAGGTTTTCGTATTCCATCTCTACTTCAATAAATACTTCCTGAGGCGTTAATGCCTATTAAAAATAACAATACATCATTTAAAAAATTTAAGCATGCTTTCACATATGTTGCAAATAGTAATTTAAGCAATGAAGTTTATTTGGAAAGTAAATTTAAAAACTCTAATTTTTAGGGGCGTTTGAGTGGCTCAGTCAGGTAATCATCCAACTCTTGATTTTGGCTCAGGTCATGATCTTGGTCGTGAGATCAAGGCTCACATTGGGCTCAGTGATGACAGAGTGGAACTTGCTTGGGATTCTTTTTTCCCCTCTCTCTGCCCCTCTTCCCATTCTCAAAATAAATAAATAAACTTAAAAGATAATAAAAATAAAATAAAAAGATAAAAACTCTAATTTTTACGTTTGCTAAAGACTACATTCTGTTTATATATGGTCTATGATCACAAAATTTATCTAATAATGAAAATAGAGCTATAAAGGTTTACAACAATTTTACTTAAAAAAAGGCACAGTGAACCTGAAAGTAAAGAAACAAATCAATAATTGCCATGAAATAAAGATACTACCATGGACTCTAAATTATAGCCACTGCCATCTTGAAATGCATTATAAAATCTTTGGTAGTGTATCTGACCTGCACCTGTGCAACTTGTCCTTTTTAAAGTTTCTTTATTTATTTTGAGAGAAAGAGAGCATGAAACAGGGAAGGGCGGAGACAGAGGGAGAGAGAGAGAATCCCATGCAGGTCCCATGCTCAGCGAGGAGTCCAAAGTGGAGCTCGATCCCAAGAAGCGAGAGATCATGACCTGAGCTCAAATCAAGAGTGAGATGCTCGGGGCGCCTGGGTGGCGCAGTCGGTTGGGCGTCCGACTTCAGCCAGGTCACGATCTCGCGGTCCGTGAGTTCGAGCCCCGCGTCGGGCTCTGGGCTGATGGCTCAGAGCCTGGAGCCTATTTCCGGTTCTGTGTCTCCCTCTCTCTCTGCCCCTCCCCCATTCGTGCTCTGTCTCTCTCTGTCCCAAAAATAAATAAACGTTGAAAAAAAAAAAAAAAAGAGTGAGATGCTTAACCACAGACAAGGGCCCCATGCAATTTGTCCTTTAAATATGGCTAACTATATTTCCTTAGCTATACTACCTTTATCAAAAGTGTGGCTTGAAGATGAGGGCGTCACTTAATAAAACATTATTGTGACATTTGCTTGATATTTTAAATATTTATTTGTTTTAACCTGACAGTAAATATGCGGTTTCTGGGTCAAAGGCAGACTGATTATTTACTTTCACAAGATCTAAGTTACAGTTCTCCATGCCCTGGTTTCCCCACAAGAGGACCCAGTAAGATTCAGATGTCTTCTGTGCGTACATACAAAATGTGGATTTCCCTCACAGTAGAGAAACTATGAAATTATGAATCTCAAAGCTTATAAAGGGCAGCCTGTATAACTCCTCTCTTCCCCTCAGGAGGAGACCTTACCTTACTAAGATAAGCAAATCCTTCTTGTGGATCAGAGGGAAAGATCTCCAAATTCATTACCATTTGGAATGTAAACATGTGGCTCCAGGGAAGATAAAACTATAAACCACCACAGAGAAATACATAATCTCTAACTTCCAAGTTACTTACTCATCTCTTAACTCTGATTGCTAGTGATTTTTTCTCAGAAAGTATAGACCATGAAGAACCATAAAAATATTCCTGTCACATTTCTCCCTGAGACTGCTTTTACTCAAAAGAGAGTAACACTGTTCTAAGTTACCCATTCTAATGAATAGCTAGAAACATAAAATACACAAAACCTCAGTTTTTGACATTGTACAACAGGCAACAGGTAGAGAAGGGAGAAAATATCAGGTGACTCTTACCCAACATCATCCCAGGCTTCTGGAGGTATACAATATAGGGACTGCAGTTTGGGAAGGGTGAAAGCCAAACAGGACCCAATGATCACACTCAACTGATGAAACAGTTATCACAGTTGGCCAGTTTAAGGTAACTATAATTTGTGGAGTAGCATTTTTTTGATGAGGCGACTCCCAGGAAGCAATGATAGGTATGTGAGTAAGAGTCCTTTTTGAGTTTTTTAGCTGACCACCTATTTGAGCATGCATTAGATGAAGTCCTGTGAGGCCCAGAAAGAGACTTTCTAGGGAAAGAATAACTGAGGAGCTTAAGTCAAAAAATTCTTAGAAGTCACGCAAAGGCAGCCATATTCAAACACCATTTTAAATATATATAGAACATTTATCAGATCCCCAAATGGCTATACCTAAGAAGTGGGGTTAACTAGGTTTAGAGTAACAGTTGCTCCAAACCTACTCTTAGAGAGCTTAAAAATATGCATTAAAAATATATGCATTTAAAAGTATCAACTGATCTTCAACTAATTTAAATATCAAAATAAATTTCAGCGTTCTTACAAGAATATGACAAAATACAGCACTCCACACTGTATAATTTGCAAATCTGATACCCCAAACAAATAACCAAGAAATAAACATGACATATAACTAAGAGGAAAACAAAATCAATAGAAATAGAAACATAAATGATAATTAAAGAAATCAGCTGACGAATTTGTTAAAATAGCTACAACAGGTATGCTACATATACCGACATGTTATTTACTCAACATGGAAAATAAAACATAAATATAAATATAATGAGAGAGCATCTTTTCATGCGTCTGTTGGCCATCTGTATGTCTTTTTTGGAAAAACGTCTCTTCATGTCTTCTGCCCGTTTTTTAGCTGGATTATTTTGGGGTTTTGGGGAGGTTGAGTTTGATAAATTCTTTATATATTTTGAGTACGTACTAACCTTTCATTTGATATATCATTTGCAAATATTCTCTCTCATTCCATAGGTTGACTTTTAGTTTTGTGGATTGTTTCCTTCATTGTACAGAAACTTTTTGTTCTAATGAAGTCCCACTTGTTTATTTTTCCTTACGTTTCCCTTGCTTCAGGAGGCATGTCTAGTAAAAAGTTGCAACAGCTGTTGTAAAAGAGGTTACTGCTTGTGTTCTCCTCTAGGATTTTGATTTCCTATCCCACATTTAGGTATTTTATCCATTTTGAATTTATTTTTGTGTATGGTGTAAGTGGACCAGTTTCATTCTTTTGCATGTTGCTGTCCGCTTTTCCCAACACCATTTGTTGAAGAGACTTTTTTCCATTGGATATTCTTTCCTGCTTTGTGGAGGAATAATTGACCATAGTTGTGGGTTCATTTCTGGGTTTTCTATTCTATTCCATTGATCTATGTGTCCATTTTTGTGCCAGTACATCACTCATTATCAGGGAAATACAAATCAAAACTACAATGAGATATCGCTTCACACCTGTCAGAATGGACAGAATGAACAACGCACGAAACAATAGGTGTTGGCACATACGTGGAGGAAGGGGAACCCTCTTCCACTATTTGTAGGAATGCAAACTGGTGCAGCTACTCTGGAAAACAACACTGATGTTCCTCAAAAAGGCAAAAATAGAACTATCCTATGATCCAGCAATTGCACCATTCGGTATTCATCCAAAGGGTACAAAAATACTCATTTGAAAGGATAAATGGACCCCGATGTTTATAGCAGCATTATCAACAATAGCCAAATAATGGAAGGAGCCCAAATGTCCATCAACTTCTAAATGGATACAGAAGAGGTCGTTTCTATGTACAATGGAATATTACTTGGGTATAATAAAGAATGAAATTTTGGGGCACCTGGGTGGCGCAGTCGGTTAAGCGTCCGACTTCAGCCAGGTCACGATCTCGCGGTCCGTGAGTTCGAGCCCCGCATCGGGCTCTGGGCTGATGGCTCGGAGCCTGGAGCCTGTTTCCGATTCTGTGTCTCCCTCTCTCTCTGCCCCTCGCCCGTTCGTGCTCTGTCTCTCTCTGTCCCAAAAATAAATAAACATTGAAAAAAAAAAAAAAGAATGAAATTTTGTCATTTGCGATGACCTGGGTGGAGCTAGAGAGTACTATGCTAAGTGAAATAAGTCAGCCAGAAAAATACAAATATCATATGATTTCACTCATGTGTGGAATTTAAGAAACAAAACAAGTGAACATAAGGGGAGAAAAAAGAGTGAGGGAGGAGAGGACAAGGATGGTCGTTCTATTCAACATTGTACTGGAAGTTGAAGGTAGGACAATGGAGCAAGAACAAAATGTAAAAGACAAAGAGATTGACAAGACAGAAACTAAACTGTCTTCCCTAGCAGACAGAATATTACTTACGTTAAAAAAATCCAATAAACTACAAAAATAGTACTAGAACTGGTAAGATTAATATTTTGCAGAACACAGCAAGGTCAACAATCCATATCAATTATATTTCTATATTGTAGCAGCAAAGGATTAAAATTGTTTAAAAATGTCAAGTATATTCCATTTAATAGCAACCAAACCCATGAGATAAATTTAATGAGATGTTCCAACTAAAATATGATCAATTAATAAAGCATTGAGGAGATAAATGAAAACACACAAAGTAGAATGGCAGTTGTCAGGGGCTGGGTGGAGGGGAAATGTGGAGTTGCTAGTCAACAGGTATAAAGTTTCAGTTACAAAGGAATCAAGTCTTAGTTTTGGCTGCTAGAACAAAATACCATAGACTAGGTAGCTTACACAACAGAACTTTATTCCTTACTGTTCTGGAGGCTGGTTAAGTCAAAAATAAGGTGCCCTCAGATTCAGTGCCCGGTGAAAACCCTTCTCCTGGTTTGCAGACAGCTGCCTTCTTGTTATGTCCTCACATGTCAGAGAGAGATCATCCCTCTCCTAACTCTTCTTATAAGGGCACTAATCCTCCCAAAGACCCTGTCTACAAATACCATCACGTGGGGGATTAGGGCTTCAACATATGAATTTTAAGGGACACAAACATTCAATCCGTAGAAAATAAGTTCTAGAAATCAACTGTGCATCAGGTACCTATAGTTTCCATTAGTTTCTTGTACGCTTAAATTCTGTTAAAGAAAGAAGGAAGGAAGGGAGAGAAAAAGGCTCCTTTGCTACTAAATTATGTGAATGATGGTTTACTTACACTGAAATCAAAGTTATTAATATTACATATTAGTACAGAATTAAAAAAAACTTATATTCACACATTTTAGTATTTTTGGAGTAACTTGAATTCGTGGGCCTTTTTTCAACTGCACATTTTATGAAACCTAAATACCAATCTAGTATTTCTAATGAAAATTTAGCATCAAAATTGAGATGTGCTGCAAACGTAATTAACATATCAGATTTTGAAGACTATATGAAAAAAAGTAAAATACCTTAAGAATTACTTTTCATGTTGAAATAATGTTTTGTATATATTGTTACACAAAATTTAAACACACACATACGCACACACATATTCAGAGAAATGCAGATGTCTACTATGTTCATGAATTGTAATACTCACTATTAAGGTTTTGATTCTCTTTAAATTAGTCTCTTGAGTCAATATGTACATATATGTATATTTATTTATTATACATGTATATCTTATTAAATAAGATTTGTGTTACTAAGGAAATAACTGAATATACATATAGAATATACATGTTAACTAATGTAAATCAGATTTAATAAGAAGTAAACAATTTCTGATGTAAGTATTTGTGGGAATGATTATTTTTGCTATTCCCTTCTGCTTTTATTTCTTCCTTCATCCACAAAAATTCAAAGCATTTTGTGTTCCCCACTCCCCTACTCCCAAAGCTATAGTCCTTTTCCTGAATTCTTTAGGGAGACTATCGAGAACTTCATAAATTGAGAACCGTGTATTGCAAAAATAGTAAATAGATGATAAATTAGATTTTTTCCATGATTTAAAACCAACATAAGCTCAACAAGAACTCTTTAATGAAATGATTAAAAGGAAGACAATTGATGGATGCCTGGGGTGCTCTGGTGATTAGGCATCTGACTCTTGATTTCCACTCAGGTCGTGATCTCAGGATTCGCAAGATGGAGCCTGCAACATGCTCTAAACTGACAGTGTAGAGCCTACTTCAGATTTTCTCTCTCCCTCTCTGTCTATCTCTCCCCCACCCTGTCTAAATAAATAAATAAGCATTTATAAATAAATAAATAAATAAATAAATAAAAGACCATTGAAACACAATAATACACATCTAAACAACTGCTTCTACATGTAATGGATTTTATAGATTCAGATTAATTCGGTACATTTTGAATTTCTGATTTGCTATGTGCTAGATTGATTAATATTTCCAGATGATTTAAAATGAAAATTAGCGTTGATAGTGATCTTAAAAAATGCTTTTTTCTTTAAACATTAATTAAACATTAATTAATATGTATGGACATTTCAGTTCCTTTAAGAGAAATTTTGGTATTATCTATTTATTTAAATAAGGTTCTTGTTCAATACTTTATCATTTCAAATACATGGAGGAAAATTCCCGTATGTAGTTCTCGGGGTAGCCTATTTCCACTCACTAGGTCCATGAGGCTGTCAGTGACTAGACAAGTTATTGCAATTATCACGTAAGTCATGCCTCACACATCTGTATAATTAAATTCAAGTGAAAAGATTTTGTGAACTGTTCTACAACTTGTATTTGATGGATATATATTATTTATATAGTTAAAATTACTCTCTACTAAAGAAATGGCAAGAAACATTTGAAAATTACATTTTTTTATCCAGTTTTACAATGAATGATATGTATTTTTAGACATTCTCATCAAAGTACTTTTTGAATATGTTATTAGTCTGTCTTATAGAAGTTTACATGTTTAATGTAAAGAAATTAGTAAATATAGAATTATAAATGTGGATCTATTCTTTATTGCAACTGCAGAAATATACATTATTTTGCTTATGTATATGTTTCTATTTTAATAATAATAATATTATTATTATTAGGTTTATTCAGGTTTATTATTATTTTAAGGTTTATTCAGGTTTCAGAGATGGAAAGAGATAGAGCGTGAGTGGGGGAGGGACAGAGAGAGAGAGAGTGACACAGATCCAAAGCAGGCTCCAGGTTCTAAGCTGTCAGCACAGAACCCGATGTGGGGCTCGAACTCACAGACAGCGAAATCATGACCTGAGCCAAAGTCGGATGCTTAACTGACTGAGACGCCATTATATATGTTTTTATTTTTAAGATAAAAATATAACTAAAATGGGCAATAAAATATACAAACATAAATATAGAAATCTACATAAAGATAGATTATAAAATTAGCTTACATATATTAACTCATAATCTAATATTTTTATATGTCTTTAGACTAAAGAACATATTATTTGTTTTTTTCCATGCAGATTAATATTGCATAAATTTCTGTGTCTATTAAAATAGAAACATTTTTTATGGTTATTTAGTTTTCTATTACATGAGTTTTCATTAATGATTTATAAAATTCCATACTGTTTATATATACACATATATAATACTGTTTATATATACATACACACAAATTCTTCATTACTATAAATAATATAGTAATTAATATCTCTGTAGGTAAATTGGTGCATATATTCATAAATACGTTTTAGAATATATATCCAGAAATTTGGTTTCCATTCTAATGATTATCTTAACTACAAGGCATTTTACTATAGCTTTCCAAATATGTTATCCTAACTTCAACCCCCCACAACGGAATTTGAAAAGCTCCAATACCCTATTTCTTTGCAACACTTCATAATCAAGTAACATATTTGATGGATAAATCTAGCAATTGAAAAAAGTAATACTTTCAAGCACATGCCTACGTGAAGTTCGTATCATTTCCAAAAATATTGAAATCAACATGCACATAAGTTGGCCTTCCTTATTAAACATGTTACAGCAGTTTATTTGGGGAAAAGGGACAATAAGAATTTATTACTCAGTGATATTACCCTTAAAACAATGTATCATTTTAACTGACATTTTTACTTTCCTGAGGGTACTGAAGTGTTAAAAACCTTTTTAAAAGAATAGTTTATAGTAAAACAATTTTATTCATATTTAATTGGATATAGAGATATTTTCCTTAAAATAAAATCCAAATATCTAAAACTGGACTAAAATAAAGTAAAAAATATTTCAATGTGCAATGTTCAAAGTGCCTAAATTTCTGAGTATAAGTTAAGAAGCATGTGTGTGTGTGTATAAATATATATATATAATCTGAAAAATATAATTTTATGTTATAAATAGTTTCTTATACTCTACATAGGCAGGAAACATAAAATTGAAAATTGGAAAAAATACTAGAGAAAAAGTCAACATTTTAAAAAATGGAATATCAATGCCAACATAAAACAATACTAAACTTGTTTTTGCAAATAATTTTATTCTTTACAACTAAAATTTTGAAAGAATTGAAATTGTGAATATTTTCTATAAAATAGGAAAGGATATACTACCACCTAGTGGATAATGCGTTTGCTTAAGGGTAATATTTCACCTACAAGAATTCTTACAAACCATAGATCAAGGGACACTGATGGCTAAATATTGTACAATCAAACAACTTAGTAAACAATCGCCAAAAATCACTTGATTTAAAAAAAATATTGCCCATTTTTCACTTTATTTCTTTCACCTTCTAAGTTTTAGCCATTTTGTAACAGGAATATAGACAGTATATAGTTATACAAAATAAAATATATCAATATCTGAATATCTTAAGAATCCAGTGAAGATGAAAACTATAGTGACCAATTTTTAGAGACCATTAAATATACAAATGCTACATTTAGACTACATATTACTTTGAGTCAGGAAATACATTGACATTTTTCACAATTTAGTGGAAATTGGTAACAGCTATATTGCAATAATAAATACTCAAAATGAACACTGAAGATTCAGTTAATCCTTTAAGTGGAATATTTTGAAGATCATTAAGGAGAACATGTATGGGAAAGAAAGAAACTAATAGGAATGTGTTTTCAGGGAATTTATAACTATATTGTGTTCAATAAATTACGGGTCCTTTTCACCTCTTCTCTTTTGCCCTTGAATATGTACACTTGTTTGTGTGTACATGTTCACTTTGTTTGAATTATTTGACAATGAATTTAATTTTGCATAGTTTTCTTATTATAGAATATCTTCAACTTAAAATTTCTAAGCCATATACATAAGTACTGTGTAGAGTGATTGTCCTTTCTAAAATTAATTCATGATCAAATCATTTAATTAAATTATTAATTTAACTAAATAATTAAAATACATACTATTATTTAATCATGGGTTCCATTCAGTTATTTATGATTATTAAATTTGAATCATAGGGGCGCTGGGTGGCTCAGTTGGTTAAGCGTCCGGCTTCAGTTTGTGAGTTCCAGCCACGCATCGGACTCTGTGCTGATGTCTCAGAGCCTGGAGCCTGCTTCGGATTCTGTGTCTCCTTCTCTCTCTGCCCCTCCCCCAACCTGTGCTCCGTCTCTCTCTGTCTCTCAAAAATAAATAAAAGTAAAAAAAAAATTAAATAAATAAATTTGAATCATATAATACTGCAGGCAAGAAATAAGGTGTTTTGATGTAGATCCTTTATACAAAAATTATCAAAAATCAATATCCTGCTACAAAACCCCTGGAAAACAGAATTCTTTGTTCTTTAGAAAATTATGGCTTTAAATTAGTTATAGGGTATTAGTATAAGAAAACAAGAAGTCAAAGATACATCTATTCATTTATTCATTAATTTACCAGATATATAATTCTAAGGCCATTCTACAGGCCATCCAGTGAGCTAGGAGCTGGAGACACAGAAATGAAGAGTTAAATTTAAGTGGCATAGTCTCTGCTTTTACGGAATTATTTCTTTTTGGAACACCTAGTCACACAGAAGAAAAATGTAACATAAAAATGGAAAGACTTGGACTTTGGAAAAGAAACAATCATGAAATTGCCAGGCAACATGGATTCCAGCTACAGAGAAAGCAGGCAAGTTCAAAAAACAGGTTTTGTCATGCTTCAAATGGCAGAGAAGAGAAAACTGTAAAGAGAGAAGGGGGGCATAGGTGAGTGAGGAAATGTCAGGAGGTAGGAACTTAATGAGGAGGAAGAAGCAAGGGCCAGATTATGCAGGGCCATGCAGGGCAGACAGAAAAAGTTTAAATGTATTTGAAGGCTTAAAAAAAAAATCTCTGCATTCATAAATGGTGGCGAAATAAAATTTAAAAAAAATAGACATACAGCAAGAGGAACATATTTTCTTGAGAAGAAGGAAAAAAAAAAACAAATTCAGTTTACCTTCAGGATGAAGGTACCTCTAGGCATCACATTAAGTGAAAGGAAAATGAGTGGAAAGAATAACAGATGATTTCACTTCAGCAGCTGTAGTAGCCAAATAAAAAGACCTTTTTATCTGTTACATTGTCACTCTAACAGGAGTTAGGAAGTTATCTGCAACATGGAAACACCATCTGTAATAATCTCAAAGCATCATTCTACAGACTACTTACTGTGTTATCTTCCAGAATAAATCTTAATTCCATTCGTGTATTTCCAAATTGTACTCAAATCTAGAAACAGAATACTTAAATAATAGGCATCCTTTTCTACTCACTACCTCCTCAAATTGTAACCACTATCAGGACTTCTAATATCATACATTAGTTTTTCCTGGTAAATGGAATCATTATAACACTTTTACTTTTGCGTCAGGCTTCTTTTGCTCTATGATTTTACTCGTGACTTAGTAGCGCTCATCAGTGTATGGAATGTTACGGTATGGATATATAAAAATTGGCTATTCCACGATAGAATGTTGTGTTATTTTCAGATTTTTAGTATTATGAATGTTGTTGCTGAGAACCATCATTGCTGATGTCTTCTGGTGATGATATGTTGGTGTTCTGGCATATACATAAGTAGGAATGGAATTGTAAGGTAAAATAGTGTTCCGTATCAGCAGACATGGCCAGTTTTTCAGTCATTCAGCAACATATACACCGGAAACAATACAGGACAAATCCAGTTGTTCAAAATCCCATCCAACTCATGACTTTTCTTTTCAATTTTTAAAGTGGCCTTATTCACGTAATTAATGCACCTAAAACCACAAATATCCAGTTTATGCAGCTTGATGAGCTTGGGCATAAACAAACACCCATGAAACCATCAAAATAATCAAGATAATAGACCCATTTATTACGGAAAAAAGTTTTCTTGTGTCTTTGTTTGTTTTTGCTCTGTTTTGTTTTGTTTTCTCATGTGTGTGTATGTGCATGTGTGTGTGTTGGTGGGGGGTTAAGAACACAACATAAGATCCACCCTCTCAATCACTATTTAAGTGCGTGATATAGTAACACTGACTATAGGTATTCTGCTGTACGGCAGACGTTTGGAACTAATTCATGCTGCACATCTGAAACTTTATACTGATTGAAAAATAACGCCGCATTTCCTCCTCCCTTCCAGCTTCTGGTAACCACCGTTTTATTCTTTTCTATGAGTCTGACTATTTTAGGTACCACATGTAATTGGAAGCATGCAGTACTTATTCTGTGCCTGGCTTATTTCACTTCATGTAGTTGCTCTGGTGTGTGTGCAGTGGCATCTTATCGTGGTCCTCACTTGCATCAGCTGTGACAGTCTTATTTGCTATTTCATTATACACTCTGGTGAAGTGACTGGTAAAGGCTTTTGCCACTTTCTTTTTAATTTTTTTTTTTTTACTGTTTATTTTTGAGAAACAGAGAAACATAGTGCGAACAGCAGAGGGGTAGAGAGAGGAGACACGGAATCTGAAGCAGGCTTCAGACTCTGAGCTGTCAGTGCCGAGACTGACGGGGGTTCAAACTCACAAACAGTGAGATCATGACCTGAGCCGAAGTTGGACGCTTAACCGGCTGAGCCACCTCGGTGCCCCAGGTTTTGTCACTTTCTTATTAGATTGCATGCCTTCCTTATTGATCTTTCATACTTTCATATATAAATATATATCTAAACATCTGGAAAGATTATATATATATATATAATATCGTAATATTGTTATTTATATTGTTTTTATTTAAATTGTCACAAGCCTTTTGTTTTATATGCATTGACACTATCTTGACCAACTTTTTATATTTTCTTTTTACCTTCTGGTTGGCATTTTTTTTTTTTTTGACCAAGAGTTTTATTGTTTTACTTTCAGGTTAAGATCTGAAATTCATCCAAAATTGATTCTGGTATATAATTGTAGAATGGGGTTGTGATTAATATTTTTCAATATTATATAATATTGAAATAATATCAATATTATATAATATGGAAATATTATATTATTATATGGAAATATGAAATATTATATCATATGGAAATATTATCAATATTTCCAATATGGCAATATTACTTTTGCCATAAATTGGGTAAACACAAATTTTTGGGTTCCTTCTTATATCTCTATTAGTTCTCTTACGAACTTTTTCTCTTGTCTTTCCTTGTCAGTGCTAGACAATAGAAATGTGATAGCACTAATGTAATTATTCCGGATTTTCAACAGATTATACTATTTGTTACTCTGTATTCTCCAATTTTGTTTCCCTTATTATATAAAATTCACTCTCTAGTATTGATTCTTCATTTCCATATAAAATTTATCATTTCTTCTTTAAATTTTATAATTAGAATTTGTTGATATGTTCACTGGGACCACATCGAATAGACAAAATTATGTATAATGTATATATTTTTTTACAGTATTTGATCAATCCATAAACAAAGTATGTTTGAATTTTGTTCACAATTTATATAATGATTCTCAGTATTGTATTTAAATATACTATATAAAGTTCTTAGATATTTACATTTATATTTGATAAAAAAATTAAAGGTTAATGCTATTGCAAATTATATTGTTTTAGTCACTTCATTTTCTAATTGTTATTGCTAATATGTGGAAATCAGTTTTTTGTTTTTAATTCAGTTTTAGCCAACCAACGTTGTAGATTCCCTTATTAATTCTAATAGTGTATCTGTAGTTTCTTTGTTCTTTTTTTTTTTTTTTTTTCCAAGTATGCTTCACACCCAGCATGGAGCACAATGCCAGGCTTGAACTCAGGACCCTGAGTTCTGAGCTGGGATCAAGAGTTAGACGCTTAATAAACTGAGCCACCCAGGTGTCCCCAGTTTCTTTGTTCTATATGCAGTTATGTCGCCTGGAAATAATGTTAGTTTCATTGCTTATTTTCTTATCCTTTTAACTTTTATTTCATTTGTATTTTCTTTATTGTACTGAATGAAGTTCTAATTTGTATATAGAAGTGTATACAAAAACCTAGTAGTTACCGAAGTCAAGAGAAATGTAGACAGCCATGTAAACATAAATCAAGGAGTATATAATAGTAGAGTATTCAATCAGAAATATATTGATTTAAGGGGTCATTTCTCAGAAATGAGAAATTTTGTATCAGTTGCACAAAATAAACTTCTCATCGTTTTCCTTCATCTATACTTCAGTGATATACATGCCAGCATTCTGCCTTTCACTAGCTTTATTAATATGGCAATTGTAGAAGATAAGTATTCTGATAAATGCTTTGTCACTACCGATGTAGGGAATCCCCAAGACCACCATTAGGATCAATAATTTGCTAGAAAGACTCGGAGAACTCAGAAGCTGCTATCCTCATGGTGACTGTGTATTACAGCGAGAGGATACATTTCAAAGCAGAAAAGGGAAAAGGTGAAGTGCATGAAGAATGTCTGGGAGAAACCAGGTGTAAGATCCAGGTGTCTGCTCTCTGTGGAGTCTCATAGAATATGCTTGCTTCTTCCAAGAATGAAGGGCTGCTAACCATCGAGGCTAACCTGGACCTTAGCAAGGATGTTTATTTAAAGTCACGTAAACGTGTAGTATGTGCAAGACTAACCTCAGATATTCGGATTCCAGACCCCCAGAGGAAAGCAGGTGTTCACGATAAATAACACCGTTAGCATAAACTGTCTGGTCACACAGTACAGTGTGACCCAAGGCTTCCGCTGTATAAAAACACTCTTATGAGATTATTTCTAACTTTATACTTATTTCCTAAGAGTAGCCAAAACATCAGTCCTGAAAAGAAGGCTTTCTTATAAAAGTATAGCTTTTGACAAGCCAGCCTGGTTATTTATTGCATGAGATACTGAATAATAAGGACAAGAAATGATATACAGAAGTATACAATAACACGGATGAATCTTAAAAGCATTATTGTTGAGCGAGAACAACTATGAGTGAATATACACACTTGTATCATAAATGAATTTCAAAAATAGCAATAAGGACCTATGTTAGTAGAAATCTAGATTATGTAACAGTGACTCGAATAAGACACGGTGAGTACTTTTGAGGTTCTGATAATATTAATGTTTATCTCTTTATCTGAGTGTTTATCACATACTGTGTGTTTACTTTGTGATAATGCATCCAGCATATATAAATTATATGCGTACAATTTTCTATGTGTTTGACGTGAATGATAATCTTACTGTAAATGAATATAAATTATTTTTTTTTTCAATTTATTTTTAGAGAGAAAGAGAGAGCTAGAGAGAGAGCATGGGGGAGGGGCAGGGAGAGGGGGAGAAAAAGAATCCCAAGCAGGCTCCACACTGTCAGCACAGAGCGGGACATGGGGCTCAGTCTCACAAACCGTGAGATCATGACCTGAGCTGAAATCAAGAGTCCGATGTTCAACCGACTGAGCCACCCAGGTGCCCTGAAGAGAAATTGTTTTGAAATAAAAACATCATTGTGATGTTTGCAATGTCATTTCTTAGTCATAAAATAATTTTAAATAAAATATATGTTTTATATAATTATTGTGGATTAATACCCTAATATTTTCTTCATTTCTCTAATTCATTCTTCTATATTTTTGATCATCCCTCAACATAATACTTTTTAGATCATTTTATAACTAATACATTCCAGCTCAATTTTGCAAATACAAAATTTGGAAATATAACATCATATATTAAGACCCAAAGTATCATGGATCAAATGGAATGTATTAGAAATCAGATTTCAAATGAACAAAAAAAAAATTAAGTAGGATTCATAATTTTGGAGGTACTAAGTTAGAAGAACAAAATTTGAAATCCTATATATACAATGGAATACTAATTGGCAATGAGAAAAAATGAAATATGGCCTTTTGTAGCAACGTGGATGGAACTGGAGAGAGTTTTGCTAAGTGAAATAAGTCATACAGAGAAAGACAGATACCATATGTTTTCACTCTTATGTGGATCCTGAGAAACTTAACCGAATACCATAGGTGAGGGAAAGGGAAAAAAAAAGTTACAGAGAGGGAAGGAGGCAAACCATAAGAGACTCTTAAAAACTGAGAATAAACTGAGGGTTGATAGGGGGTAGGAGGGAGAGGAAAGTGGGTGATGGGCATTGAGGAGGGCACCTGTTGGGATGAGCACTGGGTGTTGTATGGAAACCAATTTGACAATAAATTTCATATTAAAAAAAAAGAATCAAATTCAAATGTATTTCTATACAGTTATTAGGAGCAGAGGTGGGATAGATGAACCCTGCCAGTAATTTAACGCCCGTAGGTATAGCACTCAGCCAAGGGTACTTTGGTTGGTGAATAAATACCTCAGCTTTCTCTATGCTCTGGGCTCCATGCTGTCTCCCAAAGGTTCTCACTGGGATAAAGGCCCAGTTAGCCACAGCAATAATGCTCATCAATGCCTTTTTATTGGTCTTTTGCCTTTCTCTCTCTCACTTCCCCATTCTCCTATCATTCCCCTATATTATCCTGGATGCACCTCTCAATTAAGCTTCACACATGATAAATTTTCTATCAACTAATGTTTCTAAGCAGGACCTAAAAAATATGCTAAAGCTGAAAACAGAACTGTGCTCATATAACAAATCTTCCTAGCATATTAACAAGATTGTTGAAGTTTGGATGTAATTCTAAAGAAGATTTCTGAGACACATTCTGGCTCTATCCACAGTTAAAGCTTTAGCCTAATCTCCTTGTAAATATACAAGACCATCAATTAGGGTAAAAAAAAAAGGCAAACTCTACAATTTTTATTTTTCAATATAAAATCATATTTTTATGAGATATATAGAATGTGTGTGTTTTCTTTTAGTTATAATAGAAAATACTTAATTTTATTAAACTATCATTTTTCTTTGTGGTGTTTTTATAATATATATATTTTTCTTCCCTTTTTTTCCTTTTCTCTTTGATTATTTGTGCCTTTAACTGTGAGACAGTCTGTAGTTTTTACAAAAATTGTGCTGTTTTTATAAGGCTCCCCAAATGATTTCAGAATGAGTTGGAACATAAATAAAAAAAATAGTAACACTAGAAATAGGAACATAAACAGTATTACACTACATGATTTTGCTAGCAATTATTTCCTGTCAAGGACCCAAGATATCATCTAGTTTGTAACTCTGTCAGTGTATAAAATGTTCTGCAACCAATTTCTCCAAACAATATTTATTCCTCTTGTGGAGGAAAAAAAAATGGGTAGAAGTTGGCCATCAGCAACTCCAAAGCACCTAGAGAATGACTAGAGCAGAGATGGGAACAACATTTCAAATAAAGCATCTATACTGAACGACTAACTTTTATATATACACATCAATGATTTCTAAGTTACATTGAATAACTTAGAGGTAACTTACTTCAGTTCTTCTTAATTCAACTACATGGTCAACTAGAGAAAGAACTCCTAACATTAGCCAATGAAAGTAAAAAACAAACAAAACAAACAACAATAGTCTCAAAAATGCATAAAGACCCAGGCATTTTAATATCTGCAAAAAATATTAGAATCACTGCTGATCACTTAGTTTTTCTTTCCCCTCTACCTTCACTTCCTGCCTTCACATACAATCATTTTTTAAAAATGCATAAGCAAGGAGCATTCAAGACTATTGCTTCAGAGCAGGACTTAATTCAGAGGTCTTAACATATTTTTCTTGGTTTATTTTTTTCTTATGCCCTAGTTGGAGTTGTTAATTACAGTATACCATTACTATAGACTGACTACTATATGTGATTTAGAAATTCACATTTCTACATTAGTTGAGGGGCAGTTGAAACAAAATTGATATTATGGAGAAATATAGGAACAACTCTAGAAAAAGCAGAAAAAGTTGTCCAATTTAGAATTTCTCTTTGTCAGTACAATTATAGAATCATTCACTTCCAGTTAGTGCAAATATCTTACTCAGAACCATCTGTCATTCAGGTTGGTTTTGTTTTTCCTTTCATTTCTAGTCAATGGAGGAAACCTTGAGAGAATAAGCTTTGAACTGAGAGATAACTTACAGTGGTAGAGAAGAAGCAACATAAGGAGTTCAGGGACATGTTCATAGAACTTTAGTACACTCTCAGAGTTTGCTACATCCAAACTATACCCAATTCATAGCACAATACTGATGGGGGTAAATCCTACTTTGTGATGAGGAAGTTTAGAAAGCATCAGCCTCCTTATGAATGAATACCATGCATGCCAAATCATCCAAAGTCTCGCAACCAGATGTTCAGTCTCAACTGAAGCCCTATGGCATTAAACAACTTTCTCTCAAGTTATTATCTGAGGTTCCTTTGGCTTTGATCCAAAATATCCTACTGGCAATTGCTTAACATCCATAGAAGACCTGGATATGTCACATATGCTTAAGTTACTCTATTAAGTGAAAGGTAAAAAATGGCAGAGAAGGTAAATAACAAAGGATCTTTATGAAATACACCAATACTTTTTCAATTTGTCCAATCAAAAGAAGCTTCTGGGAAAAATATATATTCTCAGGTTCAGAGTGAAATATTCTGATTTACCATTTCTGTGGTAAAAATAAGATGATAGAAATATTTTCAAACAGCCGTATGTAATGATTGTGATCACTTTGGGAAGACCAAAAGACCATTTGCAAATAATTGCTTATTAAGTTTGTCTTACTATCGAGTATACTAATCATAATTGTGCCAATCCAGGTTCAGGTGATTAAATGCTCCCAGTTAGGTGTACCACAGCAGGATTTTGCTAGCCCCACTGAATTCTGGGAGCTCATTTCAATTGCTTCTTTTCCAAACTATACTCCCACAGATTCTCTTTCCTACAAAACCTGACCCAAAGGGCATACTAGACATGAAAACACATGATTCTTCCACATTCAATATGGCATGTGTATGTGTATATGTGTGTGTGTATGCATGTGTGCGTGTTTAAATATGCTAAGGTTCTCTATAGTGTACTTCTGTTTCCAAATTCAGTGAACTTTCTTGTGGATTAACTTGATGTTTCAGCAGTATTTGATACATTTATGTAGAGCAATAAATACTAAACAATTTTTCATTGTTTTAATGCTAACATCTAAACCCACTGTAGTAGTTATATCTCCAAGTATCTACGTAATCTGGCTATGTCTATCAATCTACTATCACTCTAACCAAAGTCATTATCATCTCTTCCTTCCAAAGTGATGCATTTGCTTCCCTCTTGCCCATCTGTGAGATACATAGATGTAGCCAGAATCTTCCTTTACAAATCAATAACGAGAACATTAGGGGTGTCTGAGTGGCTCAGTAGGTTAAGTGGCTGCCTCTTGGTTTTGGCTCAAATCAAGATCTCACGGTTCATGGGTTCGAGCTCCGTGATGGGCTCTGAGCTGACACCTCTGAGTCTGGAGCCTTCTTCGCATTCTGTGTCTCACTTTTTTTCTGCCCGTCCTTGGTTTCTCTCTTTCTCTCTTTCAAAAAATAAATATGTAAACATAATAAAAATTTTAACAACTAATGATAATATTTTTTGTTTTTGTACAAACCTCCCATGGATGCCCATCGCCTCTGGAATAATCTCCAAACTCCTTAGCAAAAGCTTGAAGTGGACCTCCAGTTTAGCCCCTGTTTCTCTTTCAGCCTGTCACTCATCACTCTCCCTCTTGTTCAGTCATTGTATATACCATGCTGTCCCTTAAACAAGGATACAGACATGTTGCTCCAACTGGTTAGATTAGTCTCTTTGTATTTTCCTCCCACTACATTTATTTGAACGACTTTCTACTTGAGATCCTCTAAAATACATGTGTCAAGAAGAGGACTATGCTATAATACCAATCACACTTGAAAAGACTTATTCAGTGCCAGAAGCTCCCTGAGATAAGAGAACTCGCTTGCTCACCAGCACCTGGATAATTAGCTGCACAAATTAGGTGCCAATATGTTTGTGTCAAATATCTTTTTTTCCTAATATCTTATTTGCATTATTTTTCATCCAGTTATTACAGCTCTGCATCTAAATGTATTATAAATGTGTTAACACATAAACATTGAGGTATTTTCTCACGGGCCAACTCACTTTAGAATTTTAAGACTTGAATTCTGATCTATCATGAGTTAATTGGAGAGTTTTCCTTCTTATTCTCTATTTAATGTTTGAGAAATTTTTTTATTATTTTTTTTTAATGTTTATTTATTTCTGAGACAGAGAGAGACAGACCATGAATGGGGGAGGGTCAGAGAGAGAGGGAGACACAGAATCCGAAGCAGGCTCCAGGCCCTGAGCTGTCAACACAGAGCCTGACGCGGGGCTCGAACTCACGGACCCTGAGGTCATGACCTGAGCCGAAGTCAGATGCTTGACTGAGCCACCCAGGCGCCCCTAATGTTTGAGAAATATTGATGTGTTCCCTACATGATTTAATATGCTGGTTGGTATTAAATAATTACTTAAACTACAGATACAATCAATGTCAGGGAACTTACAGCAGTTCGGTTACACATTTTCCCAAGTACAACCGAGAGCTATTAAAATTCTCTAATAAACATTCAGAAAACCAGCCTATGCACACAAATAAGAGACAGCTCAAAATAAGACTAATACCATAAGCCCAGTGAGTCTCATTTCTTTTGCTCTAATGAGGATTGTGTGGTGAAGATACAAAATACTCATTCCCATGTGAAACTAAGATTATGTCGGAAAAACAAATCGCTGTAGAATTTCATAGAACAAGAAACTATTCGCTATATTTTTGAATTGTCACTCTGTATAGCTTTAATATCCAAAAGGTAGATGTTGGTTGTCATCAAATTCGCAGTGAGCTCCCCTTCCTCAGTTTAATAAAACACATCAGAAAGCAATTAAGAATAACATTATTTGAAACACCTTAATATGTTTTGTTTTATTAATAAGTTTTGTACAAATTGCATTATTCTGCTTGTCGTTAGAAATAAATTACTTGCTGTAATCTCACAAGTGATGATGACAAAGTAGGGTTCCAAGAAACCTTTGCTTCTTAGCCATGCTGCCATAGATTAATTGGTAATTTAAGGGTATATTGTGCTTACACATTCCTTTCCTTGAACATTTTCCAAATAAGACATTTTTTTCACACTGGAATTTGGTATGCAAACATGTAGTCAATGATACTAATCTCTACATAATGGTATACAATGCTTAAAGAAAATTTTGATGGCCATTTTGTCACAAGGGATGGGAAATAGAGAGCAAAAAAAGTACACCCACGTTATAGTTAAACTTAATGATAAGTTCCAATAAAGTTAAGTCAGTGAAATGTACCCTGTTAGTTCCTGAGTTGAGTGAGAACTTACCTATGCATGAATGCAGTACATCTAGTGTTTTCCAGCTTATGTATCAATAATAAAATATATTAACAGGAGAAAGGTACTGAAGTACATTTGATAAAGTTTAAATACAGATATAGATATAGATGATATAGATATATATACAAATATAAATACAGATACATGTATATAGATAGAGAGAGAGAGAGAGGGAAACAGAGAGAAGCAGAGAGAAAAAGAGAGATCTAATTATGAAAGAATGATAGAGTAATTATATATCTTATATATACATATATATATATATACATATATCTTTGTGGCATAATTATTATGCACAGCAAAACAAATTATGTAAAACAAGCATTATGTAAAACAATAAAGAGTTTAGTGTACAAATCCATGAAGATAAATGCACTATTATGTTTATTGCAGTATTATTTATAATAGACAAATGTGGAAACAACCCATGTGTCCATCAATAGATGAATGAAAAAGTAAGATGTGGAGATATATATATATATATGTGTATATATATATATATATATATATATATATATAGTGAGATATTACTCAGCCATAAAAAAGAGTGAAATGTTGCCATTTGCCACAGCATAGATGGACCTAGAGAGTTTAATGCCAAGTGAAATAAGTCTATCAGAGAAAGAGAAATACCATACCATTTCACTCCTATGTAGAATTTAAGAAACAAAACAAGCAAACAAAGTAAAAAAAGGAGACGAACAAATCAGACTCAGATATAGAGAACAAACTCGTGGTTACCAGAAGTGGAGGTGAGTGGAGGGATGCGTGAAATATGTGAAGGAGATTATGAGTAGACTTTTCACGATGAGCACTGAGTAATGTACAGAATTGTTGAAACTCTCTATTGTACACCTGAAACTAACATCACACTGTACATTAAGTATATTAAAACTAAAACAAAACAAAGCAAAACAAAACCAAAAAAACATGGGCACCGGGCTGGCTCAGGAGGTAGAGCATGCGACTGTTGATCTCAGGTTTCTAAGTTCGAGCCCCACAGGGGGTGTAGAGATGACATAAAAATAAAACATGAAAAAAAAGAGCCTGTGTGCAAGGGAATGGTGACTGGAAACGTGACCAAACAGTTCTCACCATTTATTATTTAATGTATGTTGAATGACACCGATATGAATTATCTTGCACATCACAGTGGGATCACAATTTAGGAGGTTTACTAAAGAGAATGAATGTGCTACTTAATTGGTTATTCATTAAGATTAGCCCAAATATCTTTATAGCCAATATCTCTTTCTGTCATTTAAAGCTATCTTGACAGAGTTTTTTTTCCTACAAAAACAATCTTCTGATAGATTCTGTTTTAATTTTCAAACTGAGAATCCAAACTTTGCTGGCACATGAGTTCAAGCCAGAGTTTCCTCGAAGATATTTTTCCCCCATTAAAATAAGAAACAACAGTGAAGTATGTGAAATTTCTCCTAGGTTTTCTGCTGTAGGCCCTAAGTTCTTTTTGATCCTGGGAAGGTGCATATGCTAATTTTCATAGCTGGTTCAAATTTTTACACTCCTTATTCAGAAATAATAAAAAAGAACCTTATTGAAAATGCATAAATTACTTTAGAATAGACTACGTTTTTTACCATACATATGTCTATAAAAAGTAATTGAAATTTATTGCCATCATTGCAATAGAGGGTTACTATCAAGGGGTGATGGCTATGCAATGATTTTCTAAATAATTATTTTTAAGGAATAAGCATTTTACTATTTTTATTATTTTTGTTAATGCTTATTTATTTTTGAGAGACAGGAAGAGACAGAGCATGAATTGGAGGAGGGGCAGAGGGAGACACAGAATATGAAGCAAGTTCCAGGCTCCGAGCTGCCAGCACAGAGTCCGATGCAGGTCTCAAACCCATGAACCTTGAGATCATGGCATGAGCCAAAGTCAGATGCTTAGCCGACTGAGTCATCCAGACGCCTCAGGAAATATGCATTTTACAATTCAGTTTGTGTGATATAATTTTTACGTTTACTAAGCTGTTTGTATGGTAGAGATTTGTTTTATTCTTGGAATCACTACCACTCCGTATATATTATATTGTTTTTCTAATCATGCCACAAAGAACTATTACCACTACTATCAGTTTCTCAAGATTTTCTCAGTTTAGGTCTTATTTGTACTGTAACACTTAACCTTTCACTTAAAATATCATTGTGTTTTCCTCAAAATATCATGTTTCTTTAATGAGCTCTGAACATCATAGGCTAAAACTTTTGTTTGGCCTAAGTTAGTTAGGTGAACAATTATGGTGTCATTAAAATGCAAAGCCTTCATCCTCCTGACAATTTTCTAGTTGTTTAGGTGGGCACGATGTCTTTCCTCATTGCAGAATCGAAGCCCAATACTTTTTTCAATCTATGTAAAATATACGACATTTTAAGGTAGCTCGCATTCTGTGCCACTTCATGGTCACAGAAAGAATTGCCTGGCACTTTCCTCTTAGGATTCTTCTATATAAAATTGTATAGATTTATGGTTATCCAATCTAAAGAACTCTTGGGTATAAAGGTTTTGACTTACTGCCTTCTGAACAGCCACAGATTCATATCTGTAAATGGCAAAATCTAGTTATATAGATCATTAATTTGACTATGCTTGAGAAGTAGTGATACCAGTAGGCCTAAATCACTTCACTGAGTCCTTGATCCAGCATAGAATCTTCACTGAAAGTGTTTTCTGTGATGTATTTTCCATTTTAACAATTTCAGTTCACTTGAATATGCTCACAAAATACGTAATACCCTTCTGTTGGAACAAATGGCTGATGTATGACTCCCACTCTTCTTTTAAATATATATCTGCCGGACGTCTGGGTGGCTCAGTTGCTCAAGTGGCCGACTCTTGGTTTCTGCTCAGGTCATGATCTCTCAGTTTGTGAGTTTGAGCCCCACATCGAGCTCCACGGTGAGGAGCCTGCTTGGATTATCTATCTCTCCCTCTGTCTCTGCCCCTCCTGCACTCTCTCTCTCTCTTTCTCTCTCTCTCAAAATAAGTAAATAAACTTAAAAATAAAATACACATCTGTAAATTATAGTCTGAACTGCATAGCATGTTGCAACATGTTGCAATAAACAGCCACAAACATCTCTGACCTCACCATGACAGCACAAAACACTTTCCATCCTGGCCCTTTAGCGGTCTGGAAAATTCAAGAGTCTTAGAAATTTGCTTCTTTTATTTTTTTCTTTGCACCACAATCACAGACAAATGAGTCCAGAGATGAGGCCATACACTCAGATTCACACCTTTTCTTCTGGAATAGTACTAACACAATCTTCTGGAAACAAAACCACTCTGAATTATGTCATTTTATGACAGAAGCGTTTTATTTTTGTTTTTAGATTCAGAATATATTAATTATTTGGGAAAATAACACAATTATTTCTGTGCTTTAGTTATTCATTGATTTTTTTTCCCTCCAACACATTTTTATTGAGCCACAGAAGTTCTTAAGTGCGAAAAAACAAATTACTGAATTCCCTGAAAAACTTGATTGCTATGGAATCAGGAGGCATTGTATTAATGTGCAATGTCATATGTCGAAATAATGTCAAGTCAAATCAATGTTCTTGATATGCTTCGTTGTTTTGTCTTTAATACAACATAGATCATTTACTTGATTTCATTTGTTATATTGTTACAATGCTTAATGTAAATCATTTTTGATCAACCTTTATTACAATTTGTGAGACTTCTTTACACTATCTACTTTAATTCAATTGGGGGTTATATTTTATGTGTATCTGCTGCTACTCTGTCATAATGTTGTGGGATAACTGAATTGTTATCAAACATTTATTAAATTAACATAGAGGAACAGAAACGCATATGCGCCTTAAACTCGGTTGTTGGACTAGTGAAAACATACAGCCAACTTTGGTAAATAATAAAATATTCACTGTGAACTTTATTTTCTAAATTACAATTTAAAGGGGCACCTGGGTGGCTCAGTCGGTCAAGCGTCCGACTTGGGCTCAGGTCATGATCTCACAGCTCCTGAGTTTGAGTCCCGCGTCGGGCTCTGTGCTGACAGCTCAGAGCCTGGAGCCTGTTTCAGATTCTGTGTCTCCCCCTCTTTCTGCTCCTCCCCCGCTCATGCTCTATCTCTCTCTCTCTCTCTCTCTCTCTGTCAAAAATAAAAATAAAACATTAAAAAAAATTAAAAAAATAAATTACAATTTAAAAATATTTCCTTAATATCTTATGTGTAAAATGCTATATTTGTCAAAGCACATCTACACGTAGGGTATGGTGGCATGTGCTCCATTTTCATAACTGGAGTTGACTTGATAAGCTGCCAATGATTCGGATGGTAATGAGCAGGCAATTTCAGATCAAGTGCAATCAGCCAACAATTCATATAACGTTTCAAACCTTTCCTTCTCAGAATATTAAGCTAGACAATATGGTGGAGCTACTGAACATGTTCAAATATGAGGTAAATTTCTCTAATGACATAATTGTGGAACTTGAGAAGAATTTGAAGTGAGATCGGTAACTTTGTTGTTACTTCAAAGGCACTTGTATGAGAAAGTAATGCATTGAAAACCAAGGGAGAGACCCACCAACGTGATTACTTTAAAGCGACCCAATGTTATTTATAGTTTCAACAAATTCTCTTTATGATAATATACAAAAACACAGACTTGTATATCAAATATTGTATCATGATACTGAAGGGAAACATACCTGAAAACCTTGTAAGTTTTTAATATACTCTTAATTCTAAAATCCTCTAATATATAGCATTTTGTTATTTAGAAGAGATAGCTTTTGAAGTTATACATAAATTTGAGGAAAACTTTTTTTTTTCTGTCTGGATAGACAAAGGTATCACTTTTGTTTTTTTTCCAATCATGATTTACCATTCTTCCATAAAGCAGTTAATTATTTCCTAGGTATGAGTAAATTGCTATTCTCCTGAAAATAAGTTATTCTTGCTAGGAAAGTAATAGTACAAATGTTAAAATGTATTTATGTCCAAAAGTTGATAAAACATGAATTTTAATACTGTTTTATAACGAAGAATTTCCAATAAAGCATTTGTCAGTACACTACAAGTTCATAGAGACAGAAGTGTGTATTAAATAGTATTAAGTAACCTCTCGTTTTAACAGATTAACTTGATATAAGTAAAGCAAGGCCATTTATATTAATTAATTCATTCATTCTTTCCACAAATATGACCACAATTATATTCCAGACATCATGCTTTTAGCTGGAGACTCGAAGAGGAATCCAGTGAAGTACTTATCCTCAATTAGCTTATTATCTAGGGCAGAAGACATTTATAAATAAATCATTATTGAAACAAGTGCATATTCAGAGACCAATAAAATTTAGGAATCCTCTCCATTGTCTGCACTAGAAGACAATGCAATGCTGTGAAAAAGAGTGAGACCGTGAAGTAGGAAGAAGTTAAACTGAAGAAATTTTGAGCAATTCACATAATTATACCCAGCCAGTCGGCAGAAACACAAGTGAAAAGTTCTAGGGCCATGTTTGAACTGAAACACGGTTTTGGAAGAAAAAGAAGTTCATAAGTGACAAACCCAGCTCACAATTTGTGAGTTTTGTGAATTTATGCAGAACAGTTACCGAGCTAATACTCAATGCCTCAAGCTAAAAATAGTGATGGCAATAGTAGGCCAAAAATACATCACGTCCTCCCTTTGGCAGGAGGGGACTATTTCTGTCACCGTGTAGCTCGGTTGGCTGTGACAAACAGTGCAGCTGAACTGATGCCATGCCAGTTTGGGGTCCAGTATTTAAGGTGAATGGCAACAACAGTTTGCTCCTTGGAAGCCCTGAGCCACTATGTATAAACTGTGACCACCCTGCTGAGTCACCTTACAGCAAGTTCAACTGTTTAGTCTGAGAAGCTCTGCAAATACATGGAGAGAGATAGCAGTCTGGATGACACTAGCTTTCCTACCATCATGTTACTAATCTTACATGTGAACAAAGTCTCTTGGACTCTCTATATATGAGAGTCACCAGTTGGATACCACCCAGTTAATGTCAGGTGAAGCAAAAGCATTGCTCAGTACAAAGTTCTAACCCACCATATCATGATAGTTTAAAAAATAAAATTTGTTTACTATGTTTTAGCTATATTCCCACACGAATCGGTAATTGAGACAAGGACACCTAAGAGGATCTTGGGGATCCTAGGTTATGTTGAAGGTTATATAAGACGATATGTGTAAAATTTTTACCATCACATTCAAATCCCTAGAAAATGTAGCTCCTAATTGATAAGTTGGCCAGTACTATCATGAATTTAAGGGTAGGAAGACCACAAGGTCCTGAATGGAACTCTAATCAGCACTGACATTATTAGGTTGTTGGCAAAAGGAGAACCAAGAAAAGACATACAGACAGATGGAGATAGAGAGCTACAGAGAATGAGAGAGAGGGAGAGAATGAGGAGAGGGAGAGAGAGATAATGAACGGGGAACGGACAGATTCAGAGAAGTCTGATGTCTCAAGAGCAAAGGAAGATGACAATTAAGTGGGAAGGACTAAGGTATTTCCTAATACTACTGAAAAGCTTAGGCTGCAAATGAAAAATAAATGGGAGTGGAGGAATTGAGATTTTGAACATATGGAGTTCAGGCATCTCTTTTAAGAGTGACTAAGAGGCGTGACTGGGTGGCTCAGTAGGTTAAGTGTCTGATTCTTGGTTTTGGCTCAGGTCATGATCTCACTGGTCACGCAACTGGCTCCATGATGACAGTGTGGAGCCTGCTTTAGATTCTATCTCTCAGCTCCTCCCCCGCCATGTTCTCTCTCTCTCTCTCTCTTCCCCCATCAAAATAAGTAAACTTAAAAAAAATAGTGAATAAGAAGGATAAATGTATTTTTTAAAAGGTAATACCAAATTGGTCCTCCTTGAAAGGTGACAACAGAATCTGAAAGTAATAGACCTACATTAATCAAGACAGTGTGGTATTGGCAAAAGAATAGACAGATCAAAGGAACAGAATAGATGGTCAAGAAGTAGTCCGCATAAATACAGTCAACTGACCTTTGACAAAGCAGCACAGGCAATAATCCAATACAGCAAAGACTGTCAAAAATGGTGTTAGGACAACCGCACAACATGAAAAACAGCGAATCTAGATAGAGATCTTACAGTCTTCACAAAAGTTAAGTTAAATTGGATCACAGACTGGGGTGCCTGAGCGGCTCAGTTGGTTAAGTGGCTGACTTCGGCTCAGGTCATGATCTCACGGTTCATAGGTTCAAGCCCCATGTCAGGCTCTGTGATGACAGCTCAGATCCTGGAGACTACCTGAGATTCTTTGTCTCCTCCCTCTCTCTCTGCCCCCCCCCATTCCTGCTCACATTCTCCCTCTTTCTTTCTCACTCTCTCTCTCATAAAAAAAAATAAACATTAAAGAAAATTAAAAATAAATAAAATAAATCACAAACTTAAATGTGAAATGCAAAAGTATAAAACTCCTAGAAGATAACATAAGAGAAAATCTAATGCTTGGGGTTTGGCAATAACTCTATAGATATAACACCAAAGGCATGATTCATAAAAGAAAGAATTGATAAGCTGAACTTCATTAAAATTAAAAACTTTTTTCTGAAAGACAATTTCAAGAGAATGAAGATAAGCCACAAACTGGAAGAAAATATTTGCAAAAGACGCATCTGACAAAGGACTATTATTCAAGACATACAAAGAATTCTTAAAACTCAACAATAAGAACAAAAAAAATTAAAAATGGGCCAAAGACCTCAACAGACATCTCACCAAAGAAAACATACAGAAGGCAAATAAAAATATGAAAAGATATTCCACATCCTAAGTCCTCAGAGAAATTTAAATAAAATATAGTCCTTATACTTTGAGGCAATCAGAAATATGAATTTTTTTTTCAAATATGTTCATCAAATAGAGTTGAAGTGATTTCACTATAATTTATTATACTATCATAACATAAGAATTGGCCGATTTTTTTTCCACACATATATCTGATCTTCATGGAATATTTTTTTCTCTTAGATTTGTGTTGTTAAAATAAAGATAAATGTTTTTAAATCGGCTGTACAAATATCTGTAGGAGAGTGAAACTAAATTAAAAAATATAATCAGGTGTCACAATTACAGAAAAACTGATTTAGCTTTTTTTTCTTGTAGGGGAATATAAAATATATCATTAATTCACTCAAAGTAAATGAGGTCATAGAGAATAAAACTAATAAAATGCTAAAATAAAAATTATTCTTCAATTTTGTGTTGTAGTGAGCAATGAAGGAGCCTGGGGCAAGCTGAGGGCAAAGTACAGGCTAACAGCACCCCCCCACCCCTGCCAGCCCAGGTGGGATATGGGTGATACTCTTCAGACACTCCTGGCTACCCAAAAACAAAAGGAAGGGGTTAAATACTTGCCATGGTGATAAGGTAACCTAAGGCAAATGAAAATTTAAATTCCCTTACTGCCTATAGTCCACTGATAAGTCCTTGAAACAGGTAGAGTGGCCTCCTTCTAGGAACTCAGCTGCCTCGATGATGACACTTTGCTAGTTGTAAAGGAAACTTGACTTAACATTATCCTGACCCCCCAGGATCCTATAAGTCTACTTTAACATATAAAAATTTCTTTGGAAACTTCCTTTATCTCATCTCCCCTGAGATATATGCTGGCATTCATAGTTAGGCTTATGACACCCTGATTTACATCTGAAGAGTCTCATGACTGAGGTTTTACCAAAAGGTAACAAATGGTGGTCTCCTCAAAGCTAGCCCCTCAAGGTCCTGGAATCCTTGCTTCCAAAATCTTAGGGAGTTACTCTATCTTAACCCTCTAACAGCCTGAAGGTCTATTTTGAGTTACCCCCCCTCACAATCCCAGTGCAGGTCTTTTTGCCCATGAGTCCTGTCCTAATGTGTAATAAAATCACCTTTTTTTTGCACTTAAAAGATGTCTTTAAAAATTCTTTCTTGGCCGTCAGCTCCAAACCCTCCACCATCACCCCAAAACCCAATCAGTCTGTAAGCAAGAAAAAAAAAAAGCTAGAGAAAGAGGCAAAGTATTTCAGCTTACCAAAAAATCACTTTTACCTGAGAGATGAGTCCCAACTCATTTACAAAATTACATTCATGTAATTCGAAAAAATAATGACATTCTATTCAGAAATGTAAAGATACAATTTGAGACTGCATTTATTTAATGTATTCTAATTCCTGTTTAATTGGTGAACATTTGGGAGTTTCCACTTATATTTCTAATATCAAACGTCTTAAATTAACTTTCTCCTAAATTAAATTAGTAATCTCTCCTAGATTATAAACTGCATGACAAGTACGGCTTTTGAAAATATTCTGTTCACTCATAAAATCCTAGAAGCTAGGACATTTCCACATATGTAGTACGCATTCAATAAATATTTGCTAAGCACATTATATCCTTTTCACAATTTCCACCACATATGATTACATCTTATTAAATAAAAGTTGATTGCAACCCAAGGTCTAGAAATTTTTCACTTCTGGTTTATAAAATGGGTGGAGGCATTTCAAACTACACGATTTTCCAGAATGTTTTTGTTATATTTTGCCATTTCTAATTCTTGCACCTGTATCAAAGGAACAATAGAAACAATACCGTTTATAATAAATAGCACTCTACATTTGGGAAAGGAATTTGTATCGTTTATTTTAACGAGAAGGAACATTTCAATGTCCGTTCTGATCAAGTAGAAAAAAACCCCTGAAAATTCATTACAAGTCAGCAAAATACAAAAACAAAGATCCATAATGCTCTTTTAGAGTAGCAATAAGCCCTTATAAAATACAATTAAGAAAATTTTCACTCAAAAGTGTTAAGTTCAGAAACAGTGATGGAAAATACATGATTTATATACGAAGGAAGGTACATTTATTTAAACAAAATCCATATTTGTAACATGCTGGGAAAGACAAAGTTGTGCTACGCCTCGACAGTATTCATGGAACCATGCCTTGTTAATACCTCTTTAGACAGATAGACACAGCTTGACCAGCACAGGCTGATACAGATTTCCTCTGCTATCCCAAAGCAGAGTGTTTCTATGAAACCTTTCATAAGTTGAAATGGGTAAAGGGAAGAAGGAAGAAATGATTACCATTAATTTACATGAAAAAACATTTTGAGCATTCCCAGACCCTAAAAATAACCTTGCTCAGGATTTTTTTAGGCTTTTCTCCATCTTGCATGGGATGCCTAGAATAAATCGAGATAAAGCACAGGTGCTTACAGTCCCAGTTCAAAGCTGGGCTTACTGCTGAGGTGCTAAGCATAGTTGGAGGGAAGGAGGAGGGTGGCATCACTCTTGCTGCTGAGGGTGCACCCTGCCTCTATAACGGCCGGATGCAAAATAAATGCTAAATACTATTTTGCCTTTTGCTTTTTTTTGTAAGAGCAAAAATCCTCTATTTCTTTCAGTTACAGAACACAGGTGCTAATATAGATCTTTCATAAAAGCAAGGAGGCATAACAAACTTTTGAAAAGTGGGGGATACTCATACCCCTGAACTGATCAACTCAGAGTAATTAGCTTTCCAAGTGGTCTTTCTTTCCTTCTGTCCTCCTTTTTTTTTTAAAGATAAATAATCAAAAGCTTAAGCCTTAAGTACACAAAAGAGGAAATGTGCATAACAGCAGGTAATTTTTAAGAAGTTTTTTCTAACGTTTATTTATTTTTGAGAGAGAGACAGAGAGAGCAGGGAGGGGCAGAGAGAGAGGGAGATACAGAACCTGCAGGCTGCAGGATCCAAGCTGTCAGTGCAGAGCCCCGCGCCGGGCTCGAAATCAGGAACCGCGAGATCATGACCTGAGCCGAAGTTGGGTCAGTTAAACTCCCGACTTCGGCTCAGGTCATGACCTCACGGTTCGTGGGTTTGAGCCCCGCGTGGGGCTCTGTGCTGACAGCTTAGAGCCTGGAGCCTGCTTCGGATTCTGTGTCTCCCTCTCTCTCTGCCCCTCCCCCGCTCACTCTCTGTCTCTCAAAAATGAATAAATATTAAAAAAAAGTTAAAAAAATAAATGAAATTCATGAATATAGTTCCATAACATGGACAGGTGTTAATGGTACAGTAATGGTGCTCCAACACCAGAAGCACATGCTACTTGAGGTTCATTTTTAATGAGTTTTGGGAATTGTAATTGACCCTCATCACAGGATGCTTTCCTCGAGAATTTTCACGAGAAATTCCAGTAGATGAATAATAAAGTAAGACATTTTCTTCCTGTGGGAAGGCAATTGTCCAAGTCTCCCTAATAAGTTCAGGTTTCTTTGTCATTTACCACTCACAGTAGCTACTACCTGGACTTTCAAATAATTGACAGTCACCAAGTCATGAACAGAGATTGGAAGACGATGGACTCGGATAAGCAAATCCTGCTTATTTACTTCTGCCCTGGTGGAAATAACCAGTAAAAATACCCACTGTGGCTCAACATATGGTATAGCCAATGGCAAGTCTTTATTGTGATCTATATTTGTCCCCTTCAGTCCACTGATAAGAAATGCAGCCGATGAACATCAAGTTCTCACGACCCTCCTGTTAAATCACTCAACTTTTTTTAGGGTAGAAAGAGAAAAAGGTGAAGAAAAAAGTTAACATTCACTAGTAAGCACTTCCTCCAAAAATGCGGAACTTTTGGCAAGTAATTCTTCTCATGACATAATCAGAGATGTCGCTGAATCATTGCTGCTATTTTTCGTAGAAATGAATTTCATTTATAAATAAATTGGAAAATAGAATTGTATGTACACAAATAACAAATAATCCTTTCATTGAGCAGACTTTGGAATAATGAGTGGTTATAAATAAGCTGCTTCTTTATGCTGTATTACACATTTCACATTTTACATGCTGAGCATATATAGGTATCATAGTGAAATATCATAGGAAAAAAAAGGATGTGGGAAAAAAGCTGGTTTTATAGCCAATAAACGTATTAACACTATAGGCAAGGCAGATTTTACTTGAAGGATTCTTTAATTGATAGTTATTTGCATTCTCCAATGACCTTAAAATCATTTAAAAAATTATTTTTATTATTTATTTTTTGAGAGACAGAGAGAGACAGAGTGTGAGCAGGGGAGGGACAGCACCATTACTGAACTAAAGTGAAACGCAACTGACTGAGCCACCCAGGCACCACTAAAATCACTTTGAAACATAAAGCTTCTGGGAAACAGAGAATATTACTATTTCATTTGCATAGAAATAAATGCCTATAAAATGGATATATAATCATTGATAAGGTTTTCTTTTCCATTTATCCGTAACATCAAAAATTTGGAATGGAAATATACATATATATGGACCTTGAACCCTAAGATATTTTTATGCCTTTTTAAATGTATGATAAGGAAACAGGAAAGAAGAAGTTAATTTCTTAATTTCTTAATTTAAATTAAGAGTTAACTCGAGCTCTTTAAAACTGCTGGTGGAAAAATCTTGTGTGTTTGTTTGTTTTCCTTGTTTGCGTGTGTGCACATATATGCTCTAGTCTGCTTTACTATTTAAAAGATTAAAAGAAATTGGAGGGGCACCTAGGTGGCTCAGTTGGTTGAGCGCCATGATCTCATGGTCTATGACTTTGAGCCCACCTCGGGCTCTCTGTGCTGACAGCTCAGAGCCTGAACCTGCTTTGGATTCTCTCTCTCTCTCTCTCTCTCTCTCTCTGTCTCCCTCTCTGCCTCTCCCCTGTTTTCTGTCTTTCTCTCTCTCAAAACCAAACATTAAAAAATTTAAAAAAAATATTAAAAGAAATTGGAAATAAAACTTTGAATGTCCATATCTCAATTTTGGTAGAATAGCAAACTCAAGCAGGAAGTGGAAGAACACTTTTTTGATTGAACATTTCAAAATAATGTTTGGAAAATGAACAGGATTTCTTCAGTCAATGTAATTTTCAGCACCGAGGGAATATGTAGAGTGGGAAAGAAAGATTCCCAAGGGTAAATTTTCTGACATCAAGAATAATCTCCCTTTGGGAATTTAAGAGGAGAATTAGGCTCAATTAAATTATGTATAGGTTATGCAAAGAGGATAATTACGTTGCTCATTACCGTTGCAGTTTGGAATTGTAGCCGCCTCTCTTTCTACCGACACTGGAGATGAATTGGAAGGATGCCTTAATCATTTTCACATTTGAGAGTCCTCATTTTCTCTCCATGCTGGCAGCGCTACCTTCCATGGGTAATGCCTCTGCCTGTCCAGATGCACAATATGATCAAGACAGTCACATGCATTTGGTTGATCAACACAGAGTAATTGGCAGGCCAGTGGTCTTTCTTTCTGGCCCTCAGCTGTGTTATTCACTAACATTCTGCCTGTTATTTTTAGTATTTCATATCAATGCCAGAAACTGTTCGTTTTTTTTTTTTCTTTAGTTAGTAGGATAATTGTAGGTAAAAGCTGAAACAGACAGCAAATATTAAAATAATTTTAACCCCCAGATAATATTCATTTTATCCTAGGCTGACAACTGTTAAGACTTCTAACACGATGATTTAAAAAATCCACTTCAGGATATAAAACGTGTCAATAAGCACCGGCCACGTGAACTCTGTCAAGAGGGCACATTGGCGACATGGCAGGAACCTTGTACAAATGCGGTCAGTCATGTATATGCTCCGTCTCTTCAAAGTAGGATGATGTGGTAGAAATAAGTACAATATTTGTCTACAGATAATGCTGTCCTGGTTTTTGTTCTAAATATCGGTCATCTAGAGAAAATTAGGATATAGAGGGGGACAATGTACCGATGGCCAGGGGTGCCTGGGTGGCTCAGTCAGTTAAGTGTCTGACTTTGGCTCAGGTCATGATCTCATGGTTTGTGAATTTGAGCCCCATGTAGAGCTCTGTGCTGACAGCTAAGATCCTGGGGCCTGCTTTGGATTCTGTGTCTCCCTCTCTCTCTGCCCCTCCCCTGACTCATGCTCTGACTCTCTCTCTCTCAAAAATAAATAAACATTAAAAAATAAATTAAAAAAAGAAAGAAAATACAAATCCCCAGAAGTGGGAGTGAGGTTGGCATCTTCTTGGAAGCATGATACCAACCTTGCTCCAAGGCAGCTCCCGGAGAAGTGGCAAGACTGGGGGCTACATGGTATTTCTCTTGACCTCAGACTTGAATGTAAACCCCAGACCTTGGTTTAATGCTGAAAGAATCTTGTCCACTGGGGTGTTGCGATGCACTGCGGCAAGTAATTGAACCTGATAACTGGAGGAGTTGTATAAATTTTTAAAATGTATTTTTTATATGTTTATTTATTTATTTTGAGAAAGAGAGAGAGAGTGGGGAAGGTGGAGAGAAAGAGAGAGAGGTAAAATCCCAAGCAGGCTCCACGCTATAAGCACAGAGCCTGACACTGGGATCAATCTCATGAATTGTGAGATCATGAACTGAGCCGAAAATAAAGAGTTGGAAGCTTAACCAATAACCACCCAGGTGCCCATAACTGGAGGTGTTCTATGAGTGAAATTTGAAAGTGAAATTCAACTAATTCAAAGAAAAAGAAAGTGACTGACATTTCCTATCATTTCTATCTATTTATTTATTTATTTATTTATTTATTTATTTATTTTTAACATTTATTTAGTTTTGAGAGAGACACAGAGAATGAGCAGGGGTAGGGGCAGAGAGTGAGAGAGAGGGAGACAGAGAATCGGAAGCAGGCTCCAGGCTGTGAGCTGTCAGCACAGAGCCCAACGCAGGGCTGGAACTCACAAACCGTGAGATCATGACCTGAGCCGAAGTCGGACTCTTAACCGACTGAGCCACCCAGGCACCCCTCCTATCATTTCTTGATAAATGTCCAAGAAACTCTCATTTGCTGAAAAATAACTGAAAAGCATTCTCCTTCCTAGGTTCACATATTTGATTTACAGAAGCCTTTTTAGACTTTAGTATGTATCTATAATATATGAACATATGTATGCATGTATGTATGTGTGCATTTGTTGTGCTAGAAAGTGTATGAATTGATACACTAGTACTATTTCATTATGTTACTTTTAATATTAAAAAAAATAGCTGTGTGGGTGTATTTCTAGGTTCTCTATTCCGACCCATTGATCTATTTATATATCCCTCTGCCAGTACCATGTTGTCTTGATTATCACAGTTATATAATAAGACCTAATATCAAATAGAATGATCCCTGACACTTGATTCTTTGCCGCAGTCTTTGAGTCTGGAGTTCTCTCTTGTCCATCAAGAGAGAGGATGCAGAATTCAATACAAAAGAGGCTAATGTCCAGGACGAGACAAGAGCCCCGAGTAAGTGTCCTTGCTAATGTATTTATTAGGATCGGAAGGCTTACAAACGTGATGGGCATCCAGAGACAATGAAATAGTGATCATGAACTCAAGTGTGTGAGAGAAAGGGGGTTTTGAAGATACCCAGTGTTAGGGGTTTGGGTCAATACAAAACAAAATCCCAGTGCTGAGCAGATGGCCAATTCCAGCAAACACCAGGAGCCATGTCTGTTTACTTGGACTTGCCTAGGGTATAAGACAGATAGAGCATGCTACCTCAGTGTCAACAAGGCACTTATTTTTGCTAATTAGCTCAGGGCAATTTCGCCCTGTGGTGGTGGTTTTTTGCCCTGTTTACCTATTCTGGACACTTTTGTCCTGTGGAAGTGGCTTCCTGCTCTATGCTTTTGTCCTATGCTGGGGGCGCTCTCACCCTGTGGCCACTTTCCGTTCTAAGCCTTGTTAACCCATTGGTGCAAGCTCAGGGAATTCCTAAACTTATTCCCCACAATTCTTCTTTGTCAAGATTTGTTGTTGTTGTTGTTATTGTAAGGCCCATCACTTTGTATATCAATTGTAAGTAAATTTTTTTGATGCCAACCAAAATCTTTACTAAACTTTTGATAGGAATAGCATTAAAATTGGGAGGGGCACCTAGTTGACCTCCAACTCTTTTTTTATTTTTTTAATTTCTTTTTTAACATTTATTAATTTTTTGAGAGACAGAGAGAGACAGAGCAAGAGTGTGGGAAGGGCAGAGAGCAAGGGAGACACAGAACCTAAAGCATGCTCCAGACTGACCTGATATCACAGAGACCGACTCAGGGCTCAAACTCAAAAACCATGAGGTCGTGACCTGAGACGAAGTTGGACACTTAACTGATTGAGCCACCCAGGCGCCCCTGATGTCCAACTCTTGATTTCAGCTCAGGTCATGATCTCACATTTTGTGAATTTGAGCCCCGCATCTGGCTCCACGCTGAAAGTGTGGAGCTTGCTTGGGATATCTCTCTCTCCCCCTCTGTCCCTCCCTGGTTTGCTCTCTCTCTCTCTCTTTCTAAAAAATATATAAATAAATAAATAAATAAATACATACATACATACATACATACATATTTTAAAAAATTAAATAAAAACTGGGAATCAATTTGGAGAGCATTGACATATTTCCTTTTAATATCTGTTTATATCAAACTGTAAATATCATCTACATCAAAACTTCAATGGTCCTGGAAACATTGCTTACAGCCTTTCCTTTTGAACACCACTTCTTCTTCTTCAATGTTAATTAATTTATTCTCCATCCTAAAATAACCTAGATTTCTGTAAAGCTACCCATTTGTTATACTGATTAACTACTAGCTATCTTTCAGTCCACTCTTTGGCTGATTTACGTGTTTTCCTGCTCTATTTTTATATACCTTTTAGTCATTTACATCAAATGAAATTAGCTAATGTTCCTGAAGACTCATCCAAGGAAAGATGTTTAAATTCTATGACCAATTTTGTGGCTTTTAACTGAATGCTAATTGATTTTGGCATGTTTGTTTATTTTGTTGTACTTTGTGCTCATGTCTAAAGGTTTTAATTTTATTCTTTTTGGTAAAAATAAAGTGTTCAAGAGCTGACTTTTTTTTGATTACGTCTTTAGCTGGATTTAATATGCCACGTTAAATTCTTTACTGTGATTTTTAATAAAATTTTTACAATTCGTTCTGAATTACTCTATTTGAGTAAATAAGTTTTAGAATTTTAAAATTTAATTGAAGTATCTGTAATAGTTTCGCTTTTACTTTCACTGTTTTTCTTTTCTTTTATAACGCTTATTTATTGGGGGAGGGTAGCAGAGAGAGAGTGAGAGAGAGAATCCCAAACAGTCTCTGCCCTGTTAGCATGGAGCTTGATGCGGGGCTTGAACTCACAAACCAGGAGATCATGACCTGAGTGGAAATCAAGAATCAGGTGCTTAACAGACTGAGCCACGCAGATGCTCCTGGGTTTTGTTGTTTTTGTTGCTGTTTGTTTGTTTGTCTTTTGTTTTGTTTTGTTTTTAATTTTATGGAGTTTGTACAAAATCTGTGGTTTCTGTTCCATGGAATATGAGGTTTGCTTTGTGATATAACATACATGGAATTTTGTATATGCATCTGATTTTCAGATGATTGCATATTCTCCTTTTCTTATTTTAAAATGCTGTGAATATATGTTGTTAAATACACTTCATAATGCAATACTCAACATTACGTATGTTATCTAAATATTATCTATATTTAATATCTACTCAGGGGTATGTACCTACCTTAATTAATATTAAGCACATTAATATTTCAAGGAGTAAGCCTAATCAATTATAAAGAAAAGGATTTATTTGACCAGTATTTAATTCTAGATGCAAGTATCTTTAATGGATTATGCATTTTTTATTCAAAATGGTAAAAAGTTTTTTTTTTCATAAATTCAAATGTATTTGGTAATATATTCAACCTCTGCATGTCTTTTCTTCTTCATCATTTACAGGTATCTGTAAATGTAGCTGTAAAATCTTTATTTGGTCAGGTCCAGAGAGCAAATCCTGTCATTCTCATGGGCCATAAGGTTCCTTTTGCAGCTTCTCAACTTTAACACGGTGGCATAAAAGCAGCCAGAGACAATATGTACAGGGATGGACCTAATCATTTTTCAGTAATACTTTACTTACAAAAGAAACAGTGAGATGGATTTGGGGGAAGGGACACAGTTTGCAGATCCTTGATCTATGTATCTACCTAATCATTCGCATAATACAGGGGATTACACGTGAATTTACATGCCCCACTTCTTTTCATGAAAGTGAGAATTGAGTGGGATTACATAAACACATGAGAAGATTTTTAATACCCTCCAATTCTAGTATTTATATAAATTTTAGAAATACGAGACTAACAGCTTACAGGCTAAAGTTTTTTGTTTGGAGCCTGTCTTTTTGATTAAGAAAGGATGCTGAATTTTGTCAAATGCTTTTTCTGCATCGATTGACAGGATCATATGGTTCTTATCTTTTCTTTTATTAATGTGATGTATCACATTGATTGATTTGAGAATGTTGAACCAGCCCTGCAGCCCAGGAATGAATCCCACTTGATCATGAATAATTCTTTTTATATGCTGTTGAATTCGATTTGCTAGTATCTTATTGAGAATTTTTGCATCCATATTCATCAGGGATATTGGCCTGTAGTTCTCTTTTTTTGCTGGGTCTCTGTCTGGTTTAGGAATCAAAGTAATGCTGGGTTCATAGAATGAGTCTGGAAGTTTTCTTTCCCTTTCTATTTTTTGGAACACCTTGAGAAGGATAGGTATTATCTCTGCTTTAAACGTCTGGTAGAACTCCCCTGGGAAGCCATCTGGTCCTGGACTCTTATTTGTTGGGAGATTTTGATAACTGATTCAATTTCTTTGCTGGTTATGGGTCTGTTCAAGTTTTCTATTTCTTCCTGTTTGAGTTTTGGAAGTGTGTGGGTGCTTAGGAATTTGTCCATTTCTTCCAGGGTGTCCAGTTTGTTGGCATATAATTTTTCACAGTATTCCCTGATAATTGCTTGTATTTCTCAGGGATTGGTTGTAATAATTCCATTTTCATTCATGATTTTATCTATTTGGGTCCTCTCCCTTTTCTTTTTGAGAAGCCTGGCTAGAGGTTTATCAATTTTGTTTATTTTTTCAAAAAAAAAAAAAAAACAACTCTTGGTTTCATTGATCTGCTCTACAGTGTTTATAGATTCTGTATTGTTTATTTCAGCTCTGATCTTTATTATTTCTCTTCTTCTGCTGGGTTTGGGGTGTCTTTGTTGTTCTGCTTCTATTTCCTTTAGGTGTGCTGTTAGATTTTGTATTTGGGATTTTTCTTGTTTCTTGGGATAGGCCTGGATTGCAATGTATTTTCCCCTCAGGACTGCCTTCGCTGCATCCCAAAGCGTTTGGGTTGTTGTATTTTCATCTTCATTTATTTTCATATATTTTTTTAAAATTTCTTCTCTAATTGCCTGGTTGACCCATTCGTTCTTTAGTAGGGTGTTCCTTAACCTCCATGCTATTGGAGGTTTTTGCAGCCTGTCTTTTTGAGATGCACATTTATTTTTAAACCATTTATTCCAGTTTATCTTTGCTTGCTTGTTTAAAGCTTAATATTTCTAATAGCAAATAATTTTATGATGATTATTAGAGACAAGTCACTATTTTAAGTACTATACATATAGTAATTCATATATTCCTTATGAAGCTTTTTGGGTATTTACAATTAGAATAAGCCATTTTATAGACCAAGAAATTAAGACTGATGTTCAAGCACATACTGCCTTTCTGCTTGTACTTAATGGCCAAACTGTACAATAGTTTCACTTAATCACTCATCTGCTAAACTGACATTCATTGATTATGTACTATTTAAATTAATGACATTTTATGCACATGGCCAGACTGGCCATGATCAGACTCTGATCTTTTTATTGTTTTCTATTTCCAGAATAGCTTTGTAATAGATTCCAGAAAAGCCAGAAGGATTATTAAAGTACAAATCAAATCAAAACAACAAGAAGGGAATTTTAAGGTGATTAGAATTATTCTTAGGGGAAAAAAAAGTGAATTCTGAAATTTGATTTAAATATACAGTGTCATTATGACAGGGAGTTACCAAACTCATCTCCATTTCCCTGAAATAAAGAAAGAATTTAAAATAGCTAAGATGGAATTTTATTGAAAGCTATTTAAAAAGATACTCTGTTAAAATTGGATATGAGATATCATAGGCAAGTTGGCAATTTTTCCCCCATGAATCAAAGGAAGGAAAATATGTTTTACCTAAAAGAACATAATCAAATGACATCCAAAGATGTCCTTCCAATCTTTTGTCACTTTGTACCATAACTGATAAATGTAATAAAAACTTTTGTATTATATTTTTGTTTCTAATAATCTTTAAAATTATAATTGATAAGTTGAAAAGTTGCTTAGAATCCTTCATCTATATTAGGACATGAAGGCATCATTTAACTAATGCTTCAGTGCACTAAATGGTCCAAAAGTGGTCTCAAAACTAAACTGGGTTCCAGTTTCATTCATTTGCATTCCACCACCATTTGTTGAAAAGACTGTCTTCTTTAGTCTTTCCTGCTTTGTTGATGATCAATTGGCCATATAGTTGTGGGTTCATCTCTGGGTTTTCTATTCTGTTCTATTGATCTATGTTCCTAATTTTGTGCCAGTTTACCATACTGTCCTGACCACTTCAGCTTTGTAAAATAACTTGAAATCCAGAATTGTGATGCCTCCACTTTGCTTTTCTTTTTCAAGATTACTTGGACTATTTGGAATCTTTTGTGGTTCCATACAAATTTTAGGATTGTTTGTTTTAGCTGTGTAAAACATGCTGGTGGTATTTTGATAAGGGTTGCATTAAATACATAGATTGTTTTGGGTAAATTTGAAAACATGGTTAAAAAACAAAGGAGTAGTGTTAAAATGATGTTTTTTTTAAATGAGTAACATATTCTAGTACAATGTAGAATCCAAAAAGCCTTCCAGGAAGTAACATTTCAGCTAGATAATACATTTTTACATTGCACAGTAAAAAAAAATATATATAAACACAATAAAAAATCACATTTGGAAAAAACACCTTTGTAACATATAAGCAAAGCACTAATTTCCTTAATCTATTTTGGATTTATATTACGGACATATGGAAATATTAAATAATTAACATTTTAGAAATTAAAAATGTGTTACATATATATGATGATTTCATGACTAGACATTATTAAACTAAATCTTGAGAAATTCAGAGTTCATTTAGTCCTGGACCTTTGTCCATTTTTCTTTAAATATTTAATATGTAAAGTATATATTATAATAAATAAATATTTAATATGTATTTTAGGTAGGGAGGAAAAGATCATTTGGTGGCAAAGGTGGTTGGTTTTAACTTTAGATGCTTGTTTTGTTGAGAAATTTACATTTTTCCATTATTTAGCATTAAGGAATAAGAAATGCCAAATTCTTTACATCCTTTCCCTTGATTTATATTCTCTTACTTGTGAATCAATGAATGGTAAGTTGGATAAGTTTTCCTTTGACTACTTTGATGATCACATTTCTGCTGAAGAAAATAACGGTGATTAATAAAAAGTTTTACCAAAACAAATATCTTATTCCTTATGGAGGACTTGATTGAATATTTTATCAGAGGATAAAAATGGTACTAAATATATCTTAGAATCTATACTTATATATATGTATATAAATATATATATATACACACACACTGTACACATACACACACACACTATATATGTATACACATATATATATATACATTAGAATCCATGCATGTATATATATACATATATATGTATATATATACATATATATACATATATCAGTATATATATATATATATATATATATATGCAAAACAACACATAGAGGGGTAAATTGCGTATATCTGAAGAGTCATGAAAAATAAATTTAGCTGCATTTACTTTATTCTTGTTGTTTCAAGCACTGTTTAAATATATCATATGTGCAAATTGATTTAGTCTTCACAAAAGCTTAGGATGCCAATACTCTTGTTATCCTTCTTGCATGCAAAGTTGGCCAAAGTCATAGAGGTTGTAGGATCTGGAGCAAGACTCCAACCTATACACATTGGCTCAGGATGAACTGGTTTTCACTAAGCTCTATTTATTCCAAACAATAAACTCTCCAAAGAAATTTAGCAGCTGTTTTATTTTTTCCTTGCCTCTTAATTAGTTTGTGTGAGAAATAATGTTCATAGGCTATTTCAAAGTTTATATTCTTTAAGCTGCATGGCCTTAAATAATGGAAGTAATATACATGGGGTTATAAAAGAATACTGGGATCATGTGGGGTGAGAGGTGTATTCAGAAAACAAAATACACTTTCTCCACGAATTCGTGCATTTGGAAAAAATGTCCAATAGCCTACTCCTCTCAGGATCTTGCTAAAATTACTTTCGCTATGCTTATTAATCTTTAAAAGTATCTGTGTATAAAGTATAAAAAGAAGTGTTCTATGATACATATTCAAACACTTTAATTTTTCCAGAGATAAGATTGCATACTATCTAATTAAGGATCACTATTCATATGAAGAAAACAAATTTACACATGAAATTCTGCAGGTGATATTTGGTGGGACCGTATTTCATGCATGAATGTACAATTAATGTTCCATCACTGAAGTTGGAATATGCTACTTCTCTTTGAAATATGAAATACATTTTAGAATAAATAACACAGATGAAGAAGTATAATATTGAGATGGCATTATCTGTAGGTTTTTACACAAAGGCTATAAATCATGTTTCACCTAAATGTATTTAACATATTCCAGTGCTCATATTAAGTTTGAATAATGGAGCAAAATTACATATATCCCCTGATTCATTACTCTTTTGGAAGGTGACAAATTTGAAAGATTACTCTAATGTGTAATGCATAGAATTTTATGCAAATATATAATTTAGTCTTATAGGATATACTACCAGCTGAAACAAAAACTGTTCAATAGGAAACATCGGTGATGATGCGATGTTGGTGAGGTGTTCAAAGGAGAGTAACGAGTAAAAATTTTTGTACCTTGTTAATTCATTATGCTTATGAATTCAGACATGCTTAAATTTGCTTTTCACAGACATTTAACTGAAACTGTTACCTTTCAAATCATAAGACAATCAAATTAAATCAGATTCTAAGCAATTTCGTGTTAATAATAAGTGATTTTCTTTCTAAATACCTAGTTTGCTTGTCCTAATCTATGACCATGTAAAGTGGATTGGTGAAATCTAGATAATTGAGACAAAATACTTGTATCTAAATCATTAAAATAGGAGTTAACAAAAATTATCAGTTTTAATTATATTGAATTTTTCCAATCCTTGTATACTTCCTTGTTAAAAAATTTGTAGCATCATTCCTACTAAATATCCCAGGGTGTGACAATTTTCAAAAAATATCTGAATTTATTCTTCTATTTTCTCCAAATTGAATTTTTAAACTTTTGGATGGATTTCTATTTATTCAAATATTAAATATAATTATATACATTAATATATGTATATATGTCAGAAATTTTCTCATATAACCACAATCAGTAAAAGAAGAGAGAATAGAATGTATGGATATGTATGGATACTAAGATATATAGAAAAATAGAAAATTCTATGGAATTATAGAATTTAGAATGAAGAAAAGCTCTAGAAATGATTTCTGAATTTAACAGCCTAATATTGAAATAGCACCAAAATCATTTGATGCTCTTAGTGAAAGATAAATATGAGTTACATACTGGGCATTTACCCAAATAATATGAAAACGCTAAAACAAAAAGGTACATACACCCCTATGTTTATAGCAGCATTATTTACAAAAGATAAATTATGGAAGTAACCCAAGCGTTCCTCGATAGATGAATGGATAAAGAAGAATGATACATATATACAGTGGAATATTACTCAATCATAAAAAAGAATGAAACCTTGCCATTTGACACAACATGGTTGGATCTAGAAGGTATAATGTTAAATGAATATTTCAGTTAGAGAAAGACAAATACCATATGACTTCACTCATATGTGGAAGGATCAAAACAAAGAAAAAAGAGACAAACAAATGACACTTAACTATAGAGAACAAATAGATGGTTACCAGAGGGGAGATGGGTGAACATTTGCTTGAAATAGGTGAAGGAGATTACGAATACACTTTTCATGACGAGCACCGGGTAATGTATAGAATTGTTGAATCACTATATTGTACATGTGAAATTAATATTACACTGTATATTAATTACATTGGAATTGAGAAAACAAATTCATTAAATAAGAAGTTATAAAAGGCAAGTAAATACATGAAAAGATGCCCTAATTCATATGTCACAGGCAAATGCAAATCAACACAAAGTAAGATACCACCGCTCACCTATTAGAGCGGCCCAGATCCAGAATACTGACAACACCATGTACTTGTGAGGATGTGAAGCAGAAGAAACTAATCTATTGCTGCTGGGAATGCAAAATGGTACAGCCATTTTTTGGAAGACAGTTTTGTGCTTTCTTGCAAAACTAAACATGCTTTTACCCTATAATCCAGCAAATGCACTTCTTGGTGTTTACCCAAAAAACTGGAAATTTATGTACACCCAAAAATCTGCACGTGGATGTTTATAGAAGCTTTATTCATGATTGCTAAAACTTAGAAGGAACCAAGAAGGCCTTCAGCAAGGAATTGGATAAATAATAAATTCCAAACAATGGAATGTCAGTGCTAAAGAGAAATAAGCCATGAAGCCATGAAAAGAAATGGAGAAATCTTAAATTTATAACAGTAAGTGAAAGAAGACTACATATTGTACGATTTCAACTATTTGACATCCTGATAGAGGCAAAGCTGTGAAGATTATAAAAATATTGGTGGTTGTTAGGGGTGGAAGAGAGGAGAGATGAATTGGCAGATCACAGATTTTTAGGTGAAAATGCTCTTTACAATATTATAGTGATGGATATATGTCATTATACATTTGTCCAAACCCACAGAATGCACAACACCAAAAATGAACGCTAAGATAAACTACAGACTTTGGGTGATTCTGATGTGTCAATGTAGGATTTATCCTTGGTAAAAAATGTATTTTGCCTGGCGAGTGATATGATAATATGGAAGGCTATGTACGTGTGGAGGCACATGGGAAATCCCTGTATTTTCCTCTCAATTTTAATGTCAACCAAAAACTGCTCTAAAAAAATAAAGCCTTAAAAATTATTTTAAGTTACAGAAGAGTAAAAATATTTGCAGGCTACCATGAGCATGTGTTACTTTAGTGAGTAAAAAAATCAAGTAAAACATTTAAATAAAATTATGAAAAATAAATATTATGAAACACACACTTGTGAATTGGTCTAGATTTTTTTCTTCTATATATCACTATACTTATACCTAGAAAATCATTTTTTGAATACGAACGCCATGCGTTCATGCACAATGGCATGAAAGTTCCTCAAAAAATTAAAAATAAAACTACCATAGAGTCCAGCAATTCTCCTTTTTGGTATATATCTAAAATATTGAAATCAGAATCTTAAAGAGAGATCTGAACAATCATGTTCACTGCAGCAGTAGTCACGATCACAATGGCCAAGATGGGGAAACAACCTACATATGTGTCCATGGTATACAGCCATTTGCAACAACATAGATGACACGACAACAGGGCCAGGGGATATTATGCAAAATAAATAAGCCATATTGACCTAAAAGAACAACTATATGATCCCAGTTACACAAAGTATCTGAAACAGTCAAAGTTACACAAGCAGAGGGTAGAAAGGTAGTTACTAAGGATTGGAGACAAGGGGAAATATGGAGGTGTGTCAAAAGGTGCAAAGTTTTAGCCAGGCAAGATGAATAAGTCCTAGAGATCTACCATATGACATAGTGACTATAATGAACAATATTGTATTATACACTTATAATTTGCTAAGAAAGTAGATTTTCTGGTGTATTCTTATCATAAAAGAAAAACAATAAAGAGAGTGAAAGGAAATGTTTAAAGGTGATGAATGTGTTTATGGCATCGATTATGGTGAATTTTATGAGTGAATCTTTCTCTCCAAACTAATCAAGTTGCATACATTAAATAAGTACAGCTTTTTGAATGTACAAAAAAATGTTTTGTTTTGTGTTATTTTTCTGTGGAAAATCATGAAATATCTTGATGTAATGACTTGTGATTCAAATAAATGGGTATAGAACTGTCAATGGTAACTTACATTATTTCCCAAGCCAATTGCCCTACTCTTCTCTTTATAATTATACTATTTGTTGATTGTGCATGTTTACAGTAGAAAAAAATAACTCATTATTTTATTAATTTATTCAACAGATATTTACTGGGTGCTTAATATTTGCCCAGCATGTTCCATTTCTGATATGCAGAAAAAAAGCATTGCTGATATGAAACTAATTTTTAATGGATATAGACAGACATTAAAAATAATTAATATGGCAGAAGGTGCCGAGTGCTATTATGATAAATAAAAAAGGGCAAATGGACTAAGTAGCAAAGTAGAAGAGTATTTGCAATTTTTTTGAGTTTATTTATTTATTCATTTTGAGAGAGACAGAGATAGCTCCAGTGGAGGAGGGGCAGAGAGAGAATCTCAAACAGGCTCAGTGCTGTCAGTGCAGAGCCTGATGTGGGGCTTGAACCTATGAAACCATGAGATCATAACCTGAGCCGAACCCAAGAGTCAGATGTTCAACCAACTGAGCCACCCAGTCGCCCCAAGTATTTGCAATTTTAAATAATAATTATAAGTGAAAAATTTCTGAGAAGCTGACGTGATCAAAGACTGGAAGAAAATGGTGGAGTGAGCCACATGATCATCTGGAAAGAGAATGTCTGGCGCAAGGGGAAAATGCTCAAAATGCCTCATGAGGTGGGGTCTTGTCCAGGTGTTGCAGGAAGAGCTTCAGAGGGATGAGCCAAGTGGAGAGTGGGAGATGAGATCATACAAGTAGTATGAGTCCAAACAGTATGGGGCAATGTCAGCCTTTATTAAGACTCTTTGCTAGCACTGATTAAGATAGAAAGAAATGGAGAATTTTCAACATGGTCAGACTTATATTACTAGTATCATGCCGGCTGCTGTTTTGAGAATAGATATGGGAGAACGAGAGTGGAAGCAGACAGACTAGCCAGCTATGAGGTTATTCCAATAGTCAAGGAAGGCAGATAGGGTGTATCAATGACTACCACTGTTGCTTTTTAGCCCTTACCTTACCTAACCTCTTTGACATAGCGGATCGCTCATTCTTCCATGGAATTTAAAATTTTTATTTAACCTCTAGGCCACCACGTTTACCTGGTTTCCTTCTTAGAAGTCCAGTAAAGTGGTTTTCAGTTTAGGGTTGTTTGATGTCCCTCTCCCTTCCCCGATCTCTTTATCTGATTCCTACTCACTTCCTGGACATCTAAAAGATTGTCTCTGGGTACAGTCATGGGAGGCTTTTCCTCCAAAGCCTCCCACCAGGTGATCTCATTCAATCTCAGAGGTTTAAATAGCATTGATAAGAAGATACCTAAATTTGCATCTGAATCTGTGACTTCTACTCTAACCAATGCTCCCTCTAACCAACTGCCTATTCACCCTATGTGACACATGGGTGTTTCTTAGATCTCAGCAAATTAACACATTGCAAACCAAACTCCAGATTTTTTTCCCCAGAAACCCTTCTCCCATATTCTCACATATTTTGATGACTAACATTTCGTGTTTGTTAGTTACTTAAGCCAGATTTACTGGACTCACCCTTGATTCTTTTCTCTCCTCCCTCTACATTGGGTCCTTCAGTAAATTCTGTCTGCTCTGCTTTCAAAATATAGCACAAATTCAATCACTTCATCCCATGCCTACTATCTTAACAGTGGTTCAGTCTCGAACATCTTGTGCTTGTAATAGTTTCCTAATTGATCTCCTCTATCTTCATCCCTGGCCTCAATGGTCAATTATTTACTTACACAGCACTCAGACAAATCATTTGAGATCTTAAGTTGGATCTTTCAAAATCCTTCAATGTCTTCCTTTATTACTAATAAGAAAAGCAACTCTCAAAAAAAAAAAAAATAGCGGCTCTTGTTGCAAATTAATTGATTCCAAGGCCTGAGATATAGACGTCCATCCCCTAGGATTGATTAGCCATGACACTGATCCCCAATAGTCCCCAGCGGTTTTGTGGAGTTCTTAATAAGAGTGAAGAGACTTATAAATAAAAAGAGTATACATCTGTAGGTCTGTAAGGTCTTGCCATAATAAGAGAGAAAAAGAGACAGGCCAGGTTTTTAGCACTTCTGCCGTGACTCTGGCTCTACTTTCAAGGCAGAATGTATAAATATAATGAAATAGACTCAGTACCTCTCACATTTCTAATGGAATCTCCCTCTACAGTTTTCTCCATCATATCTCCCTGCCTCTCAAAGACATACTCTCGTATTCTGTATTCTCATCTATTAACACAGATTACTTTTTATTTAGAACACAATCCTATTCTCTCAAATGACAAAAACAATAGTCAAATGCTTATTGTGTTAATAAACTTTTGACAAGTTATTGAAAGATGAACTATGTTTTGACCGTACCGCAGAAACTGCTTATATTTGTTAGCAAATATATTGTTAAAATGTTTCCTTTCATAATACAAAATTATACTGCAAGCAAAAATATTTTAAAATAGTCCTTTTAATCCTACATGAAATAAACTTCTCATGATTAGCTGCATAATTACATATCTGTGAGCAGTGTGAAGTCATGAGTCTCAACACAAATATAACCTAAATAAACACATCCAGCATCTAATAAACTTTCCTCAGCAAGGTATCTTATTTGTTGTACATTTTTTCAAATATACACATTTATTATGCATCTAAGAATTTCAATACAGAGACATGTATTCCAGGAGAATAACATGCAAAATTAATTGTAGTTTTCAGTAACTTTGATTGTGAATTAATTCATAATAAAAGAAGTCAAAGTAAGCACATTATCTTTCTCTTTCATTGCACAATGGATTAATTACCTTTGCACTGCACCCTATTTATTATGGTGTTAGAAGAGATGAAACGTTTTGAGAGAAATTAAAAGTGTACTAATGAAGGCAATCACGTTGGTATTTAATTTCTCTAGGGAGTAAAAAGTAGAACCCAAATAAAACAATGATCCATCTTCCTAAATATCTCTAATATAGTGTATCCTTGATTACTGAGGCTTGTAAACTTGTTCTTGTTTAATTAAGGCCGACTGGGCAGAAACATCTTTTTTTAACAGGGTGGCCTTTCTCTTTCTTTCTTTCTTTCTTTCTTTCTTTCTTTCTTTCTACTAATCTGCTCCACATTAATTTTTTAAAAAACTGGTATAATTAACACCAACGTGTTTTGGGGTCCTTAAGTACTTTATTATTTTTAATGTTTATCACTTATTTTTGAGACAGGGAGAGAGAGAGAGAGAGAGAGAAAGAGAGAGAGAGAGAGAGAGAAACAGTGTCAGCAGGGGTGGGGGAGGGACAGAGAGAGGGGGAGACACAGAATCTAAAGCTGGCTCCAGGTCTGAGCTATCTTCAGAGAGCCCGATGTGGGGCTTGAACCCACATCTTGATCTTGAGATCAAGACCTGAGCTGAAATCAAGAGTTAGATGCTTAACCGACTGAACCACCCAGGGGCCGCATTACGTCCTTTAATATAAAATATTGCACCAGCCCTAAAAGCAAGGCTGTCTCCACCAGTTGTCAGGTTAACTTCTTTCATAAATACTCCAAATGGCAAGTGTCTTTATGAAATTAGATTGAGGAATATGTTGGTATACAGTTTAAAACACCCTGAAGGATTATATTTTTTCAAGTGATAATAAAATTTATATATATGTATATAACATTAAAATTTATTTTATAACTATCTTTAAGTTTTTACATTTAAAATTTTATGTTTAATTTAGTTATTTATATTATTCATAACATAAATAATATAAATATAATTTAGCTTATAATTTTAAAATCTATATTTAATTTATTCATACTATTTAAAATATAAATAATATAATTGTAATATGTAAATTTATGCATTTTTAAATATGTAGTTATATACAAATTTATATATACTTATATTTTTATTAAATGAGGAAGTGAGGCTTTCTTCATTGAATGCTATGTCGAAGGGTATAATTTCTGGGCTCATTTTATTTTCATTTAGTACCCTGAATTCTTTTGTTATAAGCTCTCATATTCTTTTGTATAAAGATTGTAACCAGAATAGCATTCTTATAAACACTCCCACATTATTTTGGGTCAACTTTGGAATAACCAATTAATTATTTCCTATTATATAGAATAATGACATAGTTATCAGTGTAAAATAATAACAATTCATTTAAAGTAGTTATAAACTTAGGTATTATCAAGACACTTAATAAGTATTAAAATGTGTAAAATTGTACTCAAGATAATGTCAGCTTACTCTGTATTTTAATATTGCCATTTTAATCATAGATGATAAACGTTCATGACAATTCATATTTTAAATATTGCTAATTTATGTCATTCATTTATAGTGGTTTATTGCAAGAGAAACAGCTAGCCACTATGTATTTTTTTTCAGAGTTATTTTTATGTCAGTTTGTTTGCTGAAAATATGATATCCAACTGAAGTGACTTATACAGTTAAGGCATTTACTATCTCTCTTATTGGGCCAGCACATACACCTACCAAAAACACATGTTGCACCTTGCACAGTACCAGGAACGCATTCCCATCATGGTGGACAGTAGTCACATATAGACTTACCAAGAGCATACCTCCCTAGGTTTGGTCAGTGCCAAGCTGCACAAACAAACGCAGAAAATCACCCAGCAATTTGGAAGGAGGCAGGTGCAAGTTTCAACTGCTCAATAACAATAGGGAAAGCTCAAGCCGTTCTCATCTTCCTGGTCTACTACCGTCCTCACTACATACCCTCTCTGGGTAGCTGACGCAAATTTAAGAATCTCATTACTCACACCACAATAGACAAAAGCAGAAAAAGCAGAGGTTGATGAAGGTTATTTTACTTCATGCACTTAGCTTTTTAGATTGGAGAACAAAATTTGCTAAAGCATAACTACAAAGTTCCACTTACATCTCACTGGCCAGAAGGGTTGATACACCTGCTCTAGATCATTGATTAACCAAAGGGAATGTGGGGCACCTGCCTGGGTGGCTCAGTCAGTTGAGCGATCAATTCTTGTTTTATGCTCAAGTCATGATCCCAAAGTAGTGGGAATGAGCCCTGAACGGGACTCTGGGCTGAACATGGATCCTTTTTGGGATTCTTTCTCTTCCTCTGCCCCTCTCCCTGACTTGTGCTATACCTCTCTAAAAATAAATAAATCTTAGAAAAATTATATCATCCCAATGTTGTACTGACTTAAAGTTTTTGTAAGATGTTAGACTCATTTCTAGGAAATATTATCTTAAAGAAAAGCTAAAAAATAACTGTCAATTTGGCTTATTTAGGATCTTATTAAACTTTCTAGAAGAAAACAAATATATCCATTATATTCAAATCACACTAATATTTGAAAATATGAAGGCAAAAATATATAGTGAACAACTTTAAAGGGAAAAAAAAAACAAAAACAAAAGCACCTGCTTTTGCTCATGTTAAGACCAATAGGAGACTTTATTCCCTAGAAAGTTATTATTTTTTATGAATCTGTTGTCTTAAGAAACAAGTGTGAGCATAATGAGCACTGAGGGAAAGAAACCACAAATGTTTCCTCATTTCTTTGGCTGCACAAACTACAAAGTTTCTCCGAATAATGAAAGTAAGAAAGAAAATTATTTGAAGCTTAGGGAGTCATAGCTTAACAGGGTGAAAAGAAATGGCCTTGGCCAAGACAGGTCAAGGAATCTGGAAGACAAAAGCAAATAGACCTTTTCTTCCCAAGACAGCACCACAGTGGGACAACTCTTAACATTTTTAACCCTTGTGCTGTGTCCTACAGAGGCAACAAGAGGACATTTGTCAGGCCTGAGTTGGGTCATGTGCCTGTGTACATGAGTGACACTCCCATTAATATTACCTATTGTGCAAAGAGATTATTCTCACAGAAAAATTGGGCTTCTCTTACTAAAAAAAAAAAAAAAAAAAAAAAAAAAAAAAAAAGAGAGAAAGAAGTCATGAAGGATAGCAAAAATATAATATTCATTATATTTGATCCTTTGGTGGTCCAACATCCACACACCATTGTCTACATTCATTTATGTTAAAATTCCACAAGAAAAACAACAATGCGTGCTTAACTGAATCCAGATGCAACTCCTACCCACAGAGATAGAATCCCATATGTCCTATTTCGTGCATTCTGGGATATGTGAAGAGTGTTTTTCCCCTCTTAGACAAAGTCTTGTTCTTATTGAGGTCAACCGCATGGAAAATGTATTCATATGGGCCCCAATAGAAAATGGCAGAGGGTGAAAATAAAAAGTAGAAAATTTACGCACATGCTGAGACATACACATACACCGACGACAAAGAAGGTAAAAGTAGGGACTTGTCTTGTACTTATGTAACTTCTGTAACTTCTGTAACTTCTGTAACTTCTGTAACTTCTGTAACTGATAACCAGTTGAGACTGATTTTCATGACTTCCACTCTGATAACGCACTCCACGTTCCCCATGGTTTTAGCTAGCGTTATGAGATGCTTTTGCAGGATCTTAGTTAATACCAGGGGAAGACGCAGCTCAGCTTTCATTTCAAGGACTTTTTGTTCTTCTATCGCATAGATAGTCCAGAGCAAGGGGTAATGTAGGCAGATGCACCTCCACACCAATGGCTAAAGCATGATGCTCTTTGGATTTCCTGGTCAGAAAATGGCATTTTCATGGGTGTACATAATTTCTAGACAAATAGAAGTTCTATTTATGAATTTTTTTGTGCATTTGTATTTGTTTACAGAACTTTTATCAGTACCCCACTATGAGTTTTTATTTCAAGTATCCATTTAACTTTTGTCAAGTCTTAAAAGTGGTTCATTGTTGCTTTGCTTTTAAGGATTGCCTCCACTAATTTGGCACAGGACCTTCAAGAATGATAATCTCTTCAAATGGAAAAGTCTTAAAGACAAAGTCTCCATAGCCTAAAATAGCAATTTAAATCTGAGTTGAAAACACTAAATATTGCTTATTCACATCTGGACCAGTGAACAACCAACTGATATAAGTGAGAAAGACTAAAATGGTGTCTCTGGTTAACAACCGTACCTTCTGGAACCAAATTTCCTGAGTTAGAATCTTCCCTGGCATTACCGCTCTCAAGCTGTGTAACCTTAGGTTGATTAGTTAATATCATTCAAGCCGCGGGTGACTTATCTCTAAAATAGGGATGCACTGAAACGTACATTATGGGTTAAATTACTTCATTCATGTAATTTGTTTTCCTTTCTTTTTTTGTGTGTGTTTATTTGTTTTTGAGAGAGAGAAGGAGAGAGACAGAGTGAGAGTGGGAGAGGGGCAGAGAGAGAGATGCAGAATCTGAAGCAGGCTCTGAGCTGTCAGCATAGCGCCTGATGCGGGGCTCCAGCTCACCAACCCTGAGATCATAACCTGGACCGAAGTCGGACACTTCACTGTCTGACCCACCCAGGTGCCCCTCATGTAATGTTTTTAAATGTAATATAATTAAAATAATTCAGGCACTGAAAATTCTCAACAAATATTAGCTGTTTTATTATCTCTTAAGAGGGCTTATTTTGAGTATACCCAGTTCTAAAAATTTTGTTTCCTTGTTAAGGTATGAAGGAATACAATGATGACGATAACAATTACAAGGTATGTGCTCTGATGATAACAATTGCAAGGTATGTACCAGACTGCCTGGGATCTGCTACTTACCCTCTGTATGATCTTACATCAGTTCCTCAGTCTCTCGTTTTGGCTTATATATATATATATATATATATATATATATATATATATATAATGGGGTAAATAATAGTAACCTCTTAAGACACAATCGTATGAGGTGTTACCAATATTTTAAAGCATTTGGAAAGAAGGTTAGAGTGTACATTTTATCAGCCTACTATATTTTAATGGAAAACATACCTTTTAAAAAATTTTAAATAATTCATTGGCATTGTCAGAGAGTAATGTGTGTTTATGTGTATGTGTGTATATATAGAGATATACTTTTCATGAATTTTAAATTATTAAAGAAAAATATCATCTGAAAATGTTTGTTGTCTTCTTTCAAAAAAAAAATGGAAAAGAAAAACATAGCTATTTATAAAACTTTGACCTAACCTTGACTTTGGGTTATGTTATACACTAGAATGGCAAGATTGAAACAAGTCAATGAACCTTTAAAACCATGACGACTTCGGGGGAAAGTATCTTATCTCTAAACACAAAATTCTAAAAAACACAGATTATCCAGTAGGAAAATACTTATTAAAAATTAACATCTTCCAGCACAAACTATGGCAATATATAAAAGCATGTAAGTCCCCAGCACAAAACTAAAAGTGAAGAATGTGGTTAAAATAAAAGTTATTAAAATTTCTTTCTCCTGAGACATGTAACAAAATAAAACACGGAAGCACGGAAGACGGGAAATCGCTGAAACAACAAATAATAGGCAGCCAGCAATTTACATGAAAGAGCTAGATGGAGAAGAGCCACAGTGGAGAAGATAAAAGAAATATTATAAAGGTGTGCATTTTAAATAGAGAACATGTTTAAATGCCATCTTGAGGAATAATTCAAAATCATATTTAATGCTATCACAAATTTTGGAAAGGCAATAATAGTACAGTGCACACCTATTAGTATTTTCTTTATGCTGGCCATGTAAGTGGGCAGAAGTGCTTTTGAATAGTCTTTCACTTTCTTCATCCCGACGAGTTTCACTCTATTTAGCTGAGTGCTGATTATAACCTCTCAAGAAATAGGCTGCCCATTGCATGATTTCTTTTTTCTCCTTCTTTCATGTGCAAGCTAACTTGAGTTATTCTATGGAGAATAGTGCAAACATAAGATAACACACATTTTCATCTCACTCTATGGCCCTGGGAATCGTCGAGCGCGATAGTAATTTCCATTTTTGTCCTGTTAGAATGTGAATAATTCCAGTCATTACTTATTGAAAAGAGATAGGCATTAGGGAATGGGCACGGGAAGCATACAAAGGTGTTTTCTGCAGTTCTTGGCAACCCAGATCCAGGTTCTGAGGATCTGACAAACTATTTTTTTTCTTTCGTATTCAGATTTTTTTTCTTTTCTTTTCTTCCCAAGCCTAGGATGCAAAGATTGAGAGAGAAAACACACTGTGTTTATTACTGATAACTATACCGAATATTTCTAAGAGCATGAAGTGTGTAATTGTAGGATTGCGGATCTGGATAGTTATTTTATCATGTAATTCTCGATGTTTACAGAGAGCCTTATTGTAACTTCAATTTTTAATTCGTATTTATACGTTTTTGGTCACATTCACCAAACCAACAATAGCCAGAATAGTGACTTTTTGAGAAATGGAAGATTTTCCATTTCTTCTTTGGCTCATATTCATAATTTAACTTCAGTTAGATTATATACTTACTAGATGTGCTTGGGTGGCTCGGTTGTTTGAGTGTCTAATGTCTGCTCGTGTTATGATCTCCTGGCTTGTGGGCTCAGGCCCTGCTTGGGGCTCTGTGCTGACAGCTCAGAGCCTGGAGCCTGCTTTGGATTCTGTGTCTCCCTCTCTCTCTGCCCCTTCCCTGTTCATCCTCTCTCCCTCTCTCTCTCTCTCAAAAATAAACATTAAAAAATAATAAAGATTATATATTACCATAAATTTACTTTTAAAGGAGAAAGATAATAAAAAATAGACACAATTCCACATCTTAGAGAAAACCATCTGCAATATTTTTGTTTTTCTGACATTAAAAATGTTTTAAAAGTGGTACCAGGCTGACTCAGTGGAGTGTGTGATCCTCAATCTCAGGGTTGTGAGTTCTAGCCCCATGTCAGGGAAGACTTTACTTTAAAAAAGTTATAAAACACTGTATTTTGAACATTTAACTCAAAAATTAGAAATAATTTATTTTCTTTTTAATACAGGGACTTTTGTAACATCATTCTCATCAATAGAGATCATATATTAGGTGTTCAGAATGAGTCAAAAACTGTCCTTGGCCATGACCAGTGTTATTACATTTAATCTTTATACCTACCTTATGAGATAGTTAGGCAGGATTATTATCACCATTTATTGCCTTTTACTGACAAAGACACAGCCACAGACACATTAAGAACTTGGCCTTGGACTCACAATAAAGTGAAAGCGCGAATTTGAAGTAGACAGGCTGACGCCTGAGCTGTGCAGTTAAAACCATGCCTGCTTAAAGCCACCAAATATGATTGCAGGCCTAAACTATAACTTACGTAACCCAACTTTTTCATTTGTGCCATGGCCTTTCTTTAAAAACAAGATTGTTATTGTAAACAATTCTAAATATTTTTCCATCACAGAATATTACTATTTTCTTTATAGTTTCCAAATATAGTAAGGTAACTACAATATTTTAAATTTTAATAGTTTCCGTCCTTGAATTGCACATGAGGTAAACTGTTAATGTAGCTCCATTGGTAAATTAAATTGTTGTTATTGTTCTTCTGTGAATACGTTCACAAGTTTTCAAATTTCTATGGGTAGGCTTGATTCTGTCTTTCTTGTACATCTGAGCTCTCCTTCCCATCTTCAAGTGCATGAACACAGCCGTCCACTGATTTTACTTTCTTTCCAGAGACAAGTGTGATTTAATTTACTTAAAACAAATGAATAAATAAAGATTATATATGAATAGTATATCATGGACTATTAACACTAAAAAGGAGGGCAATTCTGCCATTTGTGACAACACGGGATGAATCTGGGGAACATTATGCTAAGTGAAATAAGTGAGATTTGGAAAGACAAATACTACATGATCTGGTTTATGTGTGGAATCTAAAATAATCAAACTCATAGAAGCAGACAGTAGAATGGTTGTTGTAAGAGACTAGGGGGAGAGAGAAAAAAGGGATGTGTTCGCCAAGGGTACAAATTTTCAGTGATGTACAATGAACAAGTTCTCAAGATCTAATGTATAGCAGGAAGACTGTAAGTAACAATATTGTATGGTCTACTTGAAATTTGTAAGAGGTCACAGATCTTAAGCATCCTCACCACAACAAAAGGAAGAGAAGGGAGGAGAGGAAAGGAGACGAGAGGAGAGGAGAGGAGAGGAGAGGAGAGGAGAGGAGAGGAGAGGAGAAAAGAAGAGAAGAGAAGAGAAGAGAAGAGAAGAGAAGAGAAGAGAAGAGAAGAGAAGAGAAGGAAAGAAAGGAGAAGGAAAGGAAAGAAGAAAGAAATAGTAACTATGTAAGGTGATGGATAAGTTAATTATAGTGATCATTTCACAATGTATGTTTATACAAAAACATCAAGTACTACATCTAACTGCATACAACTTTAATTTTCATTTATACTTCAGTAAAGCTGAAAACATGAAAAAATAGAAGTTTAAAAGGTGATCCGCAGCCAAGCTTTCTTTATTGTGTTTTGCAAATATTTATGCATATCTTAAGAAACAAAGAAACAAATATGAAGGAAATACATAAAAGAGATGAAAACATAAGTGACCTGAATAAATGGGTGGGGATCACATGCCTTTAGAGATAATAAGTCAGTGTTGTAAAATTATAAATTCTGATTATTTTGGAATTCAAAGCAATCAACATTTTAAAAACATCAATACATATTTTGAGAGAGAAAGTAGGTAACAAGATGGATCTAAAGTTCCTCTAATAAACCTAAGTCAGTAATTAATAAATGCAAATAACCGGGGAGACTGGGTAGCTCAGTCGGTTAAAAGTCCAACTCTTGGTTTCAGCTTAGGTCTTGATCTCACAGTTTGTGAGTTTGAGCCCCATCTCGGGTTCTGCACTGACAGTGCAGAATCTGTCTGGGATTCTGTTGCCCTCTCTCTGTGTCCATCCCTCACTTGCTCTCTATCTCTCTCAAAATAAATAAAAATACGAACTTAAGGAGTATTTTTTAAAAATGCAAATAACCATGAAAATTCAGAGAAAAAGGGATTGACAAGAAGGTATACTCTTACTACAAAATAAAACATTATATAGGACTGAATTAATCAAAACCTTAAAGTACTAACTAAGGAATGATGGGTCAAAAAATAATTAAAATATCTAAAATAAATATACATGAGATAATTTATTTTAAGAGAGAGATATAATTGTTTCTAGCAGTGGTATGTCATACAATTCAATAAATGATGCTGGGAAAAGTTATTAGTTATGTGGAAACAGTAATAATAATAACTTTTTATCACATTTTTATGATAATGTTAGGTTATGCTCACATGTACTCCAATTTAGGCAAAACTATCTTTATAAATTTGGTTTTAGAGCATATTTCTAAGCATTCCACAAAATATAGAAATATATGTCTATATAATAATCAAATACTTCTATGGTTAAAAAAATAAGTCAACATTAAATGGCATGTTCTAAAAAAGCATCACATTTGGCAGATAAAGGCTAATTAAATTAAAAAGATAAATAGAATCAACATAGTAAAAAGGAATAAACATCTCCACAGTAAAAGGCCAACAATGAACTGATATTTTATACAAAATAAATACAAGTATTCCATACCTGAACACTTTATTATGATGCAAATTAATCCATGAACAGACACCAGGATTCATTTATGACATGGTCACATTACAAAACTTTTATCAATATCCAGTATACACAAAGTACACAGAAAGAAGCACTTTTTGTGTCTTGTAAGGTAGTATAAATTGGTTTGAGAGGCTCTGATTTCCCAGAGAGAGGACATCCTGATGCTAGCCTTGGGTGTAAGAGCTCCAGTGAGGTGAGGAGAGTGTCCAAGCTGGAAAGAAAAGCCAGGTGTAGAAGGTAGGTGTGGCTGTCCCCTAAGGTTTTCGACACCAACCAAGAAAAGAGTGAATGGGTTATTTCTTTAAACCTTGCGTCTTGGAAAGACGTAAGCACCAGTCTCTGTTTAAAACCTTTTTCTCAAATTCAGGGATCACATATCAAGATCTCCCAAGAATAGTAGCCCTTCAGATTGTCAAGTTCATTAGAAGACCATCCAGGAAACAAGATTGGCCTCACCATCTGAAGCATGTTTTGGATGTGGCACTCGTAAAACCAGCTTCCCTTTGGCTGAATCAGGAAAGGAGGCAGTGAACGTCCCTCTATTTTATGGGTCTGAAGAACCACAGCAGTTTTCTCGAGAACAAAAAAAAAACAAAAAACAAAAAAAAAAAAAAAACAAAAAAAAAACAAAAACAAAACAAAACAAAAAAAAACCCTTGATTCGAAGAATTTTTCTCTCTTCTTCCTCTTAGGTCACTTTATATATTTTGGAAAGGAATGGAATATTGATGCAGAACAGGTGGATACTTCTTTCCATTGTTTGGTACGCCTGTAGTTAATGCCTGTCCCAGCGATTGATGGCTCTCTTTAGAGTGAACAGTATTTGACAACTGCTTTCTTCAGCTTTGGTCCCTAGTGAATAATTCTGTTTCAACTTTTTCAAATCCAGAGTAACAAGAAAAGGCTTAATTGATACCCCATTATTTACAGATGTATTTGGAGTCTGTGAGATAAATAACATGATATGAGATGTGTACTAAGGAAAGGAGGATTATACCCTTAATTTCATATATTTTATATATACTATAAATATGTATTATTTCTAAAGTATTAGAAGCATAAGCAATGATAATATTCTCTATAGAAACATGAGGGCAGAAAAGAATAACATTTGAGTGAAATGCAGATTACACAGTAAAAGTAGGACCTTCCAGAATGAGAACTGTCAACTTTGCCTGTATCAAATAGGTTTGTTCACCAGCTTGCCTGTACGTGAGAGGGAATATTTGCTTTCCTTTTTTTTTTTTTTTTAATTTTTTTTTTCAACGTTTATTTATTTTTGGGACAGAGAGAGACAGAGCATGAATGGGGGAGGGGCAGAGAGAGAGAGGGAGACACAGAATCGGAAACAGGCTCCAGGCTCTGAGCCATCAGCCCAGAGCCCGACGCGGGGCTCGAATTCACGGACCGCGAGATCGTGACCTGACTGAAGTCAGACGCTTAGCGGACTGCGCCACCCAGGCGCTCCGGGAATATTTGCTTTCCTAACCTCTCTGTGCTCCTCGATCCTTGCCTCATCTGTTCCTATGTTTGATATTGGCATGCCACTACATTACCGTAAAACATTTTCTAACCAGACATTTGCTTGATGACCCCCTGCCATTTCACCCTTTGTAGGAGTGGACCCTGACAGGAAACTGAACGAACCAAATCTCAAGGGAGTAATTTAACTCCTGACTAAAGCCACTCTGCATATCAAAAATTCTGTTCCCACTGGGAGGAAACATTTTCTTCATCAGTTACATTTCCCAGTAATTGGTTACAATGATTTAAGAATAAAATACAGGAGTGTGAGAGTGGCTGAATAATTTTCTCCTCCTAACTCCATTGTGACTCTGGCAAGAGTACCTGTGATGTTCATCTCTGCTATATGTACATCACTTTAAAAAGTGTAAAGAATTGAAGATTATGTAGACATTAACAAAGTGTACCAAAAGTGTTCCAGAATTGAAAGCATTTGTTGTTTTGCTTGTGGGACACTGGAAGAGGCATACAGGATCTGTGTGAGTTTATAAGAAATAAGCAAAAATAGGCATAGATTTCAAATATCCTTTTGAAAATTAAGTCTATTTTTTTTAAGTTTTTTCTTAAGGTTGTTTTGTTTTTGTTTTTGTTTTTGTTTTTGAGAAAGAGAGACACATACAGCAGAAGTCAGGGAGAGACAGAGGAGAAGTGAGATAGATAGGATTCTAAGCAGGCCCCACACTGCCAGTGCAGAGCCTGACATGGGGCTCGAACTCACAAAACCTCGAGATCATGACCTGAGCTGAAACCAGTAGTCCCACGCTAAACTGGCTGAGCCACCCAGGCATCCCTTAAGTTTCTTTGTATCTGTTCTTTAAAATGCACACAGTAACAGGTTTGGGATGAACAGGATTAGAGAGATGCAGAAAAACATTAACTGTCCATAAAACCTCTTTTTGGTTCAATAGAGGATGTATGATATGCTTTGTTATTGTTTGGGGGTCAGTTTTCAGTGTTCACAGAACACAAAGAAAATGTATATTCAGGTTTTTAAAATTGTTTGCATATGAAACAATGGATGGCTGTCCTTGCTTTGCCTGTTTATGATGTTCACAAATTCCATTTACCATTGTGAATTAAAATCAGCCCCCCCAAAAATATGATTCAAGTTTCTAACCTAGGGGAGTTAACTGCTAGCAATTGCAATAAAGCACAAACATCACAGTCAGTTCTTCAGTTCACAAATCACCATATAAGTAACCTGTTCATCATAATCATTTACATTCATATACTTTCAAGTCCGATGGTAGGTGGTCACAGCCCATCTTTTGTTCAGTTCATACAGAGAGCAAACATGTAGTTGTGATGCCTTTTCATCTCCTAGTGATAAACCCAAGTGACATTTTACAAAACGGATCACAGAAAGAACTCATTGGGCCACAAAAATATGAGTTCAAGACCATAAGAAGCCAACACTGGAAGTTCAATTCAAATATAATATAAATGGAGTTCTAGAAGAAATAGGGGACCATGGAAATGTTGATACCGCCATGGTTTCAGAGACTTGAGATAAGCAGTCAAGGAATTTCATTAAAGGTGAGCTTCCCAACAAACATGGGGAAACACATTGTTACAGAAAGGATGAAGATATTTCAGACAGAGTGATGTCAGTCAAATTTCACATGGCAGAACTTCTCAAAGATGTTTTATGACAATGAAAATTCACAGGATAACATATTAGAAGATGACCCAACCTTAGAAAGTATTATGGCAATTCACTGCGGCTTAGAAAAAAATGCTCAGTCTGCAGTGTAATTTTGTTTTTCTTTTTGCCTTCTTCTGAGAAGACTGTTAAACTACTCTTTTATATCTGGTGTTTAACATATAGGTATGTATTTAGCAAAGAAATAAAATGTTTCAATTCTCAATGTTTTTATAGAGTTTAATGTGTTCAGGACAACAGATTAGTAGTTGGGAAATTTTCACCCAAAACTATAAAATAGAAACAAACTTAATCTTGCATTAATTCCTTGAATGCCTATGCAGGATGAGACACTGAGAATCAAGTAAAAACAGAATCGACACTAAATCAGATTGAATACAACTACATGCATGACACAACCGAACATAGCTGTTCAGATATCTTCAAAATCATTAAATTATTAATTTTATTTTTTTTTAATTTTTTTTCAACGTTTATTTATTTTTTGGGGGGACAGAGAGAGACAGAGCATGAACGGGGGAGGGGCAGAGAGAGAGGGAGACACAGAATCGGAAACAGGCTCCAGGCTCTGAGCCATCAGCCCAGAGCCCGACGCGGGGCTCGAACTCACGGACCGCTAGATCGTGACCTGGCTGAAGTCGGACGCTTAACCGACCGCGCCACCCAGGCGCCCCTAAATTATTAATTTTAAATTTTATGACTTTTTTAAGGTTCTCTGAAGAAATTCTGTTTAATCAAGAGTGTCAATGGTTGTTAACTTGTTTTTTCAAAATTTTGTAAATGTCGTCACTTTTATTTGACGTACATAGAGTTAAAATAATACAGGATTGAAAATGCGTTTTCATTATACAGATGTTTTTCAATTACACTTTGGTTTATTTTTTTTTTTAATTTTTTTAACGTTTTATTTATTTTTGACACAGACAGAGCAGGAACGGGGGAGGGTCAGAGAGAGAGAGGGAGACACAGAATCTGAAACAGGCTCCAGGCTCTGAGCTGTCAGCACAGAGCCCGACGCGGGGCTTGAACTCATGGACCGCGAGATCATGACCTGAGCCGAAGTCGGCCGCTCAACCAACTGAGCCACCCAGGCGCCCCAATTACACTTTGGTTTAATAAATAACAGAATTAAAAAAATATATCTGATGAAATGTTTTAATAGATAAACTTTATCAAATGTCTAGGCATCTGCCATTGAAACACACTTGGTTATTTTCAAATATACTTCTTATTATTCATTATTAGAGGAGAATTGACAAAATTAATAGTAACTGATGAAAGGACTTTTAAAGCTCACAGATTTTCTTTGGCTTATTTTCTGTAGTAGAGTCAGATAAGAATTTAAGAACTATTGACTAAGTAGAAGAATGAATAAAACATGGATAAATGAATGTTTTGTATTTCATCACCAAAGTCATTAATGGCGAAAAAAAAGGAAAAAAGACAAAAGAAAATAGACGAGTTCCACTATAAACGGTATGGAGGCATGATGTGGCTGCTAAATAAGACCAAGAAAATAATTTTAAACTATTTTTTTCTTTTTTTCTGAGAGAGAGAGAGACAGAAAGAGAGAGAGAGGGAGAGAGAGGGAGAGAGAGGAAGAGAGAGGAAGAGGGTGCATGAGCAAGAGGCAGAGGGAGAAAGAGAGAGAGTCTTAAGCAGGTTCCACACCCAGAGCAGAGCCAAGGCTTGATCTCCGGACCCTGAGATCATGACCTGAGCTGAAATCAAGAGTTGGAAGCTTAACTGACTGAGCTACCCAGGAGGCCCCCAAAAATAATTTTTAGTTTTGTATACTGTGAAACTTTCCATTTTTTGTCAATCAGAAAAAATACAGTATTCACCTACTTATCATACTATTACAAATGAAACAGTGCATTTACTAAATCTACATAGGCATCTATAAAAGGCAAGAAGACAGATTCATTCATGCTTGGTACAGTATGTGAAGAGTGATGAAAATAGTTAATTTAGAAAGACAAACTTGTGAGGTGAAATGACTGCAGAAACTAAGTCCTGATTGAGGAGAAATATTTTTTTGTTAACTTATTAGCAGATTAATTTTCACTGTCCATAAAATGTACTCCTGTGTCAAGTCAGCCAGAGGTGAATAAATTATATCTAAGAAACAATATTAGTTTGAATTACATGTTTCACGTAGAACCCCAGCATTTTTTTGGATCTTTGACAAACATTGTAAGGTTGAAGAACATTAGGTATGAAGGCCACTTAGGCGCGTACATCCAATTATATAAAAAGTTACAATTACAAGTAGATTGTCCTGTAGGAACCTAAGCCGCATTTCAGTTCTTATCCTCCTTGAGATTCTCAATGGGAAAAGTGGGGAAGTGGGGAAGCATTTAGTGTCATTGTACTTGGAGGAACCCCAGCTCCCTTCATTGTAGTGAAATGTCAGTCCTGGAGCTGTTTCCACCAGGGAAATGGCTTCATACTCACTTGTTTTTTTTTTTTTATTAATTTTTTTTTTAACATTTATTTATTTTTGAGACAGAGAGAGACAGAGCATGAACGGGGGAGGGTCAGAGAGAGGGAGATGCAGAATCTGAAACAGGCTCCAGGCTCCGAGCTGTCAGCACAGAGCCCGACGCGGGGCTCGAACCCACGGACCGTGAGATCATGACCTGAGCCGAAGTCGGCCGCTTAACCGACTGAGCCACCCAGGTGCCCCTTCATACTCACTTGTAATGGCAGCGGGGAACCCACGTGTGGCCATTGAGACACATGCCACTATTTCAGTGAGAAATAGAACACTACAATAAGATGTACCATCCTGATAAAACATGGCTCCCTACTGAATTTTTAGAGAAGATATTGATCTAATTTCCCAGCGGAAGAACATCCTCTCCCTAAAAGTACCATTCTAAACGGAAAAAATGCAGAAATTCATGGAAAGTGAAAATTTTAAATTTCAGACATGCTGTTTCATTGGGTTATACTGGAAAATCTAAATAGGTAGTTGCTATAAGCTGCATCTAATTGGAGCTTGAATAAACTAATGAAGTTTTATAAAATATGAGAATTTTTTATAAAACCTTTGCCGTTTGATAGCATTTTTATTTCCATGAGTTTGGAGCTCTCAATTTATGTTCAACTGAGCAAAGAAAAAAAAATTAAAAATGACCTTTGAATTTTACTAATTGATGTTGTTTATGGTCACTTTTTGTTTTGCAAAATTGTATAGTGGTTTTTAATGTCATATGGATTTTCTCAAGGGTTATGCACAGAGATCACTGTCTCCTTGCTGTGTTAGTATATTTTGATCATTTATTTTCAATAGCAGCTATATATTTCTCCTGACAAATACATCCTATGCAACACGACAAAGTTAAATAGAAATTAAAAGTGTCTGTGGATGTTTAAGTAATTATTGATTGAAACAGTAGAAAAGCATGTTCTAATTTAACTTTGTTCTTTGATATCTATTTATCTAATCTATCATCCAAAAAAAATAAAGACAGTAATTTATATAAATGTGTCAATTAGTTAGCATAGGCAAATTTTCAGGTGGGTTGGGTAGAGGGGAGCCGAACTCCAAGGCGGTAATAATCTAGAAAACCCGCATCCCTGCTACGGGGCTGGTGTGGGATCTTTGAGCCTGGAACGGATAATCTGGGGGACCGGAAAGATAGTGTCCTCTTGAAGACCTCTGCTTTGTCTCTATGTGATATAGTGACTTCTGTGACTAGAGTGATTATTTGGAAAATTACCACAACTCCCAGGGAGAAATGTTCCTCACATTTGGAGTGGAGGGAACCTGAACCTCCACCCTCGTTGGTACATTTGATCAAGGAAACTAGGAACAATAACTAGGACTGCAGTAGAGGAAATTCAATCTGCAATAAAGAGATATAAAATCCCCAAAAGCGCAGGTCTTTAAAGAAGATTTTGGTTTATTTCAATTAGAAGGTCGAAGATGCAAGGTACATACACCAACTATTAGAAATCATTCAAAGTAAAATGAAAGTAATGACACTTTGCCCCTTTGAGACATTGAGGAAAAAGGGTTTAGGTCTGCTTCAGCTATATATTAACAAGTTGGATTCACAAGGAAAATACACATTACTGAGATGCTTACTGATTACAAGTAATCATTCAGGTATGGAAGCCTTTCATATTCAAAATATCAATATTAAATTGATATGTCATGAAAGAAAAAACTTAATAGCAGGGCCACAGTTGACTTCCCTTCCAGATTTGATACTCTTTCTTCCAAAGGACATTAAAACAGACTGACTGCAAAACTCAGATAGGACTATGGCTTCATTAAATTTGTTGAGATATTTGCTCAGCAAAAATAATAAAAATGAAAATCAAGCTGTACTATGGACAGAACTCAGGAAAGTTGGGCAATATTTTCTTAAAGTCCCTCCATACAGGACTTAATATGTCCAAAGGGCATTATGAAGCAGAAATTTAAATCAAGAAAATAGGCAAGAAGCCTAGAAGTAGAAAGATTTTGTTCTATAATCTTAAGTAGATAGAAAACCCCTAGTAAGCCTCCTGAAATACAGGTTAGGTCCTCTGTTTAGCTCTTTACACATTTAATTTAACCGAAAGTGTTCTGGCTTGAGTAGATGACCTTACTGAAATACAAACAAAGTTTGGGGTGCCTGGGTGGCTCAGTCAGTTAAGTGCCTGCTCTTGATTTTGGCTCAAGGGGTGATCTCTTGGTTTGTGAGTTCGAGCCCCATATCAGGTTCTGCACTGACAGTGCGGAGACTGGTAGTCTCAATCTCTCTCTCTCTCTCTCTCTCTCTCTCTCTCTCTGCCTGTCCCCTGCTTGCTCTCTATCTCAAAAATAAATATTAAATAAGTAAGTAAATAAATAAATAAATACATAAATACATAAATAAACATTAAAAATTTATTTAAAAAGAAATAAAAACAAAGTTTGCCTCTGAAGAAAATATTGGGATAAAGTGTCCACAACCAAAATAAAATCTAATAAAATACTACATATTCCATTTTGACTTATTCAATACATTCATATATATATTTTTTTTCTGTTAAGAAGTTACTGCTAGAAAAATAAGTACAGCTTTTCTCATTTAAAAAACAATGGAAAAAGGAAAACATTTCAGCTGAGTCTTGAATATTGAATGGTTACACATACCAAAAATATTAAGATTCTGTCATTGGAAACTGCCAGCCATAATACACAGATGAGTTTTTCAATCAGTAATTGATCATTAAGTACAAGTAAATAATTTTGGTTGTTTGGACATATTATATTCTTTGTGGGAACAAACCAATAACTTCACAAAACTGTCTAAGCTTATGATAAGTAGTTAACAAGAACATATGAACCTATATTTTTTAAAAAGTGTTACTTTAACAGACTCGTCTCAAAAATAATCATTATTTTTCAAACACTTTGGGACATTAGCTAGTCCTAGAGAATGAGAGATTTACCTAAATGTTAATATCAGGAAGGGTAGCAGAATGTGCCGCCTCAAAATATGCCTCTTTGTCCGAAAGATTATTTTGGACTGATTGAGAAACAGCAGACTCGGGAGAAACTCTGAAAACAGAGTAGAAGTATCCCTTTTATACAGAAAACTTACTTTTATAGAGGATCTGTCCATTTGTAAGCTTAGCTTCCTCTCTGTGCCAGGAGGAGAAAGATGATTCTAAATCACAGGAGACCCTTATCCATAGAGAAGGCATAGACTCTTCTGTACAAGTCTACAAACAAACCCTACCTTACTTTTCCTGGTAACTTCCCAATACTGGTCTCCCCACACTTCTCTCTTTGGTCTTTAGCTGAATATGATATTTAAGCTGGTGGTTTAGAACACCTCAGGGAGTTTCCCATTTCCCCCTGGGTATTTCTCATGTATATATGAGGGATACATGTTAACAAGCTTGTTAGTTTTTTCTCTTGTCAATCTGTCTTTTATTGCAAGAGTCTCAGCTAAGAATTCTGAATGGTAGAGAGAAAATTACTTTTCTCCCCTACGATTATTAAATAACAAAGCAGGAACATGCTTATTAATTTACAGTGTTCTTGGGGCGCCTGGGTGGCTCAGTCGGTTAAGTGTCCGACTTCGGCTCAGGTCATGATCTCACAGTTCGTGAGTTCGAGCCCCGCGTCGGGCTCTGTGCTGACAGCTCGGACCCTGGAGCCTGTTTCAGATTCTGTGTCTCCCTCTTTCTCTGCCCCTCCTCTGCTCATGCTCTGTCTCTCTCTGTCTCAAAAATAAATAAACATTAAAAAAAAATAAAAAAAAAAGACAAAAAAAAACAAAAAAAAATTTACAGTGTTCTTTTAAATATACTGTTAATGTTTGGTTTGCATCCTAGTATTATCCACTCATTTCCTGATTAACAAAAACAGATTACCTGAGTTTTAATTCACAATTATTATATAAAATCAGAATAGTTTTTCTGAATTTGAATTTAGTGAATAGTGCTTGTAATTTTTAATATGTCTCATCACATTTTAGCTGATTTTATTAGTAAGAACTCACAGGACCTTAACAGAGGAAATTACATTCTTAGGTGTCAACTGAATGGTGTCATTCTTTGCATTCATGTAACTTCGATCTACATGACATCTGGAAGGATTTTCGCAAAGCACTGATAAATTTCCTAATAATATTCCAGAATAGAGGATAACCATCTCTCAGTGCATAATTTGGTTACTACAGGCCAACCCTTCCCTCTCTTTTACTTACGCTGATCTCTGATAGCTCTCCGTAATGTCTGTTCCTTCATTCATCTTTGCTCATTCTATGTATGGGAAAAGTTCATCTATTTATGATAGATTTCAAATATATATCCTCATTTCCACTTCAATTTAACATCAAAGATATTCCTTTTTCTAAAAGAGTATTATTTGACAATCTAAATATTTGAGTTCTTATGAAGAAAGTACATAGCAAGAGAAAAAAAATTAGTTTCCACAGTTCACAAGAACTCTCAAGATCCTGAGACAGTACACTTTGCAATTCCACCTTTTTGACTTTTAGGAAGTTAAGAACGTTTTATTGTTTAACCCCTAAATAAATGTCTTCTGGATAAATAAATAAATCATAACTTGCTTATAAAATGCTGAAATGCCTAAAAATAACTCTAATAAATTAACGAAAAAAGGTTATCAAAAATCAAAGAAAGATGTCATAACACCAGGACTTTAAAGTACGTGTGGTTTTCCTACCAGTATTTTTGAGGCCTGGACAATTTCAGAATGAAATCAAATTCCTCAGGTCTACAGGTCTGTTCAAATGAGGTGCCATTCTCGAACTTGGCCAAGATGAATAGTGTGTACAATTGTTCTACTAAACTTTGTCAGTTATTGCTATTTGAGCAGTATACAATGAAATAAAAACATAACTTGAAAAAAAAAAAGCATCTCAGAGCAGCTTGTTAAAAATGAAACAACACGCCCAAAATAATCACCTGCCCCCACCTTAGGCAAACCAAGGCTTAGTTGCAAAATGTAACCTTTTAACCAGTCAATCTGGAATAAACTGACCAGGGTAAGTGAGGTTATGTGCCTGATAGACATCCCTTTCTCCAAAAGAAGGTGACCTTATCAGAAATAATCTTGTCTTTATGACTCCTTTGTCTTATCCACTTTCTGACTTTATAAATCTTCTATTTTGTACAATTCCTTGGAGCCCCTTTCTACTTCCTAGACTGGATACTGCCCTGTCTGTGAATTGTTGAATGCAGCCGATTCAATCTTCAAATTTACTCAGTTGAATTTTGTTTTTTAACAATGAGAAAAAAAAACATACCTTTTTCGGTGTAATTAGATGTTGTAAAACAAAAACAATTTTTTTCTTTCTTTCTTTCTTTCTTTCTTTCTTTCTTTCTTTCTTTCTTTCTTTCTTTCTTTCTTCTTTCTTTCTTTTCGCCTTAATCCTTCTAGGTCCTTGGCTAAGTCTCTGTTAGAAGAGAGAGATTGACAAGAGAAAACCAAACAGAGGAGTATTAATATGTATGTCTTGTATATACATGAGAAAAACTCAGAGATGATTGACTCTAAGGGGTGCTTATTCACTAATGTCAACTCAAGAAAAGAGATTTGGGGTTTCTGGGTAGGTGAGGCAAATCGTGGGAAAGTGGTGGGGCAAAGTACTGTGCACAAGGGTAAGGTTTGATAGACAGATTTAAGTTTGATAGACAGATTTAACTCTTGCAATTAAGAATCATCCTTCTCTACTGGATACAGAGAGATTTCCTTTATAAATGAGATTTCCTTTATAAATGTAAATTTCTCTTAAAAAGGGGAAACATGCTCTATCTTCAGAACTTCTCTTGTGTCTGCTGTTTCTTAAGATAATCAGTTCAGAAAAATCCTTATGCCAAAGAGATATATTTTTGAGTGACACACAGGCATACTTTGGTGATATTGTGAGTTTGGTTCCAGGCAACTGCAATGAAACAAATATAGTAATAAAGCAAGTCAAGTTAATTTTTTTGGTTTCCTTGTGCATTCAAAAGTTATGCTTATATAATACTGTAGTTTAATGAGTGTGCAATAGCATTATGGCTAAATACACAATGTACATAACTTCATTAAAAACAATTTCTTGTTAAAAATTCTAACCATCATTTGAGCTTTCAGTGAGTCAGAATCTTTTTGCTGGTGGTGGGTACTGCTTTCGTGTTATTTATTTAACTTTTCTCTCAAAAAGCTTGGAGTACAACTTTCATATACCAAGCAAGCAATTAGTAATTGTGTTAATATTTCAACATTATCTATTTTGTAAGGGATCGCTCCATGTACTGAATCCATTGTAGTTCAAAAACTACCGATCATTTTTCCATTTTTTTCTCAGGTTGAGATATTTCAAATAAAACTTGTAAGTGAAATATTTCTTTTCCCTCCATAAGTTTCAAATTATGTTTATGTTTAAATCTTTTTCATTCAAGGGGGTTCTACTCTAAAAATAAGGTTTTTGGACTTTCTAAATTTTTAATATTTGTTGTTTCTTTTTTTTTTATTTAACCAGGGAATTCTTCTGTGTATACTTGAATAAAATGCACATTCTATTTTTCATGGATGGAGATATATATATTTATACATGGTTATATATATATATATGTATATATATATATATATATATATATATATATATATATATATATAAAACCATGTATACTGAAGTATGCTTCCAGTAAAAAAAATGTTCTTGTTGAAAAAAAAATAAATTTAACTGAGGGTACTTGTTTAAAATAAAGCATGTCAGGGGAACCTGGTTAAGCACCCTATTCTTGATTTCATCTCAGGTCATGATCTCATGGTTCATGGTAGCTAGCCCCACATAGGGGTCCGTGCTGACAGCACAAAGCCTGCTTGAGATTCTCTCTCTCCTTCTCTCTCTGCCCCTCATTTCTTATGTGCAGTCTCTCTTCCTCTCTCTTTCTTTCTCTCTTAAAATAAATAAACAAACTTATAAAACAGTTGAAAAAATAAAATAAAGCATATTAGAGGGGAGGTGGATGGGGGCATGGGGGGAATACGAACAGGGATTAAGAATACACTTATAATGAGCACTGAGTAATGATCTATAGAAATGTTAAATCACTACATTGTACACCTAAAGCTAATATAACACTGTATGTTAATATACTGGAATTAAAATAAACAACTTAATAAAAAAGAATAAGGTTCTGTGGAGTGCAATTGTAATGTATGGTAATGGTGATTTGCGTTATTTGTAATGATAGCTTTATATCACATGAGTGTGTCTGCTTTACTTGATTACTAAAGAGACACTCAGTGCAAATAATTGAATGGTAATATTTCCATTTAAAATTATGTGTTTTTCTATTGATACTTCCACTAATGTGTTTACAAATTCTATGTGAAAAAAATATAAACTGTTTAACCAATATCTAATAGCATTCTAAAAGATGAAAAAAAGCTGTCTATAGTTACTTAACACATTTCTTTTCCATAATAGTGCTACACTAAAATTTAATGATGTAATTCTCTATAATTATGTGTAAATTTAAAAGCACTGTGTAGGCTTTTCTGCAAGAGTATATTAAAATGTTGACACTGAATACAACCTATGCATTATATATCTTTAATTTTTAGTGCAATGGCATTTGCATTTGAGCAATAAAAATAATCAACTTAATTTGCTCTCCTAGAGAGCATGGAAGTGGCTTTGATTAGCCTATTGAAAGCCTGTGTTGTTCCCCTTGAGTTTGGATGCAGGGGGTAGAATTGCCAACATGATGCAACTCAGTGGGGATTCAGGGTGTCATGGCAATGCTAAAGTTGACTACATTAAATGCAAAGGAGAAGGTCATTGACTGGGAACAAACAAGTTGTTTATGCTGCTGAGGGTTCTATCTTTTGGAAATAATTTATCCATGTTATTATGTTATAATCCTTAATACGTACATTTTTTCTTCATTGTTCATTTGTCTATTTTTGTAAATGACCATCAAAAGGATTAAAGTAAACAATGCTTAGTGCTTGAGCAGTGTTGTGTTTGCTCTCACCAGCTATGCTGGAAAATCCCAAAATTCATGGAGTATTGGGTAGAATACTTAAGTAGGTCTTATTTAGGTAGTAGGGACTAATAAACCTTAGAATGAGGACTGCACTGACTCTACCTTAAAACATCAGCATCAACAACAACAAAAGAATACCAGGAAGGATCAACATATTCCAAGTAAATTAATTGAATTACGCCCTCCATAAACTCAAAAGTTTTTTTTTCTTTTTTTGAAACTCAGAAGTTTTTAAGATATATAAAAATAGCCAGCATCCATCAAGGTAAAATTCACAATGTCTTGCACCCAAAGATTATCATATAAACAAAGAATCAGGAAAATAACAATATTCAATCAATGAAAATACACCTAGAATGGACATATGTTATAATTTGCAAAGACATTAGTTATTACAACTATATTCCATATATTCAAAAGTATGTATAAATGTTTATACACAAATACATTATGTTTATTTATTTATTTATTTTAACGTTTATTTATTTTTGAGACAGGGAGAGACAGAGCATGAACGGGGGAGGGTCAGAGAGAGAGGGAGACACAGAATCTGAAACAGGCTCCAGGCTCTGAGCTGTCAGCACAGAGTCCGATGCGGGGCTCAAACTCATGGACCGCGAGATCATGACCTGACCTGAAGTCGGACGCTTAACCGACTGAGCCACCCAGGCTCCCCTCATTACGTTTAAATATGCAACATATTTATATAACATATTTAAATACATTTAAATATACATATTTAATGTGTTGAAATATACAACATATTTAAATATACAACAAAGAAATATAATAGTTGTGGGGAATGAACAAATCTTGTTTCCATTCACAACAATCAACTGAATCCTTTTCTGTTTCATAGAAGTGTGTGTGTGTGTGTGTGTGTGTGTGTGTGTGTGTGTGTACACGTTCCCAACATGTTTGGAATATTTCTATGCTTTCATTACTGTTTACATCACTGGATATGGGATGTCCTCTATTTCATTAAATTGATGTCACCATAAAATGAGCATTATTCTTTTGATTGAAATAATGAAGCCATTCCACAGTGTCTTTAGTTTTTCTTCATTTGGCACTCTTTACTCCAAGATTGGACTCTCTCAACAATCTCTTATGAATCTCTCATTCCTCCTATGCCTCACACTAAACCCATTGATTTTCTCTCATCCTGCTTGCATCATCAATTTTCTTTGAAGCGACACTTCCCACTCAACATTCTTTTGCTTCCTATGTGTCTTTCCAAATGCTCAGGTCTTTGTGAAAAGAAGTCAATTTGTATTCTTCCCATAATGTTGCAAAAGAAATGATGACCCCTGTCATTTAATTCTTTGTAATAAAGTCTACAAAATATCAATGACACAATTTTTTCTTCTGGTGGACCATGGCAATTCTGAAGTAGGTGTTTGCATATTGGACTTACCCAAAGCAAAATAACTATTGTGAGTGTTCTCCAAGAGGCCAAGGCTCCCTTGCTACATTTTAAATAATTGCCTATTGTGTGTCCTTTAAGTCATTCTAAAACCTCTAACTACAAAGCACTATTACAGCTTCTCTAAAAATATTGGAGCAGTATCTTAGTCATGCATTCCTCAAAATTGCAATCAGAATATGATTACATATTGCCTTACCTCTACCTTGGCTTCTGTAATTTATCAGAGTGACTTTTGCTGAGATACCAATACTGTGCACATTTAAAAGGTGATACCCCTCAGCACTCAAGCTCTGTCCAGTTGATTTTCTCAAATCTACTGACACAGTGTTCGTCCAACTGGAACTATGCTAAGTCATACTGGCTTAGTTAGAGAAAGCATTATGAGGCCAAACACAACAACCAACAAAGTTCCCATACAACTTATATATATGTATTGATTTATTTCAGAACATTCTTTTTTTTTTAAAGGTCATTCTTGAGACACGTATGTTGTCACCCTTTTAATTTTCTTCTTTTTTTTTCAATTTTTCCATATACATGTGATTGAACTATTGTGATTCTCTTTTGTCTTATGCATGCAAATTCTTGATTGTTATTTGTGAATGATGACGTTTACCATTGTCCTATTTTAAGACACCAAAAACTAAAATCTTATGCTGCTACTTTGAAGAGGTTAGTATTTACTTTTTGGTATTTAGTATTTGGCCTTCTTACCAACTTCTACTTTTGTGTTTTTATAGTCAGGCTATCTTGTTAAATTTCTTTTTTTTTTCTATTTCACTTCTTTGTCAGTAAACAAGGTTAAATGGGTAAGTCAAACTGGTCAAATCATGATATCATACCGTCTTTAGCCAAAGAGATTTATTTCATTCCTGAGGAAAATATGAATGCAGTTATTCCAATTGAAATTCTTTTCTTTTAAAATTTTTAAAGGTTTTCATTTATTTTTCAGACAGAGAGAGACAGAACATGAGCAGGGGAGGGGCAGAGAGAGAGCGAGACACAGAATCGGAAGCAGGCTCCGAGCTGTCAGCATAGAGCCCGACGCGGGGCTCGAACTCTCAGAGTGTGAGATCATGACCTGAGCTGACGCTTAACCGACTGAGCCACCCAGGAGCCTCTCAACTGAAATTCTTCAAGGGACACTTTTGACATTTTCGTTCTCTTTGAATATGGGTAGATACGAACACAAATACTAGATTTACAGTTTCATATTTCTGGGAACAGCTAACCTTAGAAAATTAAAGTGTCCATTCAAAGAGAAACTGTCAGGAGTATAAAGAAAGAAAACGTTTCAAGTGATTGTAGTCTTATTTGGATTCTATCACTATCCCCTTCCCCCACCTCTTCTTTTTCTTCTTCACTAGTTCTCAGCCTTGGCTGCATGTGGGTGTCACCGGGCTCCCATTCCCAGAGATTCTGACTGAAATGATACGTGCTGTGGTCCAGATATGAGAATGTTTAACAGATTCACATGTAATCGTGCACAACCATGATTTAGGTGCACAACTATTTAGCTGCACAGTAAGTCAATAAGTTTGTCCTCTTTCTACCACGCCATAAAAAAAAATCATGGAGTGATATTTTCATTTTCACTCCTCTTCTCTACTGTGTTTGTTGAAACCATCTGAAGTATCAGATTCAGACATTTAGTTCTTATGGCTTTTCTTTCTTAGTTCTTATTCTTTTAAAAAAATTGAGTTAATCCGATTAAATCGCTAAATTAATTAAATTCAACTGTTTTAGAGTTTTTTTTTTTTTTAACTTTGGTTTTTCATGTGTTTTGGTGATGACAACTATTTCTTCCATTGTGTATGCCTTCTATTTTTAAATTAATTTGATTTAGGGGCCCCTGGGTGGCTCAGTTGTTAAGCGTCTGACTTTGGCTCAGGTCGTGATCTTGTGGTTTGTGAGTCGAGCCCTGCATCAGGCTGTGCTGACAGCTCAGAACATGGAACCTGCTTCGAATTCTGTGTCTCCCCCTCCTGCTGCTCACACTCTGTCTCTCCCTTTGTCTCAAAATAAATAAATATTAAAAAACATTTGGAGATTATCTGATCTTATAGCAGGGCCCTGAATACATGACCTGAATAAGCTGCCTCAATTCTTACTCTTAACATACCTGGTTATTTACATGTTACTTTTTATCTTTCCATCAAATTATTTTTTTTGTTTTTTTGTTTTTGTTTAAATTGACCAGATTCAGATTTGATGTTTGAATTCAAAATACAAAATGAACAAGGAAATTTGGACTAGGAATTTTTTTAAATGAACCTGCAGAAATAGAGCATTTTGATATTTTTTATAACTTTGAAATTGTCTGAAATGCAGGAAAATTCACATTCATGTTACAAATAGAAAACTTGCAATTCCTTGCAATCAAGAAACATCTAATCACATGTGTCCAACACAATGAACTATATAAAAGTTCATGCGTACAAATGTAATTCCCAGAAAGGAGAAGATGGAAATGATCCCTAACATTTATCAACTGGTAGATGGATTAAAAAATAGCTATATGATGGAATACTGCTCAGCAGTAGCAAGAAATAAAGTATTGGTACATGCAACAACACCATTGAATCCCAAATGCATTATTCTAAGAAAAAGAAGCCAAACACAAAGAGTACATATTGTATGATCCCATTTTTATGAAATTCTAGGAAAGGCACAAATAAAGGATAAAATGTGGGCCAGGAGTTTCCAGAGTCCAGGGCTTGGGAAAGAGAGACTGCACCAAAGGGACACATGGAGTGATGGAAATGTCCTATATTATGATTGTGTTGTTATATCATTATATACTTTTTAAAACTAATCAAGTTGTACCCTTAAAACTGGTGGATTTTTATTATAAGGATATGTTAATGAAGTTGATAAAGAACATTAAGAAACAGCTTTATCAAGGGGCACATAGGTGGGTCAGTCAGATAAGTGTGTGACTCTTGATTTTGGCTCAGGTCATGATCCCAGGGTCATGGGTTCAATCGCTGCATTGGGCTCTGGGCTAAGCATGACACCTGCTTGGGACTCTCTCTCTCTCTCTCTCTCTCTCTCTCCCTGTCTCCCTCTGCCCCTCCCTCATTTGCACTCTCTTCCTCTCTCTAAAATTAAAAAAAAAAGAAGAAAAGAAAATTTTATAAATAAAAAGTATCATCTAATTAAGTTATAATGTGTGATCTCCTAGAACTTTGTGCTTCATTAGGGCACAGATTTAGGAAAATAGCTGCAGCAGGAAAACATAGGGTAATAATATTTATAAGATCATGGTGAATAAATGCTTCTGAAGAAACTAAGTAAATTGAAATGAGTGTCAGGCTCAAAAAATTAAAATGCTTAGGGAATTTTATGTAATGAAGTGCCTTTCTATACCTGAAGTTAAATTGTTGTCTCGTGGCATTTAGTAGTAAAGTGGAGATAATTAATAGTAATAATAATACTAATAGAAAATTAACTTTGCGTGTTGATGAACTTCAGCTGAATTTAGAACCTGACACATTCTTTTAAGTGAAAAGTACCTCCTTTAATGGGAAAGGGGGAGATCCAGACTATTGATTTGTCCATACCTCAGGAATTATGGGTTGCATAGATCACATCTACCAGGAGTTAATAAACTATCGCCCATGGCCAGATTAGATTCACATCTTATTTTTGTATAGCGAGTGAGCTAAGAATTGTACATTTTTAAGGAGTTGTGAAAGAAAACATGAAAGTTGCAACAGGGACTCTATGTGGCCCACCCACTGTAAAATTTTTATTATCAGAAGTTTTATAGAAAAAATTTGCCTATCCATGACCTAATGGTCCTGGAAATACCTTCCAATGAGGCTTCCTACCAGAATAAGATAAAAAATTCCCCTCATTCTAATACCCAGAGATATGGAATATCTGAGGTCTAACTGAAAAAGAATTCGAAATAGCTATTATGAAGAAATTCAACAGCTACAAGAAAACTCAAAATGACAATACAAGGATTTCAATAATAAAATTATTAAACAGAAAGAGTACTTTACCAAAGATATTGAGATTCTTAAAAAAATAACCAAACAAATTCTAGAGCTGAAGAAGTCAATAAATGAGGTGAAAAATGCATTAAAAGCATTCAAAATAGAGAAGATCCGATGGAAAAGAGGATAAGTTAGTTTAAAGATGGGAATAAGAAATGATTCAGGAGAGAAGAGAGAACTAAGATTTTAAAAAGTGAGACAGCCCTACAGGAAGTATCAGACTCCATTAGGAAAGCCACCATAAGAGTAATTGGTATTCCAGAAGGAAAAGAGAGAAGAGGATAGAGAGCATATTTAAAGAAATGATACTGAGAATGTTCCAAACCCAGGGAAGGAACTGGATATACAAGTCTATGAAGTTAACAGAACACCTTATTGTCTCAACCCAAAAGATCTTCTCCAGGACACATTATATTAGAACTGCCAAAATTCAGTGATAAAGAAAGAATTTTAATGAAACGAGAAAAAAAATAGGTTAAACTACAGGGAACTCCCATTAAAGTATCAGCAGATTTCTCAGGGAAAACTCTATGGCCAGGAGAGAGTGGAATGACAATGGAAATATTGAATGATAAGAACTGCCAGCCAAGAATACTCTATTTGGCAAAGTTTTCCTTCAGGTTTGAAGAAGTAAAAGTTTTTCCAGATGAACAAAAGCTGAGAGAGTTCACTATCACCGGACCTGCCTTATAAGATGTGGAGGACCTTCAAGCTGAAACAAAAAGATGGAAGCACAAAGAACTCTGATTAAGGTGATAAGTAGTCAAAATTAGAAAACTGTAATTCAGGGGCTGGGTGGCTCAGTCAGTTAAGAGTCCGACTTAGGCTCAGGTCATGATCTCACAGCTGGTGAGTTCGAGCCCCTCATTGGGCTCTGTACTGACAGCTAGAGCCCGGAGCCTGCTTCGGCTTCTGTGTCTCCCTCTCTCTCTCTGCCCCTAACCCACTCGCATTCTGTCTCTGTCTCTCTCAAAAATAAATAGACATTAAAAAAATTAAAAAAATAAAACTGTAATTCACGTTTAGAATAGTATATTAAACTCTTAATTATAGCATAAAGGTGAAAGGAAGAAGAACATTAAAAAGAGCCACTACAACTTGGTAACAAAATCATAGCATAAAAAGATATTTTGTGACATCAAAAATATAAAAGGTGAAGAGTAAAAGTATGGAAACTTCATAGGGGAATGAAAGTAAATTGCTATCAGCATTAAAAAAACAAATTTTTTTCTATAAAAGTTTTTGTAAACTTCATGGAAATGCAAAGCAAAAGTCAAGAGCAGAGACACAAAACATAAAAAGGGGAAACTGAGAAAATCACCATGAAAAGACACCAGCTTACAAAGACAGAAACAGAAGGAGAAAGAAATTATGGAGAGGCAAAATAACCACAAGGCAAAACATGACAGTAGTAAATCCTTACATATCAATAATCACTCTAAATATAAATGGATTGAACTCAACAATCTAAAGGCACAGAGTGGTTGGATGGATAAATACAAAATAAGACCCAACTGCATGCCTACTGTCTACAGGACGCTCATTTCAGTTCTAAAGACACACGTAGGTTCAAAGTGAAAAGATGGAAGATATTTCAAGCAAACAAGTATGGGTGTAGACATACTTACCTTAGACAAAACAGACCTCAAGCTAATAAAAGTAAAGAGGTACTAAAAAAGGTTTTATATAATGAAAGTAATCAGTGTATCAAGAGGACATAACACTTGTAAATATGTGCACTCCCAACACCTGAGCCCCAAAATATATTAAGCAAATAACAGATATTAGAGGAGAAACAGACAACAATCCAATAATTGTAAAGGATTTCAATGCCTCCTTTTATCAATGGACAAATTGTCCAGGCAGAAAATCAACAAGGAAACATTGGAATTGAGCAATACTTTAAAACAAATGGATTTAATAGACATAAACAGAACATTCCATCTAACAGCATCAAGTGCATATGGAACATTCTCCAAGATATATCACATGTGATAGTTCACAAAACCAGTTTTAGTAAATTTAAGAAGATTAAAGTCATTTTAGCTATCTTCTCTGACCTCAATAATATGAAACTAGAAATCACTAAGGAGAAGAAGTGAGAAGATCTACAAATATGTGGAACCTAAAAAACACATTTGTAAACAACCATTGGGTCAAAGAACAAATCAAGAAGAAAATTTTTAAAAAAATATTTGAAACAAATGAAAATAGAAATACAACATATCAGATATTACGGAATTCAGCAAAAGCTGTTCTCAGAGCAAGGTTTATATTTTTTTAAATGCACCTATTAGTAAATTAGAAAGATCTTAAACAACCTAACTATAAAACTTAAAGAACTGGAAAAAGAAGAACAAATTAAGCCCAAACTTAGCAGAAGGAAGGAAATGAAGCATCTGAATTTGGCTCAGGGCATGATCTCACAGTTCGTGGGTTCAAGCCCCACACTGGGCTCTGTGCTGATGGCTCAGAGCCTAGAGCCTGCTTCGGATTCTGTGTCTCCCTCTCTCTTTGTCCCTCCCCAGCTCATGCTCTGTCTCTCTCTGTCTCAGAAATAAATAAACATTAAAAAATTTTAAAAAAAATGTTTTTATTTTTCAGAGAAAATTTTTTTTTCAAGAGTACACATAAATAAATAATGAAACTATCATCTTCCGTTTTCTGTACAACTCCTCCACCTGTGCTAGTCAACCCACTAATGGACAAAAAGAAAGATAGTGTCACTGTCACCAATGAGTTTTAGCCTTTTCAAACGATGAATAAGGTGAATTATGCACAGACTACACATAATGCAGACTCATGTGTTAAACAAATGTGGCATTCATAGACAATACAACATCTTACACACTCTTTGTGACGCCTGGCCACATGGATGCTGGAGTTAATATACCTTTGACCTCGAGAAAGATTTAGGTCAGGGGTTATTTGCAGAAGTTGCAGCAGTTTGGAGGTGGAGGAAGGGGCACCGATTTCAGATTTACTCTTTACTGCTGTGATGCTGCTTGTCTTAATTGTCTCCCTAATTTGTGTCAAAAAAGCAGAGGGTATTATGATAAGTGAAATAAGTCAATCAGAGAAAGACAGATATCATATGTTTTCACTTACATGTGGAAGTTGAGAAACTTAACAGAGCATCATGGGGGAAGGGAACGAAAAAAAAATTAGTTACAGAGAGGGAGGTAAACCATAAGAGACTTTTAATACAGAGAAGGTGTTGGGGAAAATTGGTGATGAACATTGAGGAGGGGACTTGGGATGAGCACTGGGTGTTTTAGGTAAGTGATGAATCATGGGAATCTACTCCCAAAGCCAAGAGCACACTGTATACGCTGTATATTAGCTAATTTGACAATAAATTACATTTAAGAAAAAGTAGTACAATGTTATAAGTGCCCCAACTTCCAAATGGAAAATACTACTCCTTTGTGGTAAGAAAACAAAGAAAAGACAAAATGCATTTGTTTTAAAGTCTATTGATGTCAGGTGCTTTTAATTTGTTTTTTTTTTTTTTTTAATTTTTTTTTCTACGTTTATTTATTTTTGGGACAGAGAGAGACAGAGCATGAACGGGGGAGGGGCAGAGAGAGAGGGAGACACAGAATCGGAAACAGGCTCCAGGCTCTGAGCCATCAGCCCAGAGCCTGACGCGGGGCTCGAACTCCCGGACCGCGAGATCGTGACCTGGCTGAAGTCGGACGCTTAACCGACTGCGCCACCCAGGCGCCCCGATTTGTTTTTAAATCTCATTGGAACGCTTCAAAAACTTTCGGTCTTCCAAAAGTTTGGAAGATCTGTAACTGAAAGCAAATTCAAACAGATCCTCGTTTTTATAATATTTAGTTCCACATTCTAAGCAAATTGCAGTTTCACAGAAGTACTCAGGCTAATCGTTGCTCCTTCATATCATAGTGACTCTGACTAGGATCAGAAAAGAAAATCAGTGGTCTATTTTCTGTTCACTGTATTTTATCTGCACAATCATATGCTATTTTCATTCTAGAAGACTGTGGAAGTGTGCAGTCTGTACTTTTAAGTACATCTATGACTACATTTTTTTTTATTCCAAGACATCAGTTATATTCCTTTACAAGACCAGATGAATCAGGAGCTTGGGATCTATGCTAATCACATTATAAGATAGAAACACCCTGAAAGCTCAGTCCCTTATCACCTAATCAACTTCTGAGCCTGTCCCTGAGCCTTGTGCTGGGAAAGGAGAAAAATAGGTTGTAGTGAAGTTTTATGAAGTGCGTTTAATCAACACAGTCCCTGACTGGAGTATGAAAAATCATGGACTGTCACTGCCCCTGCAGCCCAGGAGAGTTTCTTGAGATCATAGGAAGAAGGAGAAAGAGCCTGTTGTCTCTCACCAAACAAGAGTGCGCCAAGCAAGGTACATTGATCATTCACCCTGGGTTCTTAAGGGGAAACAGGCAAAAGAAGAGACAGCAAAAGCAAAAACAAAACCAGAACAAAACAAAACAACAACAAGTAAAAGAACCAATTTAAAATCTTCAATTTCAAATGCAAGTGAAAAACAAGTAGTATGCTGTTAGCTACTATTGTTTTGCCTAAATAGTAAGCATTTAGATTTGAGGAAGTGGTGAGCTTAATCACGGGCAGGAAGAAACCAATGTGCCTCAACAATTCTGCAAAAGTGTCACACTGAAAAAGTGACCAATTTTCAGAGGTGACTAATAGCGCAACTTGCACTGCAGATGAACTGCTATTAATGACAATAGTAAGGAAAACCAACATCAAACAGGAGTCTTGTCTTCCAAATTACTTTGATTTAAAGTTGGGCTGGCATGATTTTAATCCTACTTTTCTTTAGACACTTGTGTGAATAGTTCGATAGCACTACAGAGTGCTTTTTCAAAAACTAAAAACAGTGTAATGCAATTGATATAGAATCTGTTTTATATTGACATAGATGAACAGATCTATCATATGCTTGTCTGTGTACATTTACATTCATATGGACATTGAAGGCAAATGCTTATCACCAGGTTGTTGAAGGAGTGAAGAAAAGAACAGGAGTTGTATGTGTGTACAATATGAAATATACTAGCTAACTTTTACTCTGTTATATGATGTTTCACTACACAAGGTATAGAATTTTTCGTTTCCTTGGGTATAAATTCATTTGAATCATCACTAATATAAGAAACCAAGACCAAAGTTAACAGTGGTGCTGTATTTAGAAATTCTGTGCCTTTCATTAAAGAAAAACAGAACATTATTGGTAGATGATTTCAGGCACGTGAGCGTCAGTGACAGAAATAATATAAAAATTTCTAAGTTGACCTTTAAAAGATTAGTAATAATTTTACCACAAATATTTTCATCTGAAGGCAAAAAAAGTATTTGAAAGTTTTATCATAACGAGGACAGTAACATAATGATACCTGAGTTGGTGAAACACATCATACCACATTCTTTATCTGCCTGGAACATCATGGCAGAATTTGAACTGTTGGTTAAAGGGGATGGAGTGGATTATTACTGCATGACTGAAGTGTGAATGCAGTCTAATTAACAGAGTGGAGGCTGCTACACCCATGCTCTTATTGTATTTATGTTATTTCACTTCCTTTCTGTAAGCTGTTGTAGTCACTGAAATATTGTCTCTTGCTGGCATGCTGTAATTCTTGCCCACCTGCTGCATTTTGACTGCTATCTCAGGATGCTGGGAGTGCAGTTCTCTTTTTTGCTTGGGAGTATTCTAATTACAATCTATTGTCTAGCTGAGATTCTGCCTCAAAAAGCAATTGAAAATGCTCAGTCCCCACCTTCCCCCAAAGAGTAAGTGGAAATAATTATGAAAATGCATTTGTCAATTGCCTTGGAATCACACATTATATTCTGACAATGTTATATATGTAACATTCAGTAAGTCTCTGGCTTAACTCTTTGCTGTCATTTTTTTTTTATGGAGGAAATAAACTTATAGGAGGGAAAAATAAATGAAGATAAAGTACTTTCCTGCCTCCATCGCAGGTAGTGTTATATTTCTTTATTAAAAAAAAACTTAAACATGTATTGTGTTACTTAATTTTTATTTGATTTTAGCTGGTATGTGATGTTACATTAGTTTCAGCATCTCTTTAAATATATCAATTTGTTTTCTTCAAGATGTCAGCTTACATTTGCTTATTTATTTCATCCCCTTTCCAAAGAACCAAGCAATTATTTTCTTGTATTTTGATAATATTTTTAAGATATTATAGCATGATTATTTGTTTGGCTTTGTGAAGGAAGGGGCATCAAATGAAACAGCAGCAATCCTGTATTTCAACCCTGGATGTCATTAAAAGTTTGACCAAAACAGGCCATTTATACTTCTAAGCGTTCATTTCTTTTTTTTTTTTAACGTTTATTTTATTTTTGAGACAGAGAGAGACAGAGCATGAGTGGGAGAGGGGAAGAGAGAGAGAGGGAGACAGAGAATCCGTAGCAGGTTCCAGGCTCTGAGCCGTCAGCACAGAGCCCCACGTGGGGCTCGAACCCACAAACGGTGAGATCATGACCTGAGCCGAAGTCGGACGCTCAACCGACTGAGCCACCCAGGAACCCCAGCTAAGCATTCATTTCTTAAATGAATTAAGAAGCATAAATAAATGCCTTTTAGAGACTTGTTAATTCTGACATTTCTGTGATTCCTTTTGTGGTTTACTCCTTCACCAGCTGCAATTGCATGGGTAGGTCCATACTGAAAGGAAAAACACGTATGAGAAAGATACTCTAAGACATAGATATAGTCTTTCCTATGCCACTCATTTTGTATTCATGACTGTCCTTGAGATCGACGGAACTTACACCGTAATGCTAGCATTCTAGACGTTGTGAGTCGTACGTTGTGACCGTAATAAGAAAGGCCTTATACTCCACAGTATTTCCTTCAAATCTTAAAATGACAAGTAAAAGTAAACCTTATTACAATTATTTTTTTTCTGTTTGTAAATGTTGTGGGATAATATGTTTTATACAGAAAAATATAAATATTTGACATAATGTCACCTTTTGGTATGCGTAGATGAAGTCCAGCTCCATTATCCTCAGTCTTCTCTAAAGGCCAAGTGTGATTATTTCCCCACGTCTCTGGTATTGGTCTTCTGACACCAACATTTTGGTCTTGGCTATCGTGTTACTTCACTACCTTCATGTTCTTGACACCAGCTCACAAATATTTGAAGTAATTTTGAACTGTTGGACTTAATCAAACAAACTTGGACTCTGTGGCAACAACTAAGCTGGTTTATATCTCCAATCTAAGATGTGACCTTGAACTACTAATTTAAAGCAAATCTTTCACTTGCTTATCTCTCAAGGGGGTAATATTGCCTGCTTACTAGAACTATTATAATAATAAAATATTATTTGAGGTAGATGCAAGAAAAGATACCAAAACAATTCACTTGAATTTTATAAAATAGGCTTATAAATTTCACATGCTGGTAATAATTCATTATACTATACTTTTGAATACATTGTTTCTCATTAACTGTCAGAACACTGATTTAATGTAATAAAGCACCATTCTCAGTCCAAAGTTTTTAGTAAGTACCTCTTGATTACTCCCTTTTCTTAATTCCTACCTCCATTGACTTTTATCAGGTTGTCACTATCTCATACCATGACTATTTTAATAGACCTTTTAAAGGCATCTCATTATTCCTCTCTGGTCTATTCTCTCTTTTACATTATTCCATTAGAACATGGATCTAGTCATACCTTTCTCAATTTTTGCTCTTTGTAACATAGTTGCTACTGATTGAAGGTAAAAGAGTGAACCTCTTTTTGCAGTCTGAAATGTCTCTGAAATCCCATTCTAATCCCACTTTTGGTTACGGTCATGACTCATGCTTTCTATGATCTAGTTGTATTAAATTTCTCCTATTTTCTCAAACATAAGATTATGTTACAAGTATCTGGGCTTTATATTTCATGTTACTTCTTATCACTCTAATAAAATACAATCCGATGGGTATTGAGGAGGGCACCTTTTGGGATGAGCACTGGGTGTTGTATGGAAACCAATTTGTCAATAAATTTCATATATATATAAAAAAAAAAAGAAAAATAAATAAATAAAATACAATCCATCCTTATAGTCCCGAAGGAGCTAACTCAAATATTACTTCCCCAGTTTCTCAGGATGGATTTGTCATGCCTTCCTTTATTACTTCTAAGGCATTTTTTATAACATAATATAATTGTCATTATGTCTGTTTCCCACAACAGGGGCTACAACTCTTAACCTTGAAATTTCAGCATCCTGAGAATGTGTAGAAAGAGAGAGAAATGAACCACATGATTGCTGAAAAGAGAAATTGTAAGCATCAGTTTTTATGTTAGAATAATTTTAACTAGAAGAATATAATTTTATATTACCCCCAAATTTATATATTGAACATAGTGATACACATGACCTAAACTTCTTTTTGAAGATTATTATAATATATCCTTTATTAATCTGATGCTCAGTAATATCATAGTCCTAATTAATTCCCCCTTGCCTTCTCTTCCTTCTCTTATTTTCTCCATTCCTTCCTTCCCTCCCATTTCCTTCTCTTTTCCCTTTCCATTCTCTTTCCATTCATATTGCAAAGGCCAATGACAAAGAGAAAAAGTATGCATCTATGGATAGGATATTTGAGTTGAAAGAAACCTTAAGGGATAGGAAGATCCTGAAGATAAGCTCTTCTCCATCACATTTATGTTTATCCTGGTTTGATCAAAACGTATTACCTAGATAGAGTCAAGTAATTGAAGGTGCTGAGATCATAGGGGAATATACACAAGTCTTTGTGCAGAAAAATGTAAATACATTTCTGTCGATCAGGAAATGGAGATGTGTATAAATTGAAGTCCTATAAGTTTAATGAGAAAAATGTATCATTTCTGTTGCACATGGAAAAGAACATCTTCATTGTTAGTAAGAATTAGAGATGAGATAGGAGGTAAGCTTGAGAATATGTGTGTATAAGGGTAATGTGATTTTAAGTACCAGTCATGTACAGATCCCTTTCAAGCATGGTGCAAGTTAACATTACTTTCTCTGTGGCATTTGTGTTAACAGACTTGAGGGTGAATGGTAGCAATTCTGGAGACTGTTCAAGTCTATGTAAGGTTGACATTTAATTCAACTGATGATCAAGCATGACTGCAAAGTAAGAGGATCACATTCCATGCCCAGATTGTGGAATTAGTATCATTATTTAAAAATGACAGTTTATATAATGACACTAAAATGTGTTTATCTTTCAATCTATTTTTTCTTTAGAATACAACACTTATTAATTATGGTGTCTAAATGTGGTGTCTCTCCCAATCAGATGGTGCCCCCAAATGTGGGGTGCCAATTGGATGGACGTCAATGGCATGGGCAGTGAAAAGAATTCACCTGACGCAGAACAAAAGAGATAGAAATTTATGGAAAATATCACAAGGGAGCAATAGGCAGGACAGCAAATGAGAGGCTGTCTCCAAGAGGAAGTGGGTAGGGACCATTTTTAAAGGGGAAGGTAAGGAGGTATGGCGACTTAGGAAATTTCCCCCTTTTTGGGAACTGGGCTTGGTTGTAAGTAGCCCATTGGCTGGTTAGGACCTTTGGATATGTTGAGGTGGGTTGCCTGATGGACCTGTGTGTATTCAGGCGGCTAGTCACTGTGGGCCCTTTCTATATTCCATCACTCAAACCTGTATGCCCAAAAGCAGCCTCTACATTAATGATTAAAAAAATATTGATTCTTGCAACCACACACCTTAATATATATTTTTTTAATTTTAATGTTTTTATTTATTTTTGAGAAAGAGAGACAGAGACAGAATGTGAGTGGGGAAAGGGGCAGAGAGAGAGAGAGAGAAAGAATCAGAAGAAGGCTTCAGGCTCTGAGCTGTCAGCACAGAGCCCTACTGAGGACTTGAACTCATGAACTGTGAATACATGACTTGAGCCCAAGTCAGATGCTTAACCGACTGAGCCATCCGGGTGCCCCCTACACCTTAAACTTTGGCTATCATTTCTCTGAACTTTGCCAAGTTCACAGTCTCTACTAGAAGCCCTATATCTCCTTTTCAGCAGGACCATATATATATATATATATATATATATATATATATATATATAATGATTATTTATTTTTGAGAGAGAGAGAGAGAGGCAAAGTGCAATCAGGGGAGGAATAGGGAGAGAGGAAGAGACAGAATTGGAAGGAGGCTCCAGGCTCAGAGCTGTCAGCACAGAGCCCGATTCAGGACTCGAACTCGCGAACTGTGAGATTATGACCTGAGCTGAATGCTTAACCAACTTAGCCACCCAGGTGCCCCTGGACCACCTTTTAAAAGAATAGTGTCTTGATTGTTATTTTTTTCCCACAAATTCCATAATATATCTTTTGGCTCTGCCTTGCTGCTGTTTTCATGCCTCAACTGCTGTGCAGCAGGTGAAGACATCCATTCAAAATTTATCTTTTTCCTAAAAAAAAAAATAAGAAATAGTATTTCCTATCTGGATGTTAGACAGCTATGTTATATCCAGAGGATAAAGAAAAAAAAATAGAAACTGAATGATAACAAAACAAACCAAAACAATGATGTACTGCTAAATCCTTTCTTAGCCAGTTTTTAAGCTTCATGGTGTGATCCTGGTTGAATGCCTCAATATTCATTAAACAACACCAACTAAACTTTCTGCTTGACAAAGATTAGTGAAACCGTTACCACTTCAATATGCTACCTTGTAATATTTCAGTCTTTGTTAGTTTCATAAAAATATAAACTTTAATACAATAACAACCTGTGTTAAAATTGGCTGTGAAATTAATAGTCATAGAGGTTTTTCAGAAGGAATTATATTATTATTCAATTAGACTATTTTTCCTACTTAAACTATGGGAGAGATGTGTAAAGAGTTTGAAATTTTAGAACCTCATAAGATTGACTTTTGGCTTTTTGCATCAGCTAGTTTTGAATATTATATAGGAAATAATATTGCAGGTTCAAGGAAGAATATCAAACACATGTATTCAAAGATCAACTTTTGTAGAACATCGATTTAATGTAGTTTTGTTTTTATAATGTCTTCTTTACCATCTTCATGGAAGGTTGAAGAGTTGAAGAAATTATTATGTCATTAAAATTAATTAAATCAAATATGCTTGATTTTTCCTGTTTTTGAAACTAACACCTTTTGGTTCTTTTAAAAGAAGTCTTTATGGATTGCTATAGTTCCTGTCTCCCTCACTGCCTACCTTAGTCTAAATACTCTCATCAGTTAATTGTTTATTTAACTAACACTCCTTACAGCAAGTTGTTTTCTGGAGAAAAAAGCTAGAAAAGAATATAGCTTCTTCTTGTTCTTGTTGTTGTTGTTGTTGTTGTTGTTCTTCTTCTTCTTCTTCTTCTTCTTCTTCTTCTTCTCCTTCTTCTTCTTTTCTTCTATTAATTCTAAGTTTATTTGAGCCAGGGCCCCTGAGATTTTCCAGCAACTGCCTGTGAGTTGTGAATTAAACTCTTTTAAAGTTCAGGTTCTCACTGTTTTTCACAGGAAAGATAAATACTCAAATGGAGAGTGGAATCTGAATCTAAAAACAAAACTTGCCAAAGAAAATCCTCCCTCTTTCTCTTTCTCTCTCAGCCATTGCATGTTCTCTGGCTTTTGGGAGAAAACAACCATAATGACCTTGCACTTATTGAGCTAGGTCTTTTTGACATTCAAAGGCTGAGACAAAGTTGAGCATTTGGTAAAGTCTTATCCACCCTGAGCTGGTGAGAATGGAATACAACACAAAAGAAGATTCTTCCCAAGTTACTACTAGTAGGAGGTTGAGAGCTGTATTTGGGTCACAGACATACAGGACAAAACATGTTTGTTTTTCATCACTTTGAGATCTCAGATACAAAAGATATTTTCACACACCCAATAAGGGTTTTTATTATTATTATTATTATTTTGAAAAATGGCTCTTAATCTGACGGTCTCCAGCTAACTTTCAAGGGAATCATAAAGTAGAAGTTCTAGAGGACAAATATATGCACAGGAATAGAATTATTAAAGGCTTAGAGATTTGAATGGAACACAAAATTAAATTTTTGTTTGGTAGAAATATAGAAATATATGTAGAAATGTAGAAATACATTAATTTAGCTGGTTTCTGGTTCTGCATTTAAATAGCTTGGAAGTTGCCATTCCATCTTGACCAGTAAAATATGAGCAGACTGAAAAGATCAACCATTTTTCCTTGGATGTATAAGAAAAGGGAGGCAACAGGGCAAACCATTGTGTTCAGGATTGAAGACCAACAGGCAAACACAGCAGAAACTCAGGACCAGAAATTCTGCAGGATCCGGCGGTGAGTAGGAAAACCTGAACTGGAATTGACAAATTGCTAGAGGCTCAGTGTGGAGAGTTCTATGAGCTAAAAACTTTGGGAGAACCCAATCATGGGATAGGATGGCCTCCACATTACTGTGACATTTGCCTCTAGGATTTTGACCAAGTTCCCATAGTACATGTCAGAGAAATATCTCTTCCTGTTTCTAGCAGGAGAAATGGAAAAAAATCATTTTGAAATATCCCAGAGCATTTTGTTTGTTTGTTTGTTTGTTTGTTTGTTTTTTTTTTTTAACAAGGTTTGCCCTTACAAGAAACTATTTAACCAGAGCTTAACCTGCTGATTTTATCAGATTTTATCAGAGCCTAATTTATCTAGAGGAAGGAAAATACCCAACTGCAGAACACTTTAGTCATCTTGTCCCAATTAAGGAGGAGAAAAACAAAACTGAGAACTTGTGAAGTTCATCATCCAGAGAAATAGAAATAAGCTCACTAAAATACCTAGACCTAATCTTAGGGCCATAGAATGGTTTCCCTCACCCCATACCTTACCAACACATTACCAAGAACCTATGTGCAACAATCCCCTTTACCTGATCCATGATGTTTAGCTAGCAAGAAAAAATTACAAACCATATCAGAAGGAAAATACATACACATACACACACACACACACACACACACACACACACACACTTTGAAGAGACAGATCAAGCATCAGAACAAGACATAGCAGACATTAAAATTATTAAAAGGCTATCAGGGATAACGAAAAACATTACATAACAATAAAAGGGTCAATTCTCCTAGAAGACACAACAATTCTTAACATGTATGCACCTAATAAAGCATGAAAACTCTATGAGGCAAAAACTGAGAGAAATGCAAAAAAGATAGATAAATGCATGATCATAGTTGGAGACTTCAAAGCTTTTGTCTTAGAAATGGACAGATCAACCAGACAGAAAATTAGTAAAGGCATAGTTGAATTCAACAGCACCATCAATCAACTAGATAGAATTGACATCTGTAGTCTATTCCAGAACAGAATTTACTTTTTTTCTAATGTTTATATAAAACATTCATTAAGATAGACAACATTCTGGACAATAAAACACACCTTAACAATTTTAAAAGAATACAAATCATACAAATCATACAATATCTACTTTTAGACCCTAAGGGGATGAAACCAGAAATCAACAAGAGAAAGAAAACTGGACAATCTCAAAATACACGGAGATTAAGCAATATACTTCTAAATACCATATGGGTAAAAGAATAAATTTCAAGAGAAATTTAAAAAGTATTCTGAACTAAATGAAAATGAAAACACAACTTAATCAAAATTGTGGAATGCAGTGCTTAATAGGAAATTTATAGCATTGAAAGCATACATTAGAGTAGGAAAAATCTAAAATCAGTAATCTAAATTTCCATCTGAGGAAATGGGAAAAAGGAGAGTAATTTAATCCAAAGTAAGCCAAAAATGATGAGAATGATCAGAATGAAAAATGAGAAATGATAAGAATCAGAATGGAAATCAATAAAATTGAAAACGAAAAAAAAAGTAGGGAAAATCAATAAAACAAAAAGCTTGTTCTGTGAAAGAATCAATAAAATTGATAAAGCTCTAGTCAGGCTAACTAAGAAAATAATGTGGATGACACAAATCACTAATATCAGAAATAAAAGTGGGGGCACGACTACAAATATCACAGAAACTGAAGGAATACTATGAATAACTCTATGCTCACAAAATGGAAACCCAGATGAAATGGACAAATTCCTTGAAAAACACAGTCTGCCAAAACTCACCCAAAAATACACAATTTGAATATGTCTATGTTTATTAAAGAAATTAAATCAATAATAACTTTACAAAACAGGAAGTACAAGAGCATCTTGGATTTATGGTGAATTCCACAAAATTTAAGGAAGTTATACTAACACTCTATAATTGTCTTTTTAAAAAAATTTTTTAATGTTTATTTTGATTTTTGAGAGAGACACAGAATGCGAATGGGTTGGGGCGGAGATACAGAGAGACACAGATAGGGGATAGAGGAAAAGTTTCTCAACTGGATAAAGACTATCTATAAACTAACAAACACACAAAACACAGCTAGCATCATATTTAATGGTGAGAAACTTTCCAATTAAGATCAGACACAAGGTAATCATGTCTTCTCTCTCTACTTCTTTTCAACATTATACTACAAGTTCTGGAAAATTCTATAAAACATAAAAAGGGAAAAGGAGATTGGCAAAGGAGACATAAAACTGTCTTTGGTCACAGATGACAATTTCATCTGTGTAGAAAATTTGTTTTGAAATGACAAAAAAAACCCTCCTGGAACTATTAAGCAATTATAGCAAGTTTACAGAAACCAAGGTTAACATACAAAAGCCCATCACTTGCCTATGTTACCAGAAATGAGCAGGCAGAATTTAAAATTAAAACCGCAGTCCTATTTGAATTAGCACCCTCACAATGAAATGCTTGGGCATAAATCTAACAAAATGTGTACATGATGTACCTGAAGAAAACTACAAAACTTTGATGAATGAAATAAAAAATAACCAAATAAATGGAAAGATAGCCCATGTCATAGTTAAGACAATTTAATATTGTCAGGATGTCAGATCTTCCCAACTTGATCTGTAGATCCAGTGCAATTTCATTCAAAATGCCAGAAAGTTATTTTATGAATATAGACAAAGTGATTCTACAGTTTATATGGAGAGGCAAAAAAAAAAAAAAAAATTAAGAGTGGCAAACACAGTGCTGAAAGAGAGAAACAACGTTGGAGGACTAACACTACCTGACTTCAAGACTTAGTATAAAGCTGCAGTAAGGAAGACAGTGTGGTATTGAGGAAAATATAGACAAACACATCATAGAACAGAATAGAAAGCCCAGAAATAGACCTACATAAATATAATCAGCTGATATTTGACAAAGGAGCAAGCACAAAACAATGTAACAAATTGTTTTCAACAAATGACACGGAAAAAAACTGAACATCTGCATGTAAAAAAAAAAAAAAAGTAGAAGAAGAAGAATCTAAACTTAAGATTTACAATCTCCACAAAACTGAACTCGGAATGGATCATAAAACTACATATTATGTGGCTGTTGGCCATCCGGATGTCTTCTTTAGAGAAGTGTCTATTCATGTTTTCTGCCCATTTCTTCACTGGGTTATTTGTTTTTCGGGTGTGGAGTTTGGTGAGCTCTTTATAGATTTTGGATACTAGCCCTTTGTCCGATATGTCATTTGCAAATATCTTTTCCCATTCCGTTGGTTGCCTTTTAGTTTTGTTGGTTGTTTCCTTTGCTGTGCAGAAGCTTTTTATCTTCATAAGGTCCCAGTAGTTCATTTTTGCTTTTAATTCCCTTGCCTTTGGGGTAGAGTGGGAGAGAGCCAAAGCATAAGAGACTGTTAAAAACTGAGAACAAACTGAGGGTTGATGGGGGGTGGGAGGGAGGGGAGGGTGGGTGATGGGTATTGAGGAGGGCACCTTTTGGGATGAGCACTGGGTGTTGTATGGAAACCAATTTGACAATAAATTTCACTTATTGAAAAAAAACTACACGTTAAACACAAAACTATGAAACTCTTAGAAGACAGCATAGAGGAAACCCTAGATGATATTGGTACGGCGATTATATTTAGAAACAATATCATCAGCATGATTATTGAGAAATATATTGAGAAACACCTTTCTTTTCATGTCCTTAATTTATAATACATACTACTTACAACTGGACTTTTTAAAAGTTTTTATTTAAATTCCAGTTAGTTATCACACAGTTTAATATTGGTTTCAGGTGTACAATATAGTGATTCAACAATTCGCATTACCTATTTATCCCATCTGGCCACCCACCTCCCTTCTGTCAGATGTTTATATTTTTCTTATTTATTTATTTATTTATTTATTTATTTATTTATTTAGAGAGATAGAGAAAGAGAGAGAGTGAGCAGCGGAGGGGCAGAGAGAGAGGAGAGAAAGAATTCCAAGCAGGCTCTGCACTGGGAGCACACAGCCAGAAGTGGGGCTAAAATGTCTCAGGAACCGGGAGAACATGACCTGGGCAGAAATCAAGAGTCAGATGCTTAACCAACTGAGCCACTCAGGTGCCCCTGTTTACTGGTTTTAAAGATGGAATAGGGAACTGTATTTATTTGTCACTTATCATACACCAGGCTCAGCAATGGATCTACAAATGAGTGTATTTAATTCTAATTTTGAGGGTGCTATTGTTATCGTAATTTTCAGATGACAGACTGAGTGTGTGTGTGTGTGTGTGTGTGTGTGTGTGTGTGTCCATGTGCATGTATAAGAGTGCGGGTAAGTGAGCCCTTGGATAGGTATGCATATTTTATTTCTTTTTAGGGTCTATAAATAGCAGCTTTAACCCAATTTAGAAATGTTGTACATGCTATAAGCACACCAAATTTTCATGATTCCAATGTCCTAATATGTAGAAAGAAGAGGTTAACATTATATTTATATGGGCAAAATACTTTGGGAACCCACATGGAATTTTCTCCAAGCTTTCTCAATTTTACGAACAATATCTGTTGTCACTAAAGTGCAATGAAAAACATAATTAAGTGTCCTCATGCTAAACACTCCAGGTCCTTAAATATTTAACAGCTTAGAATTAATGCCCCTGATGTAATATAGTCAGCACATAAATATTTAATGCCACTCTGTAAACTTTCAGAGTTAGCATATACTGTGGTCGTGTTCAATACCCCTAGCACATACAGAAGTAAAGCCTACTCAGTTCGTTTTCGCCAGGGCTTGGATTCCCCAAACCTCCTGCTATAACTACATTATGGGGCAAAACTCCCTTCTCCCTTCAGTTCCTAGTCACCTGCTAATGGATGCAGCAGTGTTTTGTGGTTGTTGTTTGTTTGTTTTTGACAACAAGGTGAACAATGGAAAACCAGAAAGGGCAGGAGTAATGCATAAAATGCTTACTTCTTGAACAATCTATCAACTGCATATACACTTAGACTGCATGCATATGCTTAGAAACAGAGATGAAGCCATACTAAGAAATGAGGTCAAACACTGTTTAGCTAAATCAGCAGACGCTGTGTGTTGGCACTAACCTCAGAGTGAGAAATCACTGTCACCTCACCTTGCTGCAGGATTGTGGCACTTCCAAAATCAGACCCTTCGATTTTCATCTATGGGTGAAACTGCTTTAATGTGAATCCTCAAGAAATCATTTTAAAGTCCTCTAAACTCCCAGAATAGAATTGAATATTAGAATTTGGATGATCCCCCCAATATCTTTTATGACAGGTGTCAAACTTTTAAAACAACCTAAGTTGCTTACTTGATCATAAGGAATTTAACAGTAAAAGAGAAGTAGAGCTGGGATATTTTTTTCTTGTTCTTTCCTTTTGGCTCTTTGAAATAGAACATTAAAAGCTTGCACTGATGATACTGGGTTTTGCTGTGACACTTATCAGCCATCTATGTTTTGCATTTGAAAAACAACGCAAAAGCAAACACTGTTAGTGAAAGCTATTTTTTTTTAAACCACCTAAGAATAATTTGTGCCCCTAAGAAGATAGTGTGTCAGCAAAATTGTTAGGTTTCTGATGAAAAGATATATGCAACTTAATAAGGATTTTAGGTCAGTGAATTGGATTCAGGATTTCAGGCAGGAAGGAAAACAAATTCAAAACAGTTGAGCATAAGAACTACAAGAACAAAAAGAGAAAAACCATCAGAAAAAAAAAAGTCTAAAACTAAATTGTTTCCTCAAGAATGAAATTTAGTATGATGATCACACACAATGCATTTCCAATAAAATATAAAGTAGCAACTGAGGATTTACATTATAATTGCCATATAAATGTAGCACTAAAGTTGCTACATTGTTAGTACCTGGTCCTGTTTCCTACAATGCCAGAAAAATGTAGGTCAATAATTCTCTGGTATTGGCCTCCTTTAATTTATTTAATTTATTTTTCATTGGCCTGCTTTTAATAAGACTGTCTCAAGTTTATGGAAGCTAAGTCCACAGGTGCAGGCAATCAATTTCATGCTTTTGTGTGTTTGTTTTTAAATTCCGAACTGTTCACAGAAATGCTTAATCTAAAAATAATTTAATAATTAAAACTACCAATGAGTGCTAGACACATCGTTTAATTGTGCCAGTGTATTGAGACACAAAAGGGTGAGAACACTAATGTCAACCAATTGTATAGAGAAATTTTAGGTGAACAAATAGGCATTTGCTTATTGATGAAATAAAATAAGGTCAGCCAAATGAGCATACAACCTAATTTTTCTGAGTTAGTTTTATTTGATTAATCAAGTTTAGTCCACTGGTGCTCTGTCATCTAAACTTTCTATTCATCACTAACTTTTTAAAAAATGGTCCAGTTTGAAGTTTGTTGTGTCTTCTCATTATAATTCCACACTTGTAACAGAGAAAGTTTTCTAGGGCTGGACAATTGCGTATTCAATCTTGACCTTCCCTAAGGCACTATTTTTTTTTTTTTTTTGGCTCGTGAATATTCTCGCCTTTAAGAAAATAATGTTGCTTTGGAATTGGAAGATTCTTCAGAATTCTCCTCAATGGCTCATGAAAATAAATTTATCTTTACCCACAACCGTGCTCTGCTATTTGCTTTTCCTCCTCATGTCTCAGAATAAATTCTCCAATGAGTGTAAGCTATTGGGAAATACATTAGAGGGTTTTGACTATAAGGAATATTTTCTAAGGCAAATAAGAAATTAAAAAAAATGATAATGTGGAGGACAATCCTATACCTTAAAACATCTTGGAGGGGTTAGAGAAATAGCCACTTAAATAGAATAATAAAGCAGACTCAATGCCATATTTCAAGAATTATTTTGGCATATACATACTATGAAAATCAGGGGATGGGTAAAAATCCTTGTAAGAAAGAGATTGAAGAATTGAGGGGAAACAAACCAGCTGATTTGCCTTCATGAGAACAGCGCAAACCTGGCGATGTTCTAGCCCTCACATAAAGCATCATCATTATTCTAACGAACAGATATTTGTCAGGTTTCAGCACTGCCTGAGTTGTGTATTTGTTAGACAACTCTGAATTAATCAGTTTTATAATCAGTAGCTTTATATACTATTCTTAGCATGTATATTTCACATACAGACCTTTCTCTTTCTTCTAATTTAGAACTCTCTATGTTGGTATACTTCTTATACCAAGGTCTATATGTGTTTATTTCCACACAGCTTCTAAAGTCACTTACAAAATTAAACTCAGAATATAATAGAAGGGATTACACATTAAAACACCCCCTCCCCAAAGGACGAATTGGTTATAAGAAGCAAAGAAAAGGCATTCTAAATTACCTCAACTGGGAATTCTGCTATTTCATAATCTTCCTAACAGAAAAATAGGTATGCTTTACAAAATTGTGGCAAATTAAAGAAATGAGAGAGCCCCAGACATTGTTTTCTCACTTATGAGATGACAAAAATTTCCAGTTAGCAATGATATTAGATATTTTAATGAATTATTGACTTTCCAATACAGATTACACCTGTGAGCCCAAGAAGTCCAAACTTCTGCGGCTGAAATCTTCTTTTTGCCATCACCATAGCAATAGATCAGTGTTAATATACCTATGATCTGGACATCTGATATGTTCTTAAAAAAAAAAAAAACCTTTATTTTATGGAATCTCTATATTCAAGATGGAACTCAAATTTACAACCATGAATCTACAATCAAGGGTCACATGGTCCACTGATTGAGCCAGTCAGGCTCCCCCATTATGTTCTTAATCTAGAGAAGTAACAAAGAGACAGGTAGCTACAGAAATTAACCCAATTAGTCACTCTATTCATCTCACTACGTAAAATGACCAATCATGGTATTGCTGGGTGAGTAATAAGAATCCCATTCTCTATTCCCACACCATGTTTCATGAATTTTAATGTGTATTTTCATATAAGAAGCATTAATGTGACAAAAACTTCCCTAGGATGCTGCTTTACTTGAAACCCCATATTTTCATTTACTTGCTTGCACCATTTTACATTAAATACTTTTTTTTATTTGCTCTCAAATTCTCATATATATTTGCCTCTTCAATAAAATTTCAGTAAAACTTGATTATAAGAATATTAAGTACATAACAAATGTTTTCAATTATGGAATGGGGATTAGAGAATATAAAGCCGTAAACCTAGGTTTTAATCTTGACTCCAGCATTCACTAGCTTGTATTGTTGGTAGGGTCCCCTCCCTAAGGAAAAGGAACACAAAAACAAAAACAAAACCTCAAGGCAACCTGGCTGTATACTTACATGACAACATCCTTCAAGACCTTGTAACATGAGACCGCGTAGGCAGACTACATGTTTGTATGTTACCATATATGGAAGACAAAGAAGTAGAAAATATATAGAAAACTACCCATGTGGTGGTTCGGGGCTCAGTTCTTAGGGTATGAACCAACTGAGTGGTGCAGGAAGGAATAAAGTTGCTTCCTGGAAAGAAAAGCCTCCCGGTCATGACTCTCTGTGCAAGAATCCTGCTACAGTATGACTTGGGCAAGTCACAGAACCATTTTGAGCATCATCGACTGTATCATCCCTAAAATAAACATAATAACAAGACTCATCTGCATAGATTGTTGTGGAGATGGAATTAGTAGTTTTAAGGATTAAAAAACACCACTTAATATGGGGAAAACTGTATGTATATTTATTGTTAAATAAGCATCTACAAAAGATATACCAGGGTCTAGATTGGAATTTGACAAACTTTGTAAGGACCAGGCAGTACATATTTAGGTTTTATAGGACATGAATGTCTCTATTACATTTTATTTGTTTGCTTTGTTTTATTTTTATGTTTCTTTAAAATGAAAGAAAAAAAAAAAAAAACATTCTTAGCTCATAAGCACAAAAATGCAGGCTAGCTTTTTGGCTCCTGGCTATAGCTTGCCAAACCCCTGGTCTGGAGGATAAGAGTCCCAGTGGACTATATAGTAACTGACAGAAGGGAAATTAACATAGCCCTGGGGAAGAGAGTAAAGCATCCTGTTGTTCCTTGATGTTTTTGATCCTTTTTTCTGATGAGTACTGAAAAAAAAATGCATTTGCCAGACCAGTCGCAAAACATCGAGTGCCAGATGGTCTGTTGGTTAGTGCTAGTAAAAACCCCATAACTGGAAGTAAATGGAGATTGAGGCATAACTATTGGTTGCATTTGAGCTAGTCCATATAATTCAGCTTCACTTACCTGTTTTGGATTGAGGATATGGTGGGGATTACTTTCTATCATTGAGGGTGACCCCAGAATATAATGAATTATGATTTTCCTGGTGATACTTCCTCCCATCAGGGAACAAACATGAAGGTTCTGTTTGTTCTTTGATTATCTGTATCAATAAAGCGTTTAAGAACCAGGAACACGAACAGCAGTTAGAAATTCAGAAATATTGGATAAACCATAAGAGACTCTTGGGCTAGGATTCCATTTGTGTTTTGCATCCGTGAGACCTTCACTGTCACTGCAGAACTATAATAGTATTCGTGTCCTTTAGAATCAGGACCAATAGACATCAAATGCCTTAGGTATTCAGTTTTCTCCAGTATACAGTTGCTAAGGTAACTGGTTGCATATACCTTTGAGAAAGGACTGGAGGAATAATTATAGAGTGATACAGTGGTATTTCTGTCTTGCTTTCATTATGCGGAGCATGGATCTTAAAAACGGTTCAGAACTGGAAAGGGTGAGGACTTGTAATTTTCCATTGTCGCATCTGACATCAGTCTGTTTCTCACCAACTCTTTTTTTCCTGTTTGTAGAAGTAGGCCATTGCCTGGTTGCCTACCTATTTTTCATGGTTAAGATCTCCCAATCGAGAGGGGCATACATCCTTTCAAATTACTGTTTTCATTTTCTTCGGATAAATATCCATTAGTGGAATTTCCGGATCATAGGATATTTTTTTTTTTTTTTGAGGAAACTCCATACTGTTTTCCACAGTGGCTGCACCCATTTACATTCCCACCAACAGTGCGCAAGATTCTTTTTTCTCCACATCCTCACTAACACTTATTGTCTCTTGTGGTTTTGATTGCAGCCGTTCTGACAGGTGCGAGGTGATATCTCATTGTAGTTTTGATTTGCATTTCCCTTATGATGGATGAGTGATGTTGAACATCTTTTTATGTGTCTGTAGGCCATTTGTATGTCTTCTTTGGAAAAATGTCTATTTAGGTCCTCTGCCCATTTTTATTGGTTTATTTGTTTTTCTTTTTCTTCCTCTGTGGTGTTGAGTTGTATATGTTCTTTATATACTTTGGATATTAACCCCTTATTTGATACATCATTTAAAGATATCTTCTCCTATTTATCAAATTGCCTTTTTGTTTTGTCAATGGTTTCCTTCAGTGTGCAAAACCTTTAAATGATTATGTTGTACACTCAAAAACTAATGTAAACTTGTGTGTCAACTCTACTAAGAAAAAAATAGAATCCATCTTATAATATGTATCAATGAGGCCACTTGAAAAATAAATTGAGCACCTTGTAAATTCAGGTATTGGAATATGTACCTATTCTGTGATGTTCATGCATATATGTTTCCAGCTCTTTTTACAAGATGTATTTAACAAGCCATATCAAAGACCCATTCAGGAAAAAAAATCACAATTTATTAACCAATGCCAGAGACTTGTATACTAATTTCCCACATTCTGCTGCCCATTCTGATGTTGATGCTTTTAGTGCCTCTTATGGTTGAGGGTCAAAACTGAACTTCTGCTGTTCAGAATCACATCATAGCATCACTCAACCTTACCGAGCCTAGTTCTATGGACATATCTCTCCACCATCAACCCTGACATGCAGAGGACACTCACCATGTGCTTGCCTAATGATGCAGGTTCCGTTTCTTATTGTCTGAGTGGAGTGTGTGTCCTCTGTGCTTTTCTGGTAAGCATGGCCTGACGAATTTTATGAGCCTCCTAACTGTTTTGTATGAACAGGTTCTGTCATCTACACTTCATGACATTATGGCATTGTCTAATGCAACTTTCAACGGAGCATCCCCGAAGTAAACCTGGCTTTATTTATCATTGATAAAATATTAAATCGGGAGACATAGGAAATGGCTCCATGATCACATGCCAATTCAGTTTTCCTTAGGCAGCCTTTGAGACTGTTCCCCCTGTTTCAGCATACTTAATATATATTTGGACACAGTTTTCATTGTTCTTATCAGTACATATATTTTTTTGGTCTAGCAATATTTCAGGGAGTAAGCTATTTTCTCCTGGGCCAGAATATACTTCTCTCATACTAAGACCTGACCACACTTATTGGTCTAGATACAGTGAAGAGAAACTAGAGAAGAACTTAAGAAGTGCAACCATCATCTAGGGGCACCCACCCCACGGAGGTCTACACTGTCTCCAGGGAAGTAGGACTGCTTCATCTTGCAAGAAAGATAGAGCTGTATGTGCTGAACCAGAAGTTTCAGAATTGGGGGCTAGAAGATTCTCCAGTCATTCACACTGATTTTCCATCCCAAAAATTAGGTTTCTCCTCTTTCCACATCACTGCCTTGACTGTAGACTAGGAGATACCTCACAGTTATGCATTTAGTCTCCTGTTTGCTTTGTTGGCTGTTGTTACAATTAATTGCAGCGTCTAATTTCTAACATTATTTATCTTGAGGCCTTAGAAGATAAGGACCTTTCTAACTGGTAATATGGAAGATGTTAGTATACAGTAGTTCCCCTTTTCCACATGGGATATGTTCCAAGACCTTCAGTGCATGTGTGAAACCACAGATAGTACTGAACCATATATACTGTGTTTATTCCATACTTGCATCCCTATGATAAAGGTAGCTTCTAGGCTGAGCGATGACTGCATAGGAAAACTAAAGAACCTAGAGATTAATTTACATGCATTATTATCTACTTTACTATAATCACATTAAGTAGGAAGAACTACTAAAGTATGGAAATATCCAAGCACACAGACCAATTTTAACCACATCACAACTTTTAGCTTGTCCTTTGTCTCTAGCATTACCTGCCTTCTGTTCTAAAATTTCAGTTTAGATTTTTCCCTGAGATTAGATTAGATATTTTTATTCATCACAGACCTACCTTAGACTACGTTTGTTTCACTGCCATCATATCCTTTTATTTTTTCATAAGTTTACTCAAGTAGGGATCTGATGACTTAAGAAAACCATGAATAGCACATTCTTTTTTCAGCATCCACTCTATTTGATTCAATTCCTGGTGACTAATGATATTTTACAAATTTTAAATACTAATTGGTCATTAGAGTACTTTTCTTTTGTAAAGTAACTATTAAGATTTGTGCGTATTTATATGTCATTTTCTAATTGATTGGTAGGGATTCTTCGTAAAGGATATGAGTCTATTGTATGATATGATGCATATATACCTTTTGTCTCTCTGTGTCTCTATCTATCTATCTATCATCCATCTTCTTTTTTATTTTTTCTTAATATTTATTTACTTTTGAGAGAGAGAGAGAGAGAGAGAGAGAGGAAGAGAGAGAGAGAGAGAGAGAGAGAGAGATCACAAGTGGGGGAGGAGCAGAGAGAGAGAGGGAGACACAGAATCTGAAACAGGCTCCAAGCTCTAGGCTGTCAGTACAGAGCCCAACTCACGGACCTCGAGATTATGACCTGAGCCTAAATTGGACGCTTAACTGATTGAACCACTCAGGCACCCCTATCTGTCATCTGTCTTTCTACCTATCATTTTATATCTTCTCCAATCTGTCACTTATCTTTTCACTCTCATTGGTGTTTTTTAATCATGCAAGTTATGATTTTAATATAGTTAATTATGCTCCTTTTATGACTGATTAATTTTACTTCTTGTAAGAAATGTTTGTCTAAAGTCATGAAGTTGTATAGTTTTCACCCAAAGATATATTGTTTTACTTTAAGCGTTTAAATCTGCAATTTTCTGGAATCATGAGTGTGTGTGTGTGTGTGTGTGTGTGTGTGTGTATGCATGTTCACAGTTATGTGCTATTACGTGGAACTATTGGGCTTTTTTTTTTCTCATGGATATCTAATTGACCCACTACCTGTCATTGAAAAGGACAACCTTGGGGCGCCTGGGTGGCGCAGTCGGTTAAGCGTCCGACTTCAGCCAGGTCACGATCTCGCGGTGCGTGAGTTCGAGCCCCGCGTCAGGCTCTGGGCTGATGGCTCAGAGCCTGGAGCCTGTTTCCGATTCTGTGTCTCCCTCTCTCTCTGCCCCTCCCCCGTTCATGCTCTGTCTCTCTCTGTCCCAAAAATAAATAAACGTTGAAAAAAAATTTAAAAAAAAAAAAAAAGAAAAGGACAACCTTTTCCATTGGTCTGCTTCATCATTCTTACAAATCATATAGCCATGTATATAGAGATCCATTTTTGAAATCTCCATTCTGTTCAATTGGCCAGTTTGTCTATCCTTGTGCCAATATTATAGTGTGTTAAACACAAGAGCTTCATAATGTATTCTAAAATTTGATGAGACAAGTTCTTCATCTCTAGATACTTTCATCAGGATTTCCTAGGCTATAACAACTAATTTTTAAGTTGTTACTATTTCCACAAGTGGAAAGATTTATATTATTTTCATGTGATACCTTAAATAAAAGCAAACAATGGAATCCAGAGATGGATTTCTTCTTCTGAGACTCATACTATATTGTCTAACAAATAGTAGTTTGGTAAATTATAGCTCACAAACTTATATTATTTTTAAAATACAGTTTAACATTTTAAGAGTCTTCTAAACACTGGGTATTTGATTCATATTTTGATTTCACAGAATTGTTTTTATTTTTACAAAAAGGCAGCAGGTTGGAATATATTACCTTTTTTTAAATAAGAAAAATTAAACAAAGCCTTCTTAGCACTAATGAATATGAGGTGAGAGATGTGAATTATTTTGAGGGGAATGCCAATTTGAATGGAAAGTGTAGAAAAATTTTCATTGTTAATACAGTAAACCACGTCTACAAGGACTGCACATTTTGAGTACAATCAAGTTAGCATATTTCTAAAACAACAACAACAAAAACAAAGGACCTTTTTTAAAGGAAAAAAATAAGAAAAATATTGCCAACACACTGAATGACTGACCACATTGTGTTTGTATAGAATAAGACTGTACCAGCAACATTCTGTGAATTCCCAGTTCCTTGGAGAGGGATTATGCTTGCTGATGGGCAATTGCAGTAGTTCATACACAAGAACACCATAAATAAAGCAAAAAATATTAGAAGGGACTCTGGGACAATGAGGGACTCTGAGACAAGAAAGTGCCAATGTCTCAAGGGCATCTGAAAAGGAAGGATTTTTTATTTCAATGTATCAACGTCAGACAATAAACCTCAGTACCTCTGACAATTTCCCTTGGCTACATCCTCTATCAAAAGTAATTCAGTTATCTTATGTATGATACAATAATTGTAAGAATGTATAACTGTGGATTATTCCACATTTTGCTTTTTAACAGTCATGCATGTGCTCTATGGGTGTGTGTAGAGGGTAAGAAAGAGGGGGAAGGAGGGAAAAAATAAGAGAGAGGAGAGAGTTCTATCAGCATGACCTCTGGATAATCAACATGCATAGATTTTAAATTAATATATAATTCACATATATTACATAAAGTTAAAAGGAATTAATATGTACTGTGTAATTCTATCCCCATTAATATATGAAAATATGTGCATATGTCATTCAATTTATGGATTAAAAGTTTGTTAATAGGATGGTAGGATGCTAGGTAAATAGATCACCACCATTTTCATATATTATTAATTTTATTTCTTAAAATAAAATACATACCAACATTGCTAATCACAGATAATGAAATTTAAATGTTATTCTTTATATAATTAAATACAAAATTAGTTTTTAATTAAATAAAAATGTCACTTTCAATGTGCAAGTCATTTATTTAGATATTTTGACTAAAATAGATACAAAACCTCTGTATGTTCAAAACTTTATAAAGGTCTTAAAAATTCAAAAGTCTCTTAGGATATAGTCTTTATTTTAAGAGATTTTAATAGTTTTAGAAAAAAGACTGAGGCATGTAAAAATGTTAGAAAGCAAAGCATTTTGGTGTAAAAGAGAATGCTATGCATAATTTTACATAATGTAAATATAGCAGGATTTGGGGGAGACAGAGAGATCACAAGGGATTAGAATACATTAATTTGTCTCCCAATCTGACTTATGCACTTGAATGTAAATACTTTATCTATTAAGAATTTGTTTGCTATCTATTTTGTCTTTAAAAGTACATTTTGGAAAATGTACTATGTTCAATACAGATTTACTTTAATTTCCTTTCCTTTATAATGTGGGTGGGAGGGACAATAAAAAATTTATTTTAAGTACTTGCGAATTTTAAATGGCCTAAACATTTTGAAAAAAAAAAACTTTCCCATTACTTGTTATTTTCCTCCAAAACCACTCAAAAATATCCTTTATCTTTTATTTCAGGATTTTAATTCCTTGATGAGGGAAGCAGGAAAAGGAATGCAATTAAGGCTTAATTGTATCTTTATATGAGTGATTGTAACTGTGACTGTAATACTTACTACCTCTGAGAGGTAGTAAGAAAGAAGCTGGAAAGAAACAAAAAGCATCTTTCTTTCTGGTTCCAGTGTAGACTGATGACTAACTGGACACCTATGTATGTATGACAATAAAAGGGAAAATAAAATTCCTAGCTGATTTTTGATATAAAACAAGACCATGTTCAAATAATTTGTCTATAACTAAGAAGTTGCTAACTCTAACTGGTGTATCTACACAACTAATGTAGTAGATATGTATTATTAATATTTACCTTAAAATTATACTGGTTGTTCATGCACTGTTGCTGGGAATGCAGACTGGTGTAGACATTATGGAGAACAATATAGAGGTTCCTCAAAAAATTAAAAACAGAATTACCATATGATTCAGTAATTCCACTACAAAATATTTCCCTAAAAACTACAAAAACACTGGGACACCTGGGTGGCTCAGTCAGTTAAGCCGCTCTGACTTCGGCTCAAATCATGATCTCAGAGTTCATGGGTTTGAGTCCCACATCGGGTTCTGTGCTGACAGCTCAGAGCCAGGAGCCTGCTTCAGATTCTGTGTCTCCCTCTCTCTCTGCCCCTCCCCTGCTCGTGCTCTCTCTCTCTCTCTCTCTTTCCCTCAAAAATAAATAAAAACATTAAAAAAATTTTAAAAAGACTATGAAAACACCAATTCAAAAAGATATATGCACCCCTATGTTTATTGCAACACTATTTACAATAGCTAAATTATGTCAAGTGCCCATTGATAGATGAATGGATGAATAAGATGTGTTATATATATGGGATATTACTCAGCCATAAAAAGAATGAAACCTTGCCATTTTCCACAGCATGAATGGACCCAGAGGGTAAAATGCTAAGTGAGATAAGTCAGTCAGAGAAAGACAAATACAATGTGATTTCATTCATATTTTGAATTTAAGAAACAAAACAAATGAACAAAGAAAAAAAGAGGCAAACCAGAAAACAGACTTTTAACCACAGAGAACAAACTGATGGGCAGCAAAGAGCAGGTGGGTGGGAAGATGGATGAAATCAGTGAAGGGGATTAAGAGTATACTTATGATGAGGACTGGGTGAGGTATGGGATTGTTGAATCACTATATTGTACACCTGAAACTAACATAACACTGTATGTTAACTATAGTGGAATTAAAATTTAAAAAAATATATATTGGTTCTTCAAATTATAGACTTGAAATGTTATCTTTTATTTATTTATTTTTTTACATTTGTTTATTTTTGAGAGACAGAGAGAGACAGAGCACAAGTGGAGGAGGGACAGAGATAGAAGGAGACACAGAAACCGAAGCAGGCTCCAGGCTCTAAACTGTCAGCACAGAGCTTGATGTGGGGCTCGAACTCACAAGCTGTGAGATCATGGCCTGAGCCGAAGTTGGACGTTTAACTGACTGAGCCACCCAGGTGCCCCATTATCTGTCTTTTAATTTTCAATATTAAGTGTTTTGCTATTTAACAAATATAAAGGAAATAATAATGCAAGTATATGACTAGCTTCATCTTTTGTCCCATTGCCCTACATATCTGATTTGCCCATGCTGATAATCCCAGCAGGCCAACACTCAAAATCTCCTACAGAAGTGTTTTATTTATTACAACCACCCATCATATATATCACTGTTTTCTCCTTTTGCCCATAGCTAGACTCAAAATATATATCCTTTCAGAGAGGGAATGACCTGCCTTTAAATATAACGTCTGGCAATACAATGGTTTCCCTTCTCACATTAATAACCTGAGTAAGAACAACATCTTGTCAAATGCCATTAACTGTGACCTCAGTGCTGTGTCATAATACCCCTTTGGTATCTAATAAACGTTTTCAGCCGAAACCTACTGTTTAAACGACCATAACCTCTAGAACCATTCTTACCTGAATATATATTCACCTGAAATTCTCAAAATCCTATCAATGACGATAAATGATTATAAAAATTGTCACTTAACCTCATTATGTCTTTTTCTCTCTTTATACCATGAGGATATCCACCGAAATTACAAATAGTTTTTAGCTTGTTTTATCTCATTGAAGCTACTTCAAGCCAGGGTTGCTTAGTATTTCTCTGGAGGTGTATACATCCCAATATATTTTAATTGTTCTGAATGCACTTTAATGTTTTGAAATATAGAGAAAACATATTAGGACATATTAGTCTGAGGCTCCATTTATTTCATTCCCTCTAAAATCAGTGTCTTTAAAAATAAAACAGATGCAAATGTAAAGTGCTGAGAATATACTGAAATACTGAAATAAACTGTAAACTAAGCCAAATAGTTTAGGAAAGCACAGACATACGGACAAGTACAGCTGCCTTTTCCAAACATGCATGCAAATCATATATTGCTTTTGAACAAAATTTTTAGGGGCGCCTGGGTAGCTCAGTCTGGTTAAGTATCCGACTTCAGCTCAGGTCATGATCTCACAGTTTGTGGGTTGGAGCCTCATGTGGGGCCCTGTGCTGATAGCTCGGTAACTGGAACCTGCTTTGGATCCTCTGTTTTCCTCTCTTTCTGCCTCTCTTCTGCTTGCATTCTGTCTTTCTCTTTCTCAAAAATAAACATTAAAAGAATTTAAAAAAAATTAAATTTCAGCGACATTTCTATCTTTAAATGGACATTACAATAATGACTGTGGCTTTTTAAAAAATTTTATTTATTTATTTATTTTGAGAGAGAGAGAGACAGAGACAGAGAAAGAGAATGAGTGGGGGAGGGGCAGAGAGAGATGGAGAGAGAGAATCCCAAGAAGGCTCTGTGCTGACAGCTGAGTCGATGTGAGGATTGATCCCATGAACCCTGAGATTATGACCTGAGCCAAAATCAAGAGTCGAAAACTTAACCAGCTGAGCCACCGAGGGTCCCCTCTCTTTTTTTTTTTTCCAGGTATCATCAGTAAAAATAATTCAGTGCGTTACATTTAACTAAGACTTTACATAATTATGCTGGCTGGTTCTTCTTTGGTAATTGTATTACCTTAACCACGAATTTAAGAAAAAACAATAAAATAAAATTTCAGTTAAAAGTTAATGCTTTTTTTTTTTAGAGAGAGAGAGAGAGAGAGAGAGAGAGAGAGCACATGTGCCAGCAGGGGAGAGTGGTAGAGGGAGAAGAGACAGAATCTTTTGTTTTAAATGTTTGTTTGTTTTGGAGAGAGAGAGCTCAAGCAGGGGAGGGGCCGAGAGAGAGGGAGAGAGAGAACACCAAGCAGGCTTTGTGCTGTCAGCATGGAGCCTGACGTGGGGGGTCTATCTCACAAACGGTGGCATCATGACCTTAGCCGAAATCAAGAATTGGACACTCCACCAAGCCACCTAGTTAATCTGTTTTAAGTTAATCTTATTTAATTAAAAGTTAATTAAAAGTTAACTAAAAGTTAATCTGTTTTAAGTGCTCTTTGCTAACTCAGTTGGTAGAGCATGTGACTCTTGATCTCAGGTCATGAGTTCAAGCCCCATGTTGGGTGTAGAAATCACTGAAACAAATTATGCGTTCTACCTTACAAAATAATAGTTATTCATATCTAAACTATGGTTACTCTTCTACCTGGAAAGCCTGTGGTGATTCTCCTGCTCTTTGTCTTGTGCTTAGGAGAGAAGGTGGCTGCTTCTGACGTAACATTGCTGCCATCACACTGGAGTCTTCGCAGTGTGAGAACAGTCAGGACTTTCAAAGGATCCCGCATGCCAAAAATTCATATAAGTGGCACAAACAGAAAAAGAGATAACGACAGAATGAATTGTCACACCATTTCATACGCATTGGGTGAAGCTAGTCTTTTCCAGTCCACAATATGGACAAATGACTTCCTTACAGGGATTGTTAGAAAATCAGAATCTCCATGAGTTCCCCTCTGAACCTACTGAAAATATAATCCCCTTTTTTTCCGTTCCAGATAAAAATAGGAAACGGACAAAACCCAGCGTTGCAGCAGCATTGGACGGTAGCAGAATATGAGGTGAACTGAGGCAAAGAGAGGCAGAGTTAGCATTAAAAACCAATGATGACAAAGAGATCTACTTACATTCCCAAGGCTCTGTATCTAGCTGCCATCTGGGCAAGGGTGGAAAGACCCATGGATTCTCTTTTCTTTCATTTGCAAATGTAAATGTGTTTGACATGTATCTAATTTGCTTTCTAGTTTGAGTGGGGTCTCCATTGTTTGCAACCCAAAGAGAACACTGTCAAACAGATTTCTGATAAATGACAGAGGATTTCACAAGTGACAAACCTTAAAATACAGAACTAGCTGTGCTAAAGGGGCTTCGAGGCCATGGACTGGACACTGTCTCCCTCCACCTCCAGAGGAGATATTAAAAATCTTGTTTATGGGGGTGCCTGGGTGGCTCAGTCGGTTAAGCGTCCAACTTCGGTTCAGGTCATGATCTCACAGTTTGTGAGTTCGAGCTCCGCATCGGGCTCTGTACTGACAGTTCAGAGCCTGGAGCCTGCTTCCGATTCTGTGTCTCCCTCTCTCTCTGCTCCTCCCCCACTCATGCTCTGTCTCTCTCTCTCTCCTTCAAACACAAATAAAAACATTTAAAAAAATTTTTAAAAAAATTGCTTATGGAACCAAAACCATTTCATAAGTCATTCAACAGGCTAACCGTAGGATTCTCATTCACGCAACTATGATGTTAAGGGGTATGGTAGAAAACTGTTCAGAGGTTGGGGTGTTGTGGCTATGTTTTGTGGCTTTTCCAAAAGGTGAAAAGGACAAAGTCTGATTGTACAAAGCGGCAGTTAGCCATGCAAACAATTGGACAAAGATAGGCCCCATGATAGTGTTTACACCTGGTGCAAAATGTGCTTCTCATCATGTCGCAGCTGTCACTTGCTTCAAACAGCCTCTTCTCCCTTCAACATGATCTGGGAAGACATCTGAAATGACCATTTCAGAGTCTAGAAAATTAACATTCAAAGAACGTCCACTTCATTAACTGTATACAGACACATTGTTAATCGCTTTTTCGTTTTACAGAAGAATGTGGTGAGATGAGTACAAAGCAATAATCATGAACACTTACATTGAATTTCTTCAGTAGAAAGTAGAATGGTATTGAACTTAGTAAGTTCAACCAGAGCCCAGAAAATGGCTTTGCTATGGACATATTTATAACTTAACACTTTTGCAAGAATTTTCCTGTGATGTCTTCTCATTGACTGGTGACAGAACATAACAGTATTAATGGACGTAGGAGCCTAGGTCCTTTTGTGAGGAGGTGATGGATGGTCTTATTTCCTTTTGTTTCATTGTTCAGTATATCTCTCTGAGCAAATGCGGAAGACTATAATAAATTCTCATCATATTTCCAGAACCTCTCCTTTATACTGAAGGTTGTTTGGATATGAGCTTGCCAGCACTTTCCAATAAAACCCCACTGTCAATGTCAATTAAAGTAATATTTGTCACACTGCCTGTCTAAAAGTCAGATTAATGCTAATTATCCCCAGAAATAGATGCTTACTTTGATGTGTAATTTTTTTAAAAAAATTAAGAATTACTCCATTAGAAATAATGCATCGTGTTCATATTTTATTTTCTCTAAAAGCTTTCAGCATAGCAAAAAATTACTTTACTTTTAATGTCAAATGTCCTTTAAGTATCGCGGTGATAAATGGTAAATGAGATCCCATCCTGTTTGGAAAAAAAAAAATGTGTACCGCTTTTTCACTCCCTAAATATAGTGGATATAGATATAAAAATGCATATACATGAGAAACAGAGAGGGAGAGAGAAAGAAAAATGATAAGAATAAAATTGCAACCTTACCAAATTCTTTAAATCCAGAAGTACTTTTCCTGGTAGGAATTGTGTGCTAGCAAACCGCAATTAGTAAGACCTTGTTACTATAGCAAGCTCTGTAGTCACAACAGGCTTTGAACCCTGAGTTTGCCACCAAATAGATCTATGACCTTGGACAAGTCATAGAATTTCTGTAAACCTCACTTTCTTCACATAAATAATAGAAATATAACAATTTGAGGAACAATTGATATAAATTAGTTAAAGTTGTTGGAAGAATATGGATCATCTAATAATTTACCCATAAATATTTGTTGATGGTAGAGTTCCTGTGATTCTTTTTGTTTCTGTTATTGAATATCTATTAGCCATTGAAACGAAGTTCTTTATATTCCAAGGATGAAACTAGTGATGTTCAGTTATAGCAAAAATACATGTTTGCAAGATTTTTGAGAGAGAAACAGAGCGTGAGTGAAGGAGGGCCAGAGAGAAAGAGAGACAGAATCTGAAGCAGGCTCCAGGCTCTGAGCTGTCAGCACAGAGCCAGACGTGGGGCTTGAAGTCACCAACTGTGAGATCGTGACCTGAGCCGAAGTTGGATGTTCAACCGACTGAGCCACTGAGGAGCCCCTACAAATTGACACTTTATTAATTCCTATATTATTTGTTGGTTGTACATTTATGTTGCTCTGTGACGTTAAGGTTTAATGCCCACCTGGAACTTTAATACTCATGGGTACACCTTTGTTTATGTAGTATTTAAGACCAGAGACTTAAGAGTTTTGTAGAATCTGATGGGAGGCATGTATGTTAGACATGCATGTCTCTTTCCTAAATCAAAAGCATTCTCAGTACAATCATAATTATTGCAAATGTGTCTCTATGGTATAAAGCTCCCTACAGAATCTATGAATTTCCAAATACATTTATATTTTTTAAACAGACTTTAAAAACTCTACAGATAATTTAAAGATTTGGAAATTGTAAATGTTTAAAAATAAAGAACACTAATCTCTCCATTAAAAATAACCCTTGCTAAAATGGCAACTAATTTCTTTCCAGTCCTGTGGACCCATGTGGTTGAGACACAAGAACGTATCTCATTTAAGGAGACACAGAGCACATTGGCAAGTTAATGTTTGTGTATTTCAAAAATGATAAAGGATTTCCAACTAAAAAAAAATTGCACTGACTTATTTAAAATTTCTATTTCTATTGTTCATATACCACAGTTCTAAGAAGCTTCTCATTTCTGCTACCCCCAAACCCTTCACTTTTGGTCAACAATTATAGTCTCCGTCTTATTTTTCTTTCTGTCTTCTCTCTTCCCTCTTTAGAAATCTCTAGCCTCTTTAGGCACTCTGGGCATGTCATCTTCCTATTAACTTCTATGCAGGAGCAGGCACATCATTTACCTATAATATTATGCTTCTCTTGCAAAATCTTTCATGGCTTTTTATTTAGTCAAAAATCAGTCAAATTTTATATTTTTGTTAAGTTTTGAGTTGTGGGACATTGCTTGATCAATCAAGATAATGCTGAAATATTCAGGAACCAGAGTTTTATTAAAAGATAAGAAGCATGAAGCGAAAAGAGAAAAACCTGACAGAATTACAAAATTAGTTGCTTTAGGATTATAGAGCCTTGAGACAAATATCGGGAGCTGCCTCTCTGGGCTTTCATTCTGTAAAATAATAAAGCCTACTTGTTAAAGATAGCAGTGGGATTTATTTTACATACAGTTTAATCATACTTATACCATTGAATTAAAATTTTGTGCTTTGAACTGCAGAAGGCTACCTTTTTTTAAATTGATATCACATATATTCCTGGGAAAACAATTATTATATTAGTGAGATATAGAATATCTTTGAGTGCCTCAGAACTATCTAAAAAAATTAGATTTTAAACTTTGTCAAGGAGGGGCACCTGGGTGGCTCAGTCAGTTAAGCTTCCAACTTGGGCTCAGGTCATGATATCACGGCTTGTAGGTCTGAGCTCTGCGTCGGGTTCTGCACTGATAGCTCAGACCCTGGAGCCTGCTTCAGATTCTGTGTCTCCCGCTCTCTCTGCCCCTCTCCCACTCTCTCTGTCTCTCTCTCTCTCAAAATAAATAAAAATAATAATAAAAAACCTTAAATTTGTCAAGGAACTATTATTAGATTGAGTGGGATCCTCATATTTAAAAATCTTGTTTGTATGACTTCCTGACTTTCCTCAAAATTGTCATTTTTTAATCTCTGTGATCCCCTGGCTCCATGACATATTTTTGCAATTTTAGTAGGTCTAAACAAGTATTTGTTAATAATATTGATGAAAGAATAGATGAAAAGATGGTAGGTGGGTGGATTATGTAACGGCGGGATGGATATTTAAATTGTCTTTGTTTCTGTCTGAGAGATATAGTCAGCAAAATAGCTCATTAATAGAATCTGGGTTCACCGAATGGAAACATTAAATCTAGAATAAGTCTATGTTGAATTCTCCCTTACACTTGATTTACATTTTATTGCAATGAAATATTCATACTTGATCTATGAAAATACTTTTTCTTTCATAATCATACATTTAATAATCTGTAGGCTCTGTCCTAGATATGTTAATAGCTATACTTAAGGCAGGCTTAGCTTTCGAAGACTCTAAATGCAATGATCCCTTTTCCAATAAAATGGCATCTATTTTTTTTTTTTTTTGAAAACTACTGCTATTCTACTGGGTATTATGTCAATGGATGTTCATAAAAGAGTGGTTTGAAGGATGAAAGAACAAAGAGAGCAGTTTCATTATACCTGTCAATGAATGATAACCATATGCACAAATGACTTTTCTTTCTTATTCCTTGTACATGGTGATTCAATTTGTATATCCTAGGATACACATTCAGACTATGTGTTTCACATTCACACACACACACACTCACTCAAAACATTTATTAGAACTGGAAACTTCTTAATGTTTCCAGCAGAATTATTATAATGGAGGAGAAAACCAGTGTGATTTCTGTTATATTGGCTTTTCAATATGGACTGAGTAAATAAGAGATAATGCTTCTGACAATTTTTAATTGTGCAAGCAGTTCCACTGTAGTTTTATGCAAAATTGCCTTATTGTAACAACTAAAAACAAAAATTTTAAGATGCCATATTACCTTAGTTGTAAACAAAACTATATCACATTTTATTTGTGCCCATTTCCTCCTCCAGGGATAAAGACAACAATTTTCTCCACTTTTATCTAAAAACTCCTCTTGATACCCTGAACATCAAGGACACCTATGATGAAAATAAGCTAGATTAAAAATAGAGGACACAGCTCATCAATTGAAAGAGGTATCACAAAAGTTCAAAAAGTAGTTTGAGGAAGTCACCAAACGTTTTCAAGGTATTACACAGAGAGACGTTTGAATATATATGCTTTTTTCAGTGTCAGATTGTGTTGTGTTCAGTATAGACACATAGTTCCTTAACATAAGCAGGTATGTCACAGGTGCATAGGAAAATGATTTTAATGACATAATAGATATTGATTATATTTTAGCCAGTAGGGATTAATGAAATGTTTCCCTTGTTGTAAGGTCTTCAAAAGTAGGAATTTAAATTAATTGAAGTAATTTACTGTACTCTGGAAAACTGCAGGACCTGGCATTTAGCCTTTTCTCACGAATTAAGTATTATGTAGCTCAAATACATGCGATTGCATATATTTGAATTTCAATTAATTAGTCAATTCTTCCCAGGGATTTTTGCATTTTTCAGTTACCTAGAAGGAGAAATTTTCTACAAAGCAATGCGATAATATATAGCTCTTTAACAACTTAACACATTATTACATATATATATTTTTTAATATTCAAACAACTCAACTCATGGGAATTACCGTAAATATGGTTTAAAATTCACTATGTTAACTGTAAACTCACTGGGCAAGTGAACATTATTTTTATTGTCATCTACACAGTCCATATCTCTCTATATAAAATTTCTTACAATATTGTCATAGGTACTTAGGAAATCTCCAGAGACTTTTTTTGATGATTAAAAAAAATGTACTGAAAAGATGAAATATATGTATACACTTATATACAATAACAGACAGTATTTAATTTTACACGAACCATTTGCCTAAATATCTACTATAGGTGTCATCATAGCCATATGCTACTGCTGACTCATGTTAGCTCAGGACATCTCATTGTTCTATTTTTACAAAATTTTATAGGCAGATTGCTAGCTTAAAACCCACACTGGTGGGGGTGACTGGGTGGCTCAGTCAGTTAAGCATTGGGCTGCAACTCAGGTCGTGATCTCCTGGTTCGGGAGTTAGAGCCCCACATGGGGATCTCTGCTGTCAGCTCAGAGCCCGCTTCCTAACCACTTTCTGCCTCTCTCTCTATGTCCCTCTCAGATCTTTCTCTCTTTCTCTCTCTCAAAAAATAAATAAACATTTTTTAAAAAGTGAAACCCATCATGATGGGACTGTAATATATACACATAGAAAAAGTGCAAATACTACAAATCGGAATGCTATTTTTTTTTTCTCCAGGAAGTCAGTTATTACATATTTACTAGTTCACTTGGGCTTATTTTCTCAACCTCTAGCACTTTCTTTTTCTTTCTTTCTTTCTTTTTAAAATTTGGCTCTTTATTGTTTTTCTTTTAATTTTTAAAATTTATTTTGAAAGACAGTGTTAGCAAAGGAGGGGAAAAGAGAGAGAGTGTGTGGGAGCAGAGGAGGGGCAGAGAGAGAGGGAGAAAGAGAATCCCAATCCCTATGTTGGCTTGATCTCACAACCCTTGACCCTTGAGATCATGACCTGAGCTGAAATCAAGGTTCTCAAGCTTAACTGACTGAGCCACATGGGTGCCTCCTAGCACTTTCTAATTTAAGAACTGACTCAAAATAGTCTCACTTCAGTTATGGCTGTTTTTCTTCTCCTTGTGATGTCCCTGTTCAAATAGTCGTGTTTGTAAGTCCTGTTTGTGCTTTTTTTTTTTTTTTATCATTTTATAAAAACTCCCTGAGTTTGAACCGTATTATAGTTTGCAGACTATTCTCAATCACTGCTCATGCAATTTTCAAAGTTCATTAGGGAATATGCATTTTAATCACTTATTTGTAAAATTATGAGTAATTTAAAAATGGTCTAAAAATAAAAAAAAAAAAAGACCAAGACAACCACAATTGGTTTATCTAAAAAGATGGCCTACCATAAATTCTTTTCCTTTTGTACATGTGCCACACTGCCCACCAAGAGGTGGAGTCTAATCTACTCCACCACATTGAATCAGCGCTACTTTGGCCAATACAATACAGCAGCAGTGACAGGGGGCGCTATCATTCCTGGGGACTGGCCATGAGTGCGCAGTACCCTGTGCTGCCATGTTGGAGCTGCGGAGAGAGGACGCAGGGAGGAGCATAAACGCACAAGAAATTAAAAACAAACAAATACATACATAAATCTGTTGAGCTTCCAGATTATCTGCCCACCACCACTACTAGTTTATCTTAAAAGCTTGTAAGAGGACCTGGTCTTAGACCAAGATTGAATGGGTAAATGCTTTTTGGCACTAAAAGATCTTTGCTAAGAAAGTTCTATTCTAGGATGACCTGATTTTAGTTTCTAAAATCTACCTATTATTAAATATATCAGATAAGCATTGTGTGTCCTGTGGCAGAAATTATCTTCCATTCTTCAGAAGGTATTGCAATACATCACTCTTGTTCTCACTGACACTAAACAAAACTGGTCCCCATTCACTCCTCTCCTTTACCTTCAGCCTTATATATGAAGTTAGTATCACTCAGGCACAACCTTTCATGTTAATGATCATCTCCTGCCTATAAAAAAAAAAAAAAAAAAATGGTTACAGGGCGCCTGGGTGGCTCAGTCAGTTGAGTCCGACTTCGGCTCAGGTAATGGTCTTGCCTTTCATGAGTTGGAGCCCCACGTCGGGCTCTGTGCTGACAGCTCGGAACCTGGAACCTACTTCGGATTCTGTGTCTCCCTCTCTCTCTGACCCTCCCCTGCTGGCACTCTGTCTCTTTCTCTCTCTCAAAAATAAATAAAAACATTAAAAAAAATTAAAACAAAAATTTTGGTTACATGTGTTCACTTTTAGCTGTAGTCTCCCTCCTATAATGATTGTTCAAGAAACTACCTCCCTTCTCCACCTTACTTTTAACCTTTCTCCTCTGGCTAAAGTATTTCTGTTGCTAACAAAGAAGCAAATTTTTCATGAATCTACCTTACTCTCAGAATTTATATATAGCTCTTTTTTTTTAATGTCTTTGTAGCCAATTATCTTTATTTTATTTTTTGTAACTAGTAGAGCTAGTTAAAATATCACTTTATTCAAAAAACTCAAAATGTGGAAAATTGCATGCCACTTCTGTTAGCTAAAAAGATTGTATCTCTTAATATCTTTATGAAAATGATAATTGCACATGATATTAAATAGTATAGTCTGTAAAACCTAGAATTAAAACAGAACAGTGCTATCTCCAACACATAATTTCTTTAGCCACTTGCTACTCTGTTGAGCTCACTTTTCAACATTTTTAGTTTTATCTCCCTCTGTTTTTCTTTGTAACAGGCTCCATATGTTTTTGATATTACTTATTGTTACTATCTACTGATTTTCTATGAATGATTACTATTTATACTTATATGGCCCCTCATTCACCCTCGGTTTTTTTTTTTTTACCAAAGTTCTTTTAATATATTGGTATCATCTGCGATACAATTATATTTCAATTGGAGACTGCTTACAACTATGCAAATATTACTCAATGATAAGTGAGTAGCATATTTGAATCACATTTGTTTTCCTGTAACATTTTATTTTTCTAAGCATCAATTGCCAATGTTCTCATTATTTAAACCTGCTTGGCTTCCCTCTCTCCCCCAATCTAATTGTTCTGTAAAACCTTATTATAACTTCCAACAACTTGGTAAAACACCTCTCAAAAACAATTTTGCAACAATTAAATCTACGTGTTATCTGTCTCTTTGAAACTTCTTTCCTAGAGTTATTCACCCTCTCATTCCAAACTGGACTTGTGATTTTCTAGGAAAATTGCACAACAGTTGTCCTTTGACTTTTTTTGGTCATTGTTCTAAGAATTTCCCTCTCTTGTATTCTAAATTGGATTCACTTTTTCCAGGATCCTGTGCCTTTCTAATTATTGTTGGGCTTGTTCATATACTCCCTAAGAAAGGACGGAAAAAAGGGAAATTTTGAGATGGTTAATTTTCCAAATATGTTTATTCTACTTGCACACTTATTTTCTAGTTTACCACATACAGAATTCAAGATTGGAATTCATTGTGACAATATTGAAGAGACTGGTCTATTGGCGATGTGAGTTTGGTTTTGAGAAATCTGCGAATTTCCTATAATTTATCCTTTTTATACTGGCATTTTTTCCATTCAGAAATCCTTAAGAATTTTCCCTTTATTCTGATAATATTCAGTTTCATGTTTATTTGTCTTTGTTTGGGTTCTTTTATAGGTTCCTTGTGGATTGGATGCATGACAAAACTTCTCCATCTAGAAATTCCTCTCCTCCAGGGCACCTGGGTGGCTCAGTGGGTTAAGTGTCTGGCTCTTGGATGCAGCTCAGGTCACAGTCTCAGTTTTGCCAGGTGGAGCCCTGTACTGAGCTCTGTGCTGGCAACATGGAGCCTGCTCGGGACTCTCTCCCTCTTTCTCTCTGCTCCTCCCCCGCTCGCTCACATTGTCTCTGTCTCTCTCAACATAAATTTAAAAAAAAGAAAAAAAAAAGAAGCTCCTCTCCTCCAATGTTTATAATTTTTATTTGAAAACAATTATAGATCCACAAAAAGGTTTCAAGTATTGCTCACAGCATTCCAGGTAACCTTCACCTGGCTACCCCCAAATGGTGACATCTTATGTAGCTGCAGCACAATATCAAAACTACAAAACTGACACTGGTATATTACTGCTAGCTAGACTACAGCCTTCTACAGATTTTACCGTTTCAGTTAACTTACACCGTTTTTAAAGTGTGTGTAGTCGGTGCATGTTTATGCCTTATATTGATTTGTGTAACCACTGGCACAGTCAAGACACTGGACTATCCCATGACCACAAGAAAACTTGCTTGGGCTCTTTTGTATTCGCTTCCACTGCCTTTCCTTGTCCACTAATCCAGTGTCCATGTCTGTGGATGTATTACATACATAAATATTGCTATTATATACATAATATTACTAATGTCTCTGCAACGTCACCAGTATTTGCAATACTGCTATTTTTATTTTAGGTGTTCTAATAGATATGCAGGAATTCTGCTCTAGTTTTGACAAAATACAATATATTCATATCATTTCCTAGGATATTTTTCTTTATTTTTTTATATTCTCCTTCTTCTAGTTCCTTTTACTCAGATGCATTGATTGCATACATCACCTGTTTTCTTAGATCTTTGCTCTCTCTCTCCTCCCCTCCCCTCCCGTCCCCTTTCCTCTCCTCTGGTCTCTTGGCAAAAGGCGGGATAAGTTCTCAACTTTATTATATCCAAACTTTTATTTTTATTTATTTATTTATTTTTTTGCTTCCACCATATCATCTGCCATTCCTATGCAGAATCAATGCTGTAAGAAACTTCCAAAGACCAGAAACTGCCCACCTGGACAGTTAGCATATTCACATATCTATCAAAATTCATTCTCATGGCAAAATGTGACTTACTGTGTACTTAAATGGGAAAGAAAAAAAAAGCACAAAATGTGGTTGTCAGGGCTGAGAAGAGGAATGGGAAAGGATGCTGGTGGATACAAGGTGTCTTTTGGGGGGTCATGAAAATGCTCTAAAATTAGATTGTGTTAACACTTGCACAACTCTGTAAATATATAAAAAAAATTCGAATTGCATACTTTAAGAAGGTTAATTCTATGATATTTAAATTATATCTCAATAAAGTTGTTTTTTAAAAAGTACATAGCACCAAGAATGAAAAATTCCACTGATGGGGGGCCAGGGTGGCTCAGTCAGTTAAGTATCTGACTTCGGCTCAGGTCAGGATCTCATGGTTCATAAGATGGAGTCTCACTCAAGTTCTGCACTGACAGCGTGGAGCCTGCTTGGATCTTCTGTCCCCCTCTCTCTCTGCCTCTCCCCTACTCATGTGTGCTCTCTCTCCTCAAAAATAAATAAACATTTTTTTAAAGAAAAATTCCACTAATAAAGGACTCCTCAGAAGTCTAAATTCTTCCCAAGTCTCTAATGTCCCATACCCATGAAACTCCTTATTGTTAATCCCACAGTAAGACCAATGTTGTATTCACTCAGGTGGCTTTTCTTAGTCACAATCCTTCCTCTTGGGGATGCATGTAGGCAGGTGGGCAGATACCACATAGCGGAATGGCAGTAAATTATACATGCCCAATTCTTTGTCAGAAATGCGCTAATCAGGCCAAGCATTTCAAGTTTTTATGTAAGGAATAAATGAGGGATGGAAAAAAAAATAGAAACTTTATGTTAATGGAGGGCTTTTCCCAGGCAAGGAATCACTAGAATAGTGAATACTTCTTTCTCCTGATCCTCATTACTTCTTTCCTCGACTACAGCATGCATTCAGTATTCAACTGACTGGGGATATTATTAGTAAAAATGTGCTATATTTGCACTTTTGGAAGAGGGAAAAGTTGCAAATTTTGCCAGCCCTCATATTCTTCTCCTATCCATATCCAAAGTCTTTTAATAACAACTCTCTCCATTAAATATTTGAGATATATCTTTTAGATCTAGTTTTTCTTCATGGTTCAGTTTTCTGCTTGCTCTACCTATCTCCTTTTCCCCCTATGAAATCAATGTTTATAGTATACAATTTTTGTTCTATGACTTATTCTAATCTCTATATGAATGACTCCTATGTAAGCTCCAAGCATTTATTCTGGATGTACTTATTCTGTCTGAAACTGCTTGCCAAAAATTAATGTAAATATCCCTGCAGACTATAATTCAACTTATAAATGCTAAATATATTACCTTCTTTTCTAAATAGATTTGTCTTTTCCTCTTTAATGTCTTTCATTTTCTAATAAGACATCCAGAGGCACATCATGTCACCATTTTTCAAAGTGTTCAAGCCAAAAACCTTGATATCATTGTTCAGTCATTTATCCTCTTCAATATTCTTATTTTCTCAATCCAAATGATCACTTATTTTGTCTCTGAAATGTCACACTTAATTCTGAGATCCTTACTCTCAATATTGCAACTGTCGCAAATTCTATATATGTCCTCAGCATTCCTCACTTGGATAATTGCACTAATGTCCTAACTGTTTCTCTATAGCCCTGAAAATTAGCCTTGCTAGTTCATTCTTAATACTGCTGGCAAAATCCAATTAGACCACTTGCATATTTGAAATCTCTATTACCTATGGAATACAGCCTGCATTTCTAATAAGTCATTCCGCTATCAGATCAAATTGCTACTTCCTATAGGTGAGGTATATTTCTCCACAGTTTACGAATGCACGTTCCTTTTACTTTGCACATTTTTGCAATCTAAACCACATAAAACTAGTTATTTATTTAAAATAAGTACTGCTTGGAAAAACATTCCATGCTCATGGATCGGAAGAATAAATATTGTTAAAATGTCAATTCTACCCAAAGCAATCTACATAGTCAATGCAATACCTATCAAAGTAACACCAGGATTCTTCACAGAGCTAGAGAAGAAATACTAAAATTTGTATGAACAAGAAAAGACCCTGAACAGCCAAAGCAATCTTGAAAAAGAAAACCAAAGCAGGAGGCATCACAATCCCAGACTTTAGCCTCTACTACAAAGCTGTAACCATCAAAACGGTATGGTATTGGCATAAAAACAGACACACAGACCAATGGAATAGAATAGAAACCCCAGAACTAGACCCACAAATGTATGGCCAACTCATCTTTGACAAAGCAGGAAAGAACATCCAATGGAAAAAAGACAGCCTCTTTAACAAATGGTGCTGGGAGAACTGGACAGCAACATGCAGAAGAATGAAACTAGACCACTTTCTCACACCATTCACAAAAACAAACTCAAAATGGATGAAAGACCTAAATGTGAGACAAGAAATCATCAAAACCCTAGAGGAGAAAACAGGCAAAAACCTCTTTGCTCAGCCGCAGCAATTTCTTACTTGACACATCTCCAAAGGGAAGAGTATTAAAGGCAAAAATGAGCTATCGGGACCTCATCTAGATAAAAAGCTTATGTACTACAAAGGAAACAACCAACAAAACTAAAAGGCAACTGATGGAACAGGAAAAGATATTTGTGAATGACATACCCGATAAAGGGCTAGTATCCAAAATCTATAAAGAACTTAACAAACTCAACACCTGAAAAGCAAATAATCCAGTGAAGAAATGGGCACAAGAAATGAATAGACACTTTTCCAAAGAAGACATCCAGATGGCCAACAGACACATCAAAAAATGCTCAATATCACTCATCATCAGGAAAATATAAATCAAAGCCACACTGAGATACCACCTCACACTGGTCAGAGTGGCTACAATGAACAAATCAGGAAACTATGGATGTTGGCAAGGATGTGGAGATACGCAAACCCCCTTGCGCTGTTGGTGGGAATACAAACTGGTGCAGCTGCTCTGGAAAACAGTATAGAGGTTCCTCAAAAAATTAAAAATAGAGCTACTCTATGACCCAGCAATAGCAGGGTAGGAATTTACCCAAGGGATACAGGAGTGTTGATGCATAAGGGCACGTGTACCCAAAATTTATAGTAGCACTCTCAACAATAGCCAAATTATGGAAAGAGCCTAAATGTCCATCAACTGATGAGTGGATAAAGAAGATATGGTTTATATATACAATGGAATACTACTTGCCAGTGAGAAACAATGAAATCATGCCATTTGCAGCAACATGGATGGAGCTGGAAGGTATTATGCTAAGTGAAATAAGTCAGTCAGAGAAAGACAGATATCATATGTTTCACTCCTATGTGGATCTTGAGCAACTGAACAGAAGACCATGAGGGAAGGGAAGGGGGGGAAAAAGTCACAGAGAGGGAGGGAGGTAAACCATAAGAGACTCTTAAATACAGGGAACAAACTAAGGGTGGAGAGGGGGATGGGGGAGAGGGAAAATGGGTGATGGGCATTGAGGAGGGCACTTGGTGGGATGAGCACTGGGTGTGGTATGGAAGCCAATTTGACAATAAATTATATTCATAAGAAAATAAAATAAAACAAGTATTGCTTTTCTCATATGTTGTGCACTAAATGTTCATTTCTCCCCAAATGCATACGTACATATATTACAACTTAATTGCCAATTTGAAGGTAGAGACTTCTGGAAATTATGAGGTCATGAAGGCGGGGCCTTCATAAATGGGGTTAGTGCCTTTATAAAAGAGACCCCAGAGAGTTCTCTCATCCTTTCCACAATGTGAGGACACAGCAAGAAGACAGATGTCTACGAACCTGGAAGCAGACCTTTACTGGACACTGAATTTTCTGGTACCTTGATCTCAAACTTCCCCCAGACTCCACAATGGTGAGAAATACGTTTCTGTTTTTGTTTTTTGTTTTTTTTTTAATTTTTTTAATGTTTATTTTTCAGAGAGAGAGAAACAGAGTGTGAGCAGGGGAGGGGCAGAGAGAGAGGAAGACACAGAATCCAAAGCAGACTCCAGACTCTGAGCTGTCAGCACAGAGCTCGACACAAGGCTTGAACTCATGAACTGCGAGATCATGACCTGAGCTGAATTCAGACGCTTCACCAACTGTGCTAACCAGGCACCCACATTTCTGTTGTTTTTAAGCCACCCAGTGTATGGTATTCTTTCACCGCCGCGTGAACAGACTAAGAAAATATATCACACTTTCTTATATTTAAGCAAACTTTCAAGTTTTCATATGGCGCATTATAAAGGTTAAATTAGAACTTCTAAAATTAGTTTTACTTCATCTTTCAATGTTTTAGCAGTTTTTACTAAATTAAAAACATCACATCTTAATTGTTTTTAAGTTTAAAAAATACTCTTTTCTTGCCAGTTTTAAAATGGACCTGGGTCACCTTGATTCTGAGCTTGTGAGCTCAAATATAAATTATCTTACATATCCAGGCTACAAACTTACAAAAGGGTACAATGAGATTGCTTTAACTGGTCAAGAACTCGGGCAGTTTTAATCCTAGTTCTGCCACAAACCTGTTCTAGGACCTTGGCAAATTAATCTACGTCTGTGTATTTTCATGGAAAAGATATCTGTTGTACCTAGGCACTGTGATAAACATCACACCACACAGTAGTACACAAAGAAACTCACAAACCCACAGAATATATGACCTGAAAGGGAACATGAGAGAGAATCTGGTTTACATTTTGAACTTTAAACAGTACTAGACATAAACTACCAGTCAAACCTTGTCAGATTCAATGCCAGCTGTGGACGGAGTCCTAGGTAAGAGACATCTATTTTAAAATTTTAATAAAAAATATTTCCTGTGCAGTTTGATCATCAATTATAAAATTTACTAGCAATCTTCAATTACACATAAATTTGCTCATTTTTTCAACTCTATCTTACATGCATCCAGTATCTTGTTGTATCTTTGAAGATGGATGTTAAATTCACACTTCGTCATTTTTTTCTTCAAAAGTCTGGTTTAACATCTTCTCTGCCTTTGTAACTTTACCCAGTAAATATCTAAGATCTTGTTTTCATTTACACTGGAACTCCAATCGCAAACAGGCTGGTTTATATCTGACCATAGGAATGATCATAGACTTAGATTTTGCTCTCAGGCATGTAGGTCTTAAAGAAATTACATCTTAGAAAAATTTTATTTAGTTCAGATTCATATAGCCACATTCAGAATTCAGTGTTCCCATTTTTTTGTATTAACTACGGTGTTCTTTTATTAGCATTCACGTGGATTTTTTCTTTATAATTCTACATCATGTAGCCTTATGCTAAATATGTTAAATATCCATTTGTTTATAAAGTAATATGGTTTAGTGGAATTAGTTAATTGTGAAAAAAAGTGCTAAGCCAACATAGAGAAAAAAATCCTTTCTGGACAATAAACTCACTTAATCCCAGCTAAACCTATTCGGCATTTGAAAATCGATCATTGCACAATTTGGCTTTATGAGAGAATGATGGTGTTGGTAATAATTCTGGAACGAAAGCTGACTTCACTTATTTATGAACTATAGGTACATTTTGAGTATGATAATTTAAAGACATACTAAATTACCAAGACTTAACTATGAAAAAAGTTCTATTAACAAAATTCTTCATATTCGGAGTGCTTCCCATTACCACTTAAATGATTCACGCACGCACACCCTCCTTTTTACTTCAACTTTATTGAGGTATAATATATACATAATAAAATAATCTATGTTAACCAAGGAATACATCAAGTTCGGACAAATATACCCCCTTGTATGGAAACTACTCCTATAGCTTTCAGAATATTTTCATGGAATTGAACATTTCCTCCTACTTCATTTGCAGTCAATGTCGTAAACACTCCTTGCCAGGGGTGGCTTGGTATCTATTTAGTATCTGTTTTCCATCAATGTAGATTGGTTTTAACTATATTAGCATTTTGTTTAGCTTATTGAATCTGTGGGTCTACGATTTTCACCTAATAAGGGATTTTAGCCACCAATTGTGTCAGAAATCATTAGTTTCATCATCATTTTTATTTTGCAAATGAAGATATTAAGATACTAAATGTTTAAGTGGCTTGGCTTTGTTCTATGACTGGTTAGAATCAAAGTCCATCTCAATAGCTAATCCTTCTACCTCTTTGACCTAGCATTCCTCATCTTGCTTATTGTTTATGCACCACAGATAATAGAAAAAGAATATGATGAAATTTTCAGTCATAATTTCTCACTGTAGACTCTTGAATATTTAGAAGGCAGAGTAAAGTTTTCTCGTCTCCACTTTATATTTTTAAGAAAATTTCTTCATCTACTGGACTAAATTATAGGCTAAGATTCACATATTAATCATGAACATTTAATTCTACCAATTTGGGTGGTATTTTGCACTAGTCATGATTGACATAAAGCTTTTCTTTCATGATGCTATGAGAATAGCCACTGATGTATTTTCCTGAATAAAGTCACATATTTTATTTTATTTTTTTAATATTTATTTATTTTGGCGGGGGGGGGGTGAATGAGTAGGGGAGGGGCAGAGAGAAGGAGAGAGAGAATCCCTAGCAGGATCTGCCCTGGTAGCACAGAGCCCAACATGGAGCTCAGTCTCACTAACTGAGAGATTATGATCTGAGCAGAAATCAAGAGTCAGACACTTAACCCACTAAGCAAGCCACCCAAGCACCCCAAAAGTCACCTATTTAAAATCAGGCAGACCATTACTGCCTCTTGTTGACATGTTTTAACAATGTATCAAATATCTGCCTCTTTGCCATATTCTACTTTTTAAATTAATAATAATCAATGTTATCTCTTGCATCAGAATTACAGCCAAAGAGAGACAGTTTTATGTAAATTACACTTGATTTCAAAAATTTATTTACATCTTAAGATCAGAATGCATCCTGATAAATATTTTCAAAATATATTAAAACAGAAAATAATAAATAGAAAAATGAAATTCTGTATGTGACAATATGTAAAAGAATATATTAAATCATACAATGAAGTATCAAATAAATAACACTGAAATGGTAGAGAAAAACATACTGAGCTTGTATGCTGTAATACTTTATTAAAAAACATGAGGCATTTTCTCCTCACTCATTGACTTTTTCTTACACAGCTAAATATTCTTCTTCCACTCTTCCTTCATCTGGGGACCAGAACTGAGTTTGAAGTAACATATATTAATTTTATTTTAAACTATTTAAGCTCTTTATATTTATTTAAAACTTTATGTCCTGAGACTCTAACATGTAGCATGGCATGCACTGGGTTCAGCCATACAGAAAGGAAAAAATCTCACAGCACAGTCATGATGAAATAACCTATGAAGGAGGCACACAGTAAACTGGAATAAAAGTAAACAATCAAACTGTGCTTTTTGAATACGAGAGTGTAAAGCTGAGACTGGAAAAATGAGTATGAGTTAGCCTTGGTGAAGATTGGTGACAAATACATTCCGGGTAGTGGCTTTCTCCAAACCTACGTCTACGGAAATATTAACTATTAGGTCACCAAGGGCACCACTCTTCTCCCAGAAAAATGGGCATTCAGTTGGAAATGACAAATACAAATAAACATACCTATCTGAAACTTAGAGGAGATTCACAGGGAAAAATGTGAATATGAGAGTTAACCTCCAATTTATATTGGGAGTCACATAAATGATGGGGCTGCTTAAACCATGAAATTTTAACTTTTGAAACAAGGCCTATTCAATTCTGACTCCTAAGGAATTTTACCAGTTAGAGGAGGCATAGAATAGAAGAGTCCCATAAAGCCATCAGAGAAGGAATGGCAGAGGCATGGCCTGTAGTGGTAATGTAAGTGTGTGTGTGGGGGGGTGAAGGCCAATGTATTTTAATGTAGAATGTAGAATGTTGAATGTTGTGAGAGGTTAAGTGACATGAGAAAAGAAAAACACTTACTAGACTTAGAAACTTGGAATGCCAGAAAACATTAATAAGAACAGCTTTGTTCAGGTGATATATGCCAAATCATGACTGGAATAGACTGAGAGTAAGAAGCAAGGTCGCCAAGCAGAGACATCACGGGACACCACTCTTTCAGGAAGTTTCTATGGTGGGAGCTGGATATTGGGTCAGGACAATTTTATTTTGTGTTACAAGGAGGTATTTAATGAAAGCCATTCCCGAAATAATAGAAAAAGCACAAGTGGAGGTTTTGATCTTATATAAGAGGAGGAAGGAAGTAGTGGATAATTAAGGTAAATTTGTAGATTTGGTACTGGAATAAGTAGTGATTACTGTTTGATGAATGGCTTTTACTGTATGAAATGTGAGGCAAAGTAAGTTTGAGAATTGAGAACAAAATAAGTTTGGCAATTTTTGTAGAGAAGTTATGAAATAACTGCAGAGGGTAGTTTTTTTTTTTTGTTTGTTTGTTTGTTTGTTTGTTTTCTTGCCCCTTTATCTATGCTAAAGCAGAGACTTTTACATTCCAGGAAATAATAGCCACCCATAATTATTATGGCCTTGAAAATGGAATATGAAGAGGAAGGAATTGAAGAGAACACTAGGGATAAATTTCGATAGGTATTCTCCTTCACAAAGTCAAATAATGCCAGAATCATTGAACTCCAATGTATTTGTCTTATTCTATATTTTTTCCACTTCTTTTGTAATTTTGCTGAAAAAAAAAAAGATTTGCACTTGGGTACAATGTGTGTGCACATACACACAGGTACACAATGTAGGACCACTGCATATAAGCAAGAGAATTTCCATAGACTTGTGATTTTTTGCAAGCAGTTATTCCCCACCAACAAGAAGAATAATAAGGATAATGTTGTATTGAATACCTTATACTCTCAGATCCATTATTCTTAAAATTATCTTGAAGTGCTATAATTTTTCATGTCTACATTTCTGTGCTTTAACAATCCATACAGTCGCTTTTAAAACCAGGACAGCATGTTGTACTTTGTAATATCCCATTGGTGCCCAGAGTAGTTTCGTCAACTGTTCACTATTGGCCTTCCTCATGGATATTTTTGGCATAAAAATAATGAACAGGTGGTGTGGAGGTAAGAAGCCATGTGGGTGTTAATGTGGCATTGCTTTCTGCAGAACGAGAGGAAGCATTTTCAGAATTTCAGGCTGCCAATATACTTAGTTGGCACCTGCAGTCTAAACTGGAACACCATTTTGAGAGCAGGACTGCAGCCATCTTAACAGATGGTTCCGAGTATTGACAGCCAAGTGATCATGTATGTACATCAGTTGTGGGTGTTGAAAGCAAGCTGCTCATTTAAGAAGGTCAAACAGCAGTCTGTCTGGAGCTTCCACAAATAATATTAAGAGGGATAGCTGTCTAGTTCTTATACTTTATTAATTATCTTCTTACTTATTCTCTTATACAATTACTTAGATAACTCAGGCTGAAAATTTTATATTGCAGTCAACAGAACCTAGTGACATAGCAGATGCCCTGAATCTGGAATAAGGAAAACAATTAACTTTGATAGCCAGAAACCAAAAAAAGCTTAAATGTCACATAAAATGAGAGGGAGTTGTGGGTGAATTACATGTAATATATTCTTTTTAAATAGGATGCTTGGTCTGGTAAATTTATTCTCAAACAGTTCTCAAGGTTCCACTAAACTGGCCTGGCTTATTATTCATTAATTTGAGAAAATAAACACATTATAGACCCTGTGAAAGGTCTACAGAGCATTGCTTCAGCCAGTTTTCTCCCCCTAAAAATGTTAAATTCAAATTCTACCAATCTACACTGGAATATAGTAAGTCATCCAATTTCAAATGAGTTATCAAATATATCACAAAACATATAAAAAATATATGCCCTCCAATAACTTACATTCAATTTTCTTGAACCAATAATATTTTATAAAAGTATAAATCAATGCATAGCAGTATGTGTGGCAGACAGTCTCTAAGATGCCTTCCGTCCAATGATCCCCAAATTCTAGTACCCACGACCTTGTTGCATTTTCTCTCTTTGAGAAGTGTCAAGACCCGTGAACTTATTCTAACCAGTAGACTATCACAAAGGTTATGTCATATTGCCTTCAATATTGCATGACATAATTTGTAACTTCTATCTTGCTAGGGGACTCACTCTATTGCCTTTTTGGTTTTCATGTTGTAAGAAAGCAAATGGCCATGGTTGAGAGGCCCGTGTGATAAGGAATTCAAGGTTACCTTTGTCCAACGTAGGTAGGACGGAGGTAGGACACAGCTAGGTAGAACAGAGGTAGGACACAGCTAGGAAGCGAGGGGGACCTCTGGCTGATAGCTACCAAAATAATAAGTCTTGCACTATAGAACACTGTACGGAACTGAATCCTGCCAGGAACCATTTTAGGTTGGAACCTGTCTTTCTTCCAACTTGCCTTAGGAGAATTCCCAGCTCTGGTTGATACCTTGATTCAGGTATCAGAGATCCTTCCTGAGGCAAAGTACCGAATTAATTCATGCCTGGATTCCTGACTCTTGGAAACTGAGTTAACAGATGGGTGTTGATTTAAACCACTAAATTTGTGGTAATTCATTATGCAGAAATTCATTATGAATAACTTAACGATGACTTTAGGTAATGAAGGTACTGTATGGACCAGCAGTGGTAAAGAGAATTCCACAGAGGAGATTGTCTTTAAAATAATAGAATAGGTGGTGTCTAACCCTAGAAGACAGAAGAAAGTATGATCCATAAAGAAATACCATGAATGTTAGGGGGAATGCTGATATGGAGATAAAAATGAAAATCTCTGCCCCAAATGACTTCACACCTTTGTCAATTTTCTTATCTTTGAATTGTCATCAATTTTCAAAGTTGCTGGGTTATAGTAGATTCTCAATAAATGTTATAAATATTTACAAACAAATGGAAAATTGATGGTAAACCTGGATGTCTGATAGAAAATAATACTTACCTGCTATAAATGAGATTATTTGGTGAATAATTGGTTAAATAAGATTTGGTGGTAATAATTATTATGAGAATAACTGACACTTACTTGGTATTTCTTATGAATAAACAAGCAAGTGTTTTGTGTGCAGGATTACATTTAAAATGTTCAACAATCTTATGAGAGCCACTATTTAATTGCAATATAACTATTAGTATAGTAAGCCTTAGAAATATTCATTGTACAGTAGCTCTTATTGTATGAGCTAGGGTTTAATCGCAGGGTGGTCTGATTTTAAAGACAATATTCTTTACCACTACAAAAAGCTAGGCAAATGAGGAAAGAATACTAAGCTAGGTAACATAGTTTTGAATTAGTGAAAATAAAAAGAATAAAAAAGCACACATGTGTGTGATAAGCATAGCTCTATTGTTATGGAATTATGTAATTGGAAAATATTTCTACCTCTAAAATAAGATCGTCAATAAGATATCAAATAGCCTAATTTTTCCAATGTAAAATTCCATAATTCTAGAATATATGAGGCTCATTTTGATATCTATGAGTCATTTATATATACATATATATTTCTACTTTTTAAAAGATTTTGAATTAAAGGTTATACTGGAGGTACATCACTTCATTTCCCACTACACGATTTCATTCGACAGTTAGAAGGACTTTTAAATAATTTGTTTTGGGGCACCTGAGTGGCTCAGTTGGTTAAGTGTTTGAATCTAGCTCAGCTTGTGAGTTCAAGCCCTGCGTCGGGCTCTGTGCTGACAGCTCAGAGCCTTGAGTCTGCCTTGAATTCTGTCTCTGTCTCTCTATGCCTCTTCCCCTCTCATGCTTTGTCTCTCTCTGTCTCTATCTCTCTAAAAATAAGTAAACACTTTTTTAAAAGTTAAAAAAATTGTTTCAAGGAGAGTAGAAATAAAGATTTTATGTTCTAGGAAAAGAGAGACAAATGACAGTGAAGTTTCCTAAAAGGAGATGGGAAGGGTAAATCACAGTGTAGATAGAAGTATTTATTGTGCTTTAATCAAAGTGACACATATTCATTGTAGCAGAGGGAAGGTAGGAAAGCTGAAATTATGAATCTGGGTATGAGAATTTGGGGCAATTACTATATTATGGATTTTATTTGTTCTTCTACATATGAAGTACGTAAGTTTTAGGGAGGAAAAGAAAGAGAAAATACGATCTAATTTGAAATGACTTGAAATGATTATGAACAGTGGATAAAGAACCAAGTTCCTTGAGGATCATAAAAAATAATGTGTGATTAAGAACTAGTTGTTATTGGTTATTAAGTGTACAGAATAGTAGTGCCTATTTGATTTTTTCCATCAGCTTTTGATTGCATACATGCAGGCTTAGAGAAGTTACATAGATTTTAAACATAAATAGGTATTTCTTGGGAAGTTAAAAATGATAGAAGGGCAAGGAAGTTAAAATAACAAAAAAGAAATGGTCCATGAATATCAGTTGTATATAAAGAAAGGCTCTCACCTTGATGATAAAAGGCTATGGTTAGAGATTAAGATGTTTAACATAGTAACCTCAAAGATGTTTTTGTTCCCAATGATCCAGCATGTGATCATAGGACGAGTGACAAAAATGTAAGAGAGAAAGTAGTTTCTAGGGAATGATAATATTTATCAAGTATATGAAGGCATCCTGATGGAGAGGGTTCTGTAGGTCAGGTATGAAGATAGTACATGAACACAGATAATATCTGTAAAAGAGGATGATTATTACACCATGAAGAGCTATAAAGAGATGTATATCAAGATGGCACAATCATCAAAAAATCCTGAACTTTGCAAGAAGATTGAGAAGAAATAGTTTGGGAATAAGAAATAGAGTGATCCCAACATGAGGCATATGGAACATGAGAAAATAAAGATCCGCTATTTGAGTAGAGTGAAAAGGAAGCAGTGTGTTTGGTTAAGAAATAGAGTTAAAAGAAACTTTCAGACAAGAAGAATTAAGAGTACAGCTGAAGATACTGACATTGGAGCAGAAGAAGCAATGTCCATAGCAGCCATGTTAGAGGAAAGGGAATGAAGAATAAACTCCATCAGGGAAATGGAAATTCAGTGGATTACTAAAGAGATAAGAATAAACTATAGGACTAATGCCCCAAGAAACTTATATGTTGACCATTGACCAAGTATAATAGTGATAAGTGGTGCAGTTGATTTAGACTTGATGTTTTCTTGCAGAACAGAGAGAACTTTTTTTTAATATATGAAATTTATTGTCAAATTGGTTTCCATAAAACACCCAGTGCTCATCCCAAAAGATGCCCTCTTCAATGCCCATCACCTCCCCTCCCCTCCCTCCCATCCCCCATTAACCCTCAGTTTGTTCTCAGTTTTTAAGAGTCTCTTATGCTTTGGCTCTCTCCGACTCTAACCTCTTTTTTTCTTTTCCTTCCCCTCCCCCATGGGTTTCTGTTAAGTTTCTCAGGATCCACATAAGAGTGAAAACATATGGTATCTGTCTTTCTCTGTATGGCTTATTTCACTTAGCATCACACTCTCCAGTTCCATCCAGAGAGAACTTTTAGATCTAATGAAATACAGCAGAAGCCTGGAAAAGACAGTCCAAAAGTTATGATATGGAACTGGGCATTACTTTTCCTGAATTAGTATAGTTGAGGCTGTCACTAAGAATCAAATGTCTTGTGGGTATGAGAAGACAGTGGATCCATCTGCCCATTACTCAGCTCATTCTTGTTGGGGCAGCATTCTTCTGGGTTGGATATATTGGTTCACTTTGTTTGCCACTTATCAAGATCCCACTTTCTCTGCAAAAGATGTTGCAGTGATTAGAAAATTTTCATTTAGTAAAATAGTGACAATAATAGTCATCTCTGAGAGATGAGTCAGGGAGAATTGCAAAAATGTATAGGAAAATCCTAAGGGTGAGAGATTTGTATATCATATGCTTCTACTCCTGGAGATGTTCTGTGAATTTGATTCCAATCGCCTCCCCAAAATGGAAACATGATCAGTTAAAGGGTAAAGGTTCAGGTACTTCTGGATGCAGAAGCAAAACAGAAATATTAATCACAAAAGAAACAAAACTCATTTATAAATTAAAAAAACATATATTCTGATATTGAGAACTGAGAAAAATTCTTTTTTATATTAAAAAATGAGTTGCTTTTATTTTTTAAATTTTAAACAAAAACAACCTTTTTAATAAAAAAATGTACATGTAATCATGATTGGGAGATTAAATAGTGTGATCGTGGCTTAGTATGATGAATGAAAATTTAGAGGTTGTTAGCACCTTGCTTCTGGGGAAAACAACTTAGTCTACTACTGGGTTTTGTTTTTTTTTTTTTTTTTTCCTAAATAAGCCAATGAAATTTGGAAAGAGAATTCGAAAGTGGACAAGAAAAAAAATGGACGCTTTTTATAATTTTAAAAAAGTTTATTTATTTTGAGAGACAGAGAGAGAGAGAGAGAACAAACATGTAAGCAGAGAAAGGGGCAGAGAGAGATGGAGACGGTGACTCCCAAGGAGGCTCTGTGCTGTCAGCTTGGTGCCCATTATGGACCTGGATCTCAAAATCTATGAGATCATGATCTGAGCCAAAATCAAAGCCTGGACAATTAACCAATTGAGACACCCAGGTGCCCTAAAATGAGCTCTTTTTAAAAGAAGCTGATTGAAAAGTTGAAAAATATCCTCTAATTTATTCCTACAAATGACAGGAAAAATGTTTTAAAGTTTTACAGAATCATATATAATATTCCTTTGTTTTTTCTTCCCATGCATCAATTTATTCATCACTAAAAATGGAATTATAGATTATACTACATGGAATCATTGTAGGAATTAAATGAGATTTTTTTTTTTTAGGCAAACTAGATTTTATTTATTTATTTATTTATTTATTTATTTATTTATTTATAATTTCTAATTTATTATTGTTTTAATATGAAATTTATTGTCAAATTTATTTCCACGCAACACCCAGTTCTCATCCCAACAGGTGCCCTTCTCAATGCCCATCACCCACTTTCCCCTCCCTCCCACCCCCATCAACCCTCAGTTTATTCTCAGTTTTTAAGAGTCTCTTATGTTTGCCTCCTTCCTTCTCTGTAACTTTTTTCTCCCCTTCCCCTCCCCCATGGTCTTCTGTAAAGTTTCTCAGGATCCACATAATAGTGAAAACATATGGTATATCTACTTCTCTGTGTGACTTAAAATATGGTCTTTTGTAGCAACGTGGATGGAACTAGAGAGTGTTATGCTAAGTGAAATAAATGAGATTTTTAAAACTAGCTTAGCATTGGGTCTGACATATAAAGTTTGGTCCTATCTTTTGCATAGACTTTTTTTTTCTTCCCATATGCATTTTTCAAAGAATTCATGACTGCATAGGGCACCTGGGTGGCTCAGTAGGTTAAATTTCCAACTCTTGATTTTGGCTCAAGTCAGGATCTCAGAGTCATGGGATTTAGAAGGTTCAGATAAATGGATAGATTATATGCTCTCTAGTAAATCCTTCATACATGTTTTATTAATTACATCAGGCATTTGATAAATTGGTATTTGGAACATTTGGAAGTTCAAGGTTGTTTTACATGGCAAGATGAGGTTCTACTGAATGGCAAACAAAATTTCTACAATGCAAAAATTGGAGGGTGGATATTTTGTAATGCCTGTTAATGGCAGATATAGATGCTTTAGTAATCATTGAGGCACAGGAAAGGGTAAGTCCTTTCAGGAAAGAAAAAAAAAAAAACAAAAAAACGAAACAAAAAACAACAAAAAAAATTAAGACCTTAACAGAAGACCTCCTAAAGTCATCAAGGTAGAATGGAAGTATCCTAAATGAAAGATATGATCTTCCTCAGAAAACAGATCTGAGTTTATTTGTTCCAATAATGCAATTAATGAGTATTCATAACCCCTAAATTCTATCATGGAGGTTGTATGTAATAATCTTAAATTTGGAAAACATTCAAAGCATTGACCTAATGTTCTTTTATCTTCTTTTCTTTTCTTTTCTTTTCTTTTCTTTTCTTTTCTTTTCTTTCTTTCTTTTTCTTTCTTTCTTTTTTTTTCCCCCTATAGTGGTCTCATTTAAGCAATGTGATTATGTTGAAACCTTCAAGATGAAGGTTGTAAATTGGCTCTTCACATAACTATTGGATTGGATTGGTGATAATATGCCATGGAATTCTGGAAAACAATTGGTAAAGAGGATGGTTTTGTTCTTAGAATAATTAATGGTAATCCTTGTTTTCAGCCATTAATTAGAGAGTAAGAACAACTTGTTCTATTGGTCTGTTGAGGCCACACTCTCTTAGTGTAGGACATAACACCACATAACTGGAATAATGTCAACTACCAATTGTCCTGATTTTAATAGTAGGGGTGTTTGAATTTTGCATTTCCAAAATTAGAATTATACGAAATAATTTTTACAATTTAAAATGAAGAGTTATAATGTAAAACCTTAAAGTATATTCTTGTGCATTGCTAGTGAAAAATTTGTCTGATTTTTAAAGAGGAAACATTTTATATGATAATTTGGAGAATGGGAATTCTGATTAGAGATGGAATCAGACTGTAAGACTCTTACAGGGAGTCATTCAGCACTGAGATGAGGTGGCCTGAACAGATGTGATAGAATTGGCATAGAGAACAGTGGGTGAGGATGAGATATAAATCAAAGAGACACAGAACAGACATTTGTAACCTACAGATATCAGAATTTCTGGTTCAGGAGAACTACACAGTGCCAGATTATAGCTCTAAATTTTAGTACGCATATACACCTTTATTGTTGTTAGCAGTGACATTCACTGCATGCATCTGAGGGTGTATAGAGGAGATAAGCTTTAAACCACTGTTTAACCGAATTTGAAACACTGTTTCACTGAATTTGAAGTGTCCTAAGGTATCTTTCAAATAAAGAGCTGTACATATCAATAGTCTTCATTTTTGGGGTGGAGGTGGGGGGAGTCTTCTTGGGCAGGAAACAAATATACCTGTGGCAGTTAGGTTCTTCTCTCCTGGGAGGCTCACACCATCAATCCCTGGCCTCTTTCCATTTAGAACAGTTTTTTCACTCTGTTCAGATTCACTGGATGCTTTGGTTCCTATGAGATTCCTGCCCACACTTAACTGAAAATGGATTTTGCACAACTACTCCTCTTGGAGCTACTTATTTCCTGAGAAATCCTAGGTCAGCAATCTGGACAATATTTACTATATGAATGGGAAATATTTTTATGGATTTACAAGTGGAGCCTCCAAAATGCTAGAATAATTAAAAGACAATGGAAACATAGTGCACCACCAAGACAATGATACGGTTTTTTTTGGTTTTTTTTTGTTTTGGTTTTGTTTTTTGTTTTTTTTGTAAAGAACTCTACATAATAAAAAGGCTGATTTATCATGCTGCCATACAGATTTGTTGGGTAATGATACATATAGCAAAGTTTGCAGAAAGTGTAGAATGATATGAATGTTTCCATTGTCTAATTAGGTTTAAACATTAAATGACTTTTGCCAAATCCAGACCTCATTACTTTGTTTTTCTGCTTCACCTCTAATCTTTTCTAATATATAACACTTCAAGAATTAATGTTAATATTTTCCTGCTAGTATTTTCCCATACTATTTTGTGCCTGGATGGTCTAATTGAGAGTTTCGTGGTGGTATAGGTTTCCTCACAGTGACTGAAAGCACTCAGCATTCACTAAAATAGCATGTAATCCATTGCAGAATGGAATCTATTTTTTCTTTACCTTGACGATTTCTTTCCTTCTGACTAACAGCTTCAATGACATGCCATGATGAAACAGAATATTTATTTCTCAAAGATGTCTCTATTTCTGATTTTGTGTCAGAAAATCTTTGTCCATCTCTAATTACTAAGGAGTTCTGGGGCTCCTGGGTGGCGCAGTCGGTTAAGCGTCCGACTTCAGCCAGGTCACGATCTCGTGGTCCGGGAGTTCGAGCCCCGCGTCAGGCTCTGGGCTGATGGCTCAGAGCCTGGAGCCTGTTTCCGATTCTGTGTCTCCCTCTCTCTCTGCCCCTCCCCCGTTCATGCTCTTTCTCTCTCTGTCCCAAAAATAAATAAACGTTGAAAAAAAAAATTTTTCTAATTACTAAGGAGTTCCACTTCAGAGGAGCATAATAGAGCCCGGTGGTATAAAGGTAATCATATCAGTAACACTGATAATAGTTGCCAAAGTAGATATTCACCAGGAGTAAGCAGTAGAGATTTGTCCTTGTAATAGATAATCAGGTTCCCATGACGTGCAGGAAAAAGTATCTGTCTCACAGTATCTAGAATGCTTGTATGATCAGCACTTGGCAAAATAGAGCTAAATTTCAAATTATGGTAACATTTCAAATATTAGTGATGTTACAAATGCATAAAGGTGTAGAGTACTTGAGATTGGAAACTACAAACAAAAGATAAAGTCCAAAGAGATGGACTTCTAATTTTTTTTTAATTTATGAAGGATATTAAAAAAGACAAATAAAATAAAAATAAAGATCATACCTATTGTTTGTACACTAGTGATATTTGAATTTACATTTACATATTAACTTCAAGCTAAGACAATATAGTTTAATAGTTACAGATATTTACAAATGAATAAAAAATTACAAGACAATTCAGTAGATTTTTTTTTTTTTTGAAAAGCAGTGAGGGTATTATGTAGGTAACTAGCATAAAAGTCACCAGGGGACTAGAGCTAGCTCAAATCAGAGATATACATGATTTACTCCAGCCCTATTGAATCTATATCTTTAAAAGTGGAAGTAAGACATCCAGGGGTGCCTGGGTGGCTCAGTCGGTTAGGTGTCTGACTTTGGCTCAGGTCATAATCTCATGGTTGGTGGTTTGAGCCATGTGTTGGGTTCTGTGTTCACAGCTCAGAACCTAGAGCCTGCTTCAGATTCTGTGTCTTCCTCTCTCTCTCTCTCTCTCTACCCCTCCCCTGCTGGTGCTCTGTCTCTCTCTCTCAAAAGCAAATAAGCATCAAAAAATTAAAAAAAAAAACTAATAAAAAAGATATCTAGATATTTACCTGTCCCAGATATTCGTATACCTGTCATTACTTGAACAACTATTGGGTTAAGAATTTAAAAGTTACCAAATTACAAAATATTGTCAAAGATTTTAGGAAATTACTATATATCACAATAAAATTAGAAAATGATAAGTAATGTAACAGCAATGAAACTATACTAGCAATTAAATTGTAAAAGTTAAATATATAGTATATGTAGTATGGCTAAAGGTGTGCTAAAAATCAGGCACACTAAATGAATAGGGAATTTTAACTGATACAAGCTGTCTCAATCCATTTAAAATATACATTAGGGGCACCTGGGTATCTCAGTCAGTTAAGCTTTGCAATCTCCTAGCAGGTTGCCTGTGATGCACATTGCGTTCTAATTTAGTGCTTATTCAATAATAAAACTGATTTATTTATTTCCCTTCTACCTTTGTGGAGAGGCTTTATGGTTTGGGAGGACATTCTGATTTTAATTATACTTTCTGCAACATTTCCAATGGCTAATTAGTCTCAGCTATTTGCATTATGACATAATAATGGTGAGTTAGGGGCTTTGTTTTGTTTTGTTTTGTTTTAATATCCTGAACCTGCCATTTATGGAAAACTCCAAAGTTTCAAACATTTCCAAAATGTGAGCTGTAAAAACTTTGAACTATCAGAATCTGAATACGCATCATCTTAAGTTGCTTTCATTTTTATTTTTATTTTTATTTTTTTAGTACATTGGTTCATGTAAACATAAGGCAATGTCCTGGGAGGGGGTGGAAATTAAATTTCTTAATATCTTAATAATTCACAGAACCTAAAATATAATACTTTTTTTTCTTAAGAGCTTAATAGCTACATAATTGTGATTCATTCTAATATTTTTCTCTGGATTTACTTTAATTTTTTGTACCATTGTTAGTAATCGGTGTATATAATTCACCAAGGCAGAAAATATAATGCCATCCTAAAAGATCAAGTGAAATAACTTGAGACATGACTTGATCTGGTAATTATTTGTCACTTTTCATTATGTTTGAGATAATATTATAGCTCTTTAAAATTAATATTCACAAAGAATTAGGGACCACAGAGGCAATAACAAATAAGTTCTTTAAAACAGAAAAAAGATGGAAGTCACAGAACTCTGGATATTAATTAAATGTGAAGGCCAAAATTATTTTGTTAGCATCATAAACTTAAGAATTTGGCAATTGCATAACCAGAACGGCATGGAGAAAAAATAATACTCTTCAATTATACAATTCATGTTTCTGCCTCTTACATATAACAATTCATAAAATATGTGCGAATGACCAATATTATTTCTAACCTATGAATGAAGTATATGTTAAAAGCAAAAAAGTGCATGTTTAAGAGTTAGAATGCTAATATTACAGGAATTAGTTCCATCTTTCCTCTGTTATAAATAACTGGATATTGTAGAAAAGACATGTTCAATCTCAGCTCTTCCCTTCCACCCGCTCCCCTGATCTTTAAATGACTTACCCAAAGAAGTTATTTAGATTTAAGAAGAGAGTTTTATTTTATTTTTTTTTTTAATTTTTTTTTTCAACGTTTTATTTTATTTTTGGGACAGAGAGAGACAGAGCATGAACGGGGGAGGGGCAGAGAGAGAGGGAGACACAGAATCAGAAACAGGCTCCAGGCTCTGAGCCATCAGCCCAGAGCCTGACGCGGGGCTCGAACTCACAGACCGCGAGATCGTGACCTGGCTGAAGTCGGACGCTTAACCGACTGCGCCACCCAGGCGCCCCAAGAAGAGAGTTTTAAATGGATATTTTCAGAGTCCCTGGGTGGCTCAGTAGGTTAAACATCAGACTTCGGCTCAGGTCATGATCTCAGGATTTGTGTTTGAGCTTTGCATTGGGCTCTGTGCTGAGGGCTCAGAGCCTGGAGCCTACTTTGGATTCTGTGTCTCCCTCTCTGTCTGCACTCTTTCACTTGTGATCTGTCTCTTTCAAAAATAAATAAACACTTAAAAATCCATGAAATGAATAAATGGGTATTTCTCCTCATAACCTTCTAAAGATGCTTTATGTATTGCTGAGAGAGTAAAATATAGTTGTATAAAAATGTTTTTAAAGATTTATCCACTAAATATATTTATCACCCAAGACATACCTCTCAATGATGTGTTTATTTTGTTGCTCACTGATGTTCACACGCAAATCGATGTTAATTGCTATTTGATGAAACTAATCATGTCAGAAATGAGTCTCTAAATTTGAGTTTGTGAACTTTTACAATATGGTAAAAGAATCTTCCGACAAAGTAATGAACTGATCAAAGAGGCAGTAAGCCTAATAACAGCGATGATTAGATAAATTATATTTACCAAGGGACTATAAATAATGACACTCAATAAAAGTAGAAAATATTTAGTCACACATTTTTTTTTTCTTTTCAGAAATAAATTACAGAATGGGATAGTTTGGAATTCATAAAACCATGGTATTAATTATGACCATAGTTTTTGATGGTTGAAGCAGAAACCCAAAATAAGAGTGGCTTAAACATGATATTTGTGTCCTCTCCCATTAGGTCATCTACATAGAGAGATTCAAGACTCTTATGAAAGTTAAATTTCACAAGGTTGTCCAGGGATTCACACTCCTGCGATGGTTTTCCTCTGTCATTCCTAGTATGCTGCCCTCATTTGCCCAAAGTTGTCTTATTTGCATGTGTCATGTAGCAAGATAGAGGAGGGGAGGGAAGCCATTCTTCCTTGAGGAAAATACCAGCAAGTGAACCACAGTACAATCTCTTCTATACCACTGGCCAGGTCCTAATCATATTGCCATGTCTATGATCTCATGTAAGAGATAATACAGAACAAGATCTGATTTTTGTAGATAATAATATGACAAGTGCTTCCCAACTGCAAATTTATATAAAAACAAAATATGAAAGAAAGCAAAAACAAAAGCAAACGACCAAGAAGATCTCCCCAAAACAGGTCTCTCAATACCAAAAGGGAAAGGAGGGAAAACTGAAATTAAGCAAAAACTAGCAATCTCTGGGACCAGAACAAGTAGAGAAAATACTGAAATAAATTACTTGTAATTTATGTGAAAATTCAACAAAATTAATTTAATACAGTGCAATGGCTTACACTAAGTACCAACATATATTTCTCTTTCAATCAAAAATACTGAAAGAAATCCTAATTTACAGATAAATTCTAAATTACAAATATTCTGAAATGTCTTGTAATAAAAAATGTGACATATGGCTCAGAGGATCAGAAGATATTAGAAGATATTTTAGAAACAATAAAGATGAGAAATTCAGGTAATATTGTTCAAGATGTGACATAATGATGCATTATGATTGTCAAAGTGATGACAATTTTCTTTACACTGATCACCAAAATGATGACTAAAAGTAGAATGCAATTGAACTTCATTATATGAGACATTTCAAAATATAGTATTATATGTTTTAATGTAAGTATTATAAAATTATTGAAGTAAATTAAAAGTAAAATTTTATATGAGGCATTTATTAATCAATCGGCTTTGTAATAATAATAAATAAAACAGCTTTGTATAATTTTTGTCTCCTCTTTTGACAAATGTGTACATATGTGCAATTTGATTCTTTACCATAGCATAGGGGAAGAATACTTTGGAATAGTCATGCTGAGTTTTAAATCGTTATATCAAGATTATTGCCACATCAAGGTCACTTTCCCTCTAGTGCTTCTCTGGGAAAAGCAAAGGTAATTTTCAGGGTGAAATGCTGTGTGTTTTGATATGAAGTAGATTACAAGGTTTTATTCATTTCTCAAAACTCATCGAAGCTTACATTTAAAATCTATTTAATTTACTTATGTAAACTAAAATTTAATACAATAATTGATTGAAGGGGGAGGAAACACAGTTTTATAAATAAATAATTTGCTATCTCATTATATATACAATTTAACTCTAAAATTCTGAGGCACTTTTCTCTTAAATAATATTATGTGAAAGGTAACATATTATTAAATTTTATAAAAGATGTGAAACAAAATGCTCAGAATCATTCCTTCATAATACATTCTATTTCATGAAAATATTATAATTTGAATCTCATTTATAAAAACAATAAGCATTGCCAAAAACTTTTCAATATAACAAAGCACTATTATTATATAACAGTATACAAAGTTTTCTGGTTGTAACAAAAGTATTTTATAACAACAAATTTAAGCAAGAAGTGAACAAGTGGATTAAGTTTTCTGACATTGCTTATCAACAAACACCCCATGTGATGCTCATTATTCGAGGAAGTTCTGATATGCCTCAAGGATCTCAAGTTTCCAAACCTACCACACTCATATAGAAGAGATACATTTGGAAAGTGGTGTTATAATGTAAGAAAATCTTTAAAAGGAATATTCTACCCTTAAAAATGTCCTGACTAGGAAAATAAGAATCTGAGGTAATAGATTTATTTAATAAAGTTAATAAAATTTTACCAGGCATGATGTTATGAAGAATTACAATATAATGATAGTTCCATTTAATGGTTATGTATAATTCTTGTTTTTTTATTGAATCAATAATCCTTTAAAATGTTTAAAACTATACTTACTTGGTTTTAATATTTATTATGGAATATAATGAATACAATATTTTATAAACTGGACCCTCATTAAAATCTGGTCTCTGGAGTTAATTTCATGCAGTTGCCATGTAGGTAAAGATAAACTATAATGAGGTCCTTAGGTAATTTCTGGAGCTAATTCTCTCTGGAGAGCCACAGGATAAATTGACCTCATACAGAAATATTCTCTATATTATATTGCATGTTAACACTACTGATGCTTAACCACCCACAGAAAACACATTATATGAGAATAAACCATCAGTAATTTAGACCCCTTAATAGTCTACTTTACATAGGTCAACATTTTTCAGAGCACACTGGTCATTTTGGGCAGAAACATAGATGAAAACTCTCACCAAATTAACATACTGTTAAGGACCACATATCTCATGTAAGTATTCAAAATATTTTAAGGACCTATCTACTAAGAGTCAGACAATGTTCTGATTGTTGTGAACAGACCAAAAAGCAAAAAAAAAAAACAAAAAACAAAAAACCCACAAAAACATATCCCCTGTTTTCATAGGTATTGCATGCATGAGAGAGGGAACCAAGAAATTAAAAGAAATGAACAATAAATGTGCAATAAGTCAGATGTAGCAGTGTAAGCAAAAAAATCAAGATGATGAAAAATGTGGGAGAGTAGTAGAGGTATTATTTGTGACAACGTGTCTGATTAAGCTAAGCAAGCAGGCGTGCAGATATCTCGCTTACAATAAAAATGTATTCTCACACTCAAGCATATGCAGGCTTCCTGGGGTTCAGCTGATCTAGTCACATCTAGTTTGGGGTTGACTGAGCAGTTCCACCTCAGGCTGAAGGCTGGCTGAATTTGGCTTCTGTCTGTAAAATGGGTCTAGGTTGGCTTCATTACTTCCTCTTTGGACCAGGCATGTTCCCTCAGGGTAAATGACAGATGGGAAGTCAGATGACAGGACATAATTTAGGCCTCTCTTCTTGTCAAATATGCTCAAATTCACTGGCTAGAGCATGTCACACAGGCAAATCTAATATTAATATGGGAAAGAAATATATTTAACCCACAATGGGAGAGCATTGCAAAGCAACACTGCAAAGGGTATGAGTTTATTATCCTGTTATACAGAGGTCATCATCTGTGGCTGAGAAAGTACAGGGTCTTTGGACCATGGTCACCACTTTGTATTTCATTCTGAGTGAGATATGAAGCTATGATAGAATTTTGAGCAAGAAAAGGCTGTTATCTGACTTATGTCTCAAGAAAATCACTCTGATTGTCTTTTGAAGAACAGACTGTCATGGAACAAGGGGAGAAGCTGGGAACCTTATATTAACCCATGTGAGAGGGGGACCAAGCCTAGGACCAGGGTGGGTAATGATATAATTAGTAAAAAAAACATGACATTCAGGATATATTCATAAGGTGAAAATAACAGGATTTCATCAATTTTCCACTCAACAAATATTTGAGTGTTAACTTTATGTGTCATTATCACAAGTACTTTGGAGACATCAATCAACAAAACGAACGATAATGACTAGTAACGTAGAGCATTCTAGTGAAGAAAAAAAATGTCAACAAGAAACGGAGTGGTATGTTAGAGAGTGGTAAATAGGAAAATAAATCAGGCAAAATGTTACCTGGATATCTGGATAAAGAGTTCACAAGCAGGTGTAAAAGTGCTTTGGTAGGAGCACACTGTGTTACTATTGGGGGACAGAGGGGAAAATCCCAATGAGCACAGTGAACAAATGGTAGAAGAGCCTGAAAAAGAACAAGTTTTCATAAAACCAACCCATGGATGGCCATGCAATTTGTGGTAAGTACTTTAATAGTCAGGGTTCGCCATAAAAAAAAAACAATATAAACAAGGATCTAATCTAAGGAATTGGCTCATATGATTATGGAGGCTGAGAAGTTCCACAATCTGACTTTGTAAGCTGGAGACCCAGGAAAGTCAGTGATGTAAATTCCAACCTGAGCTCAAGAATTAGAGAACTAGGAGTGTCCATGGCCTAGATTCCAGGCCAAGGGAAGGAGAAAACCAGTCTCAGTTCAGTGGTCAGGCAGAGAGATCACATACTCCTACCTTTTTCCTCTTTTCTATTCAGGTCAGAACAGACTGGATGATGACCATTCATACTGGGGAGGGCAATCTTTTTCAGCCAGGCTACTGATTCAAATGCTAATCTCTTCCAGAAACACCCTCACAGATCCATCTAGATTAGAATAATATTTACCTAAATATTTGGGTATTCTGTGGTCCAGTCAAGTTGATATAAAAAATTAATCATCACAAGCACATTAGCTTTTCATCTGTATGAGATGAGAAATCATAGAAATTTTTTTTTTTTCTAGAGGGTCCATCTGGGTGCTTTTTTGGGAATAAAAGGATAGTTTGAACTTTTGTTTCAAACCAATTTGAACCAACCATCAAAAATAAACCAATTTGGAAAGTATGTATACAAAATATAGCCCATAGGTAAGAGGTTTGGACCAAAATGGTAATAGCGACTGTGGCTATACTGTGGATACATTCTGAAATAGCTGTGACAGAATTTTCTGAAAATATCATATGACATCTATGAGAGAAAAAAGGAACTAATAATGACATCAATGTTTTCCTTCTGAGAAACCAGAAAGCTGATATTACCATTTGATGACATGGGAGGAGGAGATTAATTGGATACTGCTTTGCTGTTTGTGGGTGAAGACAGAGAGCCATAGTTTTTATTTGGACTTGAAGTGATATCATTATTAGACATCTAAATGAAGATGCTACTGTGCGAGATCATCTGCATAATGAGAAGTACATACAGAGGTAATAGAGTCTAAGTGCTCAGTTCTGAAGTACCCCAAAATTTAGCCATTAGGAAGACAGACAAGCTCTGCAAAAGGAGATTTGTGGTGGGCCATTAAAAATTCATACCACATTTTATAACTTAGAAAAGTTTAGGTTAAAGTTTTGGACCTTTAATTCACTCTAAAAAAAAGTGAGAATTGGTTTACTCTAATATCAAGTTCTGCACAATATATGACACAGATGTATTGTGTCATCATTCAACATGCCACAGAAAGCATTTCCAGCACTGATATCTGTCTTAATACCATATTTTTACTTTGTGTTTTGCTTCCTTATACCTGATATTTGTAAGCTTTTCAGCAATAGTCTATATGAAATCTGGAATTGGATTATTGGAAATGCACATCCCATTTTCAAATGCAAATGAATAGGAACTATTATTTGGTTAACACAAAAATACATCATAACCATTTCAAATTGACTATTCAGTCTTAACATTTTTATCTCTATCACTTTTATTACTATTAATTCATGTAAATTCATATGAGTTAATTAATTACTATAACATCCTACGTTTAACTAATGCCCACTTTCTACAAGGGTGGCCTGTAAACTTCTATCCTTCCAGAGTCCACTTTTTACAGAGAAAATAAATACTTATCTCATGCATTGCCTTTAAAATCTCACACTTAGCCCTTTTTATTTGCAATTGGACTTTTTCAGTTTTTTATTGAGTAAATATTAACTAGTGTACAGTATTTTCTTTTTAACTTTACTGGCATTTCCATTACTTATTTCTGTGTAACAGAGCTTCCCAAAATTTAGCATCTTAAGACATTCATTTTAACGTACGCACAGATTTTGGAGCCTGGGATTTAAAAAAGGGCCAGTGTGAGGATCTCTTGCCTCTGTTGAAGCTAGAGGCCTCACCGGGATTCCTTAAAATTCATCAACAACTCATCAGATGGGTGTATCCTGGATATATATCCATTCACGTGCCTGCCCTCTGGCACTTGTAGTTGCCTGGGACCTCAACTGAGGCTCTCAGTCAACATACTAATACATGGCCTTTCCATGTGGCCTGAGCTTTATTGCTGTATGACAGCACGATCCTTCTTACAAGTTGGTTTAGGTTTCCAAATACAAGTATCCCCAGAAAGCCAGGTGGCAGCTATATTTCCGTTTATGACCCAACCTGAGAAATCATGCAGGACTTACTTCTCCTGTAGTAACAAGACCCTCCAGCTTTACTGGTAGAGAACATAGGCCTCTTCTCTTTATGAAAATAATATCAAAGCCACATTTAAATTTTTTTAATGTTTATTTCTTTTTTGAGAGACAGAGAAAGAGAGTGCAAGCAAGGAAAGGACACAAACAGAGAGAGAGAGAGAGAGAGAGAGAGAGAGAGAGAGAGAGAGACCGAGTCTGAAGCAGTCTCCAGGCTCTGAGCTGTCAGCACAGAGCCCAAGGCGGGGCTCAAACTCATGGACCGCGAGATCATGGCTTGAACTGAAGTCAGATGCTTAACTGTCTGAACCACCCAGGTGCCCCTCAAAGTCACAGTTTAATAAGAACATGTGGCATGGGCGGTGTGGCAGCCAGTTTTGAAAAATAAAATCTGCCAGTCTCCCCTCAGCTATGAAATTGTACGTCTCTCCTACGAAGCATATACTCATCTCCTCCTTCATTACAATCACTGTAGCATTAGTTTAAATTTGAGAATTAAACTAAGTTTCCAGGAACGGACGAATCCATGTAGGTGAGGTGTAACCGGGTGCAGCTCAGATTCTCTTAATCTGTGGATTTACGAACTGAAAAGAAAAGGTATTTCTCTGCCCCACCACACACATCATACAACTGCGTCATAGGCCCTAGCCATCACTGCAGACATCCTCAGTTTAAAATGGGAAAACCAGGAGGCACGCAGAAACCACTAGTCCCTAGTAATCCTGGAATCAATTTGGGCACATATTTCATTCAGATTCGGGCGCAGTTGCAGTGTTTGGGAGTTGTTCCCTATGGCTTTGAATCTGCCTTTTAAGCTTCTGATTCTACCACCTGAGTTATCCTTCCTTTTCAATGACAAGTGGCACATACATATATATGGGTAGCTTGTTCAGTGTCCCTTTTGCTTGTAGAAGTTTGAGAGTCAGAAATACTTCTTTCACTTGATTTCATTTTCCTTTGCATTTTCTTTTTCAGGACTAGCTTGATGCAACCCCTTTAAAAAACTGTGTTTATGTCAATTTACAAATCACTCCATAGGTAAGAATCTCACTGTCCAATCTCAATCAAGATAATCCCCTGTGGATTTGGTCTCCCAGTGGTACTGCTGTGAGACAAATCTCTTAAGATTCTTAGAGTCCTCTTTGTTTAACAAAGACCTATGAGATACCCCCTTATGATCCTTCGAGGGTCTTTTGTCTGTAAGAGACAACATTTTACATTTTTTTTTTTGAGAGAAAGAGAGAGAGTGAGAGCCCTCAAGCAGAGGAGGGGAAGAGAGAGAGGGAGAGAGTCTCCAGCAGGCCCTGCACTGTTAGTGCAAAGCCCGTTGAGGGACTCCATCTCACAAACCGTGAGATCATGACCTGAACTGAAACCAGTAGCCAGATGGGTAACTGACTGAGCCATCCATGTGCCCCTCACCTTAGCTCCTTTAAGGTTTTAATGTAGAATCTTGTAGTTCTACCATGGATTTAATCTTTGCCTGGAAGCTATTTCTTAATCTGAGAATGGTTTGCCATCTGGAGTGGTTGGCAATAAGACGCAGTTTAATTTAGAATTCTACAAACTCTCACTCTTAAAATATTGAACAGTTCATACCTCTTTCTTTCACTTTTATTTAAAGGCAGATGAAAAAGCAGGTGGCGTCCTCAACCATTTGCCTAGCGATCTCCTAAGTTAGATGGTTAATTTCATTAGATATGTTTTCTATTTGCACATTAATTCAGGCAATAGTGATGCCAAATATCCTGGCACTGCATAACAAGTGCCCCCTTCCCTCTCATTCCCAATGCCATTTTCCTTAATATTCTTTAAACTTTTACCAGTAGGCTTCCTCAGGCCATTTAGATTTCACTAATACAATTCTAAAAACTCCTTAGGCTTTCATTAACAGGAATATCTCAGGGCCTCAAACATGTATTAGCGTTTGGTTGTGGTAAATACTAATGGCAGCTTCATAACTGGCTAATTTATTTACAAGTTCATACCAAAGACTCCAAATTTCTCATCTGGAAACAATCACCTTATGCTTAAAGTTACTGTGTGTTAGCATTTTGGGGGAAAACAAACAAACAAAAAAAGCCACAGGAGTTTCCATCCATTCAATGATATTAGGAGGTACACTTGAGAGGCTTCAATTTTGGTGCAAAGGAACCACACAGGGCAGGTCCACTCTTGTGTCTGGTGGTTGATGCTGGCAGGAATTAGGGGCTCCTCTTACTTTGTCAGCCAGAACACGATTTCACGTAACCTGGGCCTCCTCATAGCATGGTAGCTTTGAACTTCTTTCAGTAACACTCAGTGCTCAAAAAGTCTCTCGTGTCCCTTATGTAAACCCAGCCGAAATGTCTAATGTGATATTGGCCATAATCAAAAGCCTCCTACTCAGATTCAAAGGAAGAAATAGAGACCTTCATGTTTGGATTGGAAGAATGTCAAAGTCACATTGTAGGAAGGGCATGTGGGATGTGAGATATGCTTATGGTCATATATATCCCATACATGCAATCTGTCACAGCTGCCCAGCTCCAATTCTATGTCTTCTCACAAGGATTATATCACCTAAGCAAAGCTGCAGAAATTATTGTTTCTCGAACATGTGTATTAGTGAGGACATTTTCTCTGTCTTGCAACATTAAATTTGCTGTTATCTATAAGCTAGAAGTTTCTTGGCACATTCCATATCATACCACATAGAATGTGAAACACCAGGTGCATTTTTTAGTATTAACTTCTGAATTAGTTATGTCTTTGAAACTATTGATCAAAGTAAAATTGCTCTAGTCTTTATAAATTTGGTGGTTAATTTGATGTGTCAATTGATTGGACAATGGAGTATAGAGACATTTGGTCTGACATTATTAGGAGTGTCTGAAAGGATGTTTTGGAATGAGATTAACATTTCAATTGGTAGACTCAGTAGAGTGGGCTTGAAAACCAGAAATGAACAAAAGGGCTAAAGAGGGAAATTTATTGGCTTGGGCTGAGACATCTGTCTTCTGTTCTTGGACTGCAACTCACATGTTTGACTCTCCTGTTTCTCAGGCCTTCCAACTTAGACTGGAGCCTAAACCATTGGCTCTCCTGAGTTTCCAGCTTGCTGACTTCTGATCATGACTTCTCAGCCTCCATAGTCATGTGAGCAAATTTTTTTTGTAGTAAATCTATCTCTGTCTTTGTTTCTCTATCCCCCCCACCCAGTTCAATGAATATAGACATAGATAGACATACACATATATATCTGCATGTAGATATCTGTATATAGACATATAAATGTAGACAAATAGAGAAATAAATAGATCTGTTGGTTTTGTTTTGTTTTGTTTGTTTCTGGATAACCCTGACTAATACAGCAGGCTTATATAATTCTAGGAGGAGAAATGAAATCTCTTAAAAAGTAAATTATACTAAGTGTATTTTTAAAATCATGAAGAAAAATAGTCATCATATTTTTAATTGTCTTGAGGGAAATAAAACCCAGCCTTACACAAATTGAAAAATATTTCATTCCTGTCATTGTGAAACTGTTTTTTAAAAGCTATACTAGACTAAAATTGATATTTTTAGCATTGAAAACAAAGTGACATTCATTTTTCAGTTTTTTTTTTATTTTGGGAATGATACACAAAATAATTTAAAGAGAAATGTTATGAATGTATATTATTCCACATATGTTGCTCTCATTTGGAAGAGAAGACTATTTTTATACTTACCAGCAGCTCACTGACTTACTCTATGAGTGACTAGTAATAGCTAAAAACTCAGAGTATATGATTACCACGTGAGATTTTACCCAAACTAGACAAAATAACAACACATAGACGAAGAACCAAATTTAGGAAATAGTGAATTTTTATACATAGGTCAATATAATAAATCAAAATTGTAGAAATGAGAAGAAATTAAATAATATGTAGTTTTTATTTAGTATAATAGATTATATAATGTTAAGTATGTATTATTCACACTTTGTTAAGCTCTTTATAAATATAATACCACTTAGTTCATATTAGCCAGTGTTAACAAGTGTTACTAGTATTATCTCCGTTTTACAGATGAGAAACTGACACATTAGGAGTTCATTGAATTGTCCAAAACAACAAAAATAACAAGTAGCATTTTATCTTAAGTGCCCAGAATATACTCTATTCCTATAGTTGTATGGGAATCTTGATAATTGCTGAAATAACTTTTATTTCTAACAATTGAAAGAGAATATTCACAAAACTTGATCATGTTACCCATTGCTTGTAACATTTTAGTAGATCCTCATTGCTTACTGTGGATGACAAAGCCTGAGTGCCACGCCTGTTCCAAGTCTCAAGCTTCAGTTAACATGCTGCCATGCACTTCTCCTGACTCATGTACATTACTCTTTTAACATCTTTTTGCCTATAGTTCCAATACATATTTCATCCCCCAAATCAAATAAAAATTGAATGAATGAATAAATAAGTGAAGCAACCCAGGGAATGAAGAAACTATGCAATTGAACCCTGAACAACATGGGTATGAATTGTGTGGAACCACATATATGTGGATTTTTTTTCCAATAAATACAGTACAGACTATGAATGCACTTTCTCATCCTTGTGATTTATGTAATAACATTTTCTTTTCTCTAACTTATTTTTTTAAATGTTTACTGATTTATTTTGAGAGATACTCTGTGTGTGTGTGTGTGTGTGTGTGTGTGTGTGTGTGCGCGTGTGTGTGCACGCACACGCATGCAAGCTGGAAAGGGGCAGAGAGAGAGGGAAAGAGAGAATCCCAAGCAGGCTCTACAGTCTCTGTGCAGAGACCAACACGGGGCTTGATCTCTTGACTCGCGAGATCATGACCTGAGCCAAAATCAAGAGTTGGCCGCTTAGCCAACTGAGCCACCCAGGCACCCCTTCTCCGTTTTATTTTATTGTAAGAATACAGTATATAATCCATATAATGTAGAAAAGTGTGTGTTCATTGACTATGTTATCAGGAAAGCTTCTGGTCAATAGGAGGCTATTAGTAGTTAAGTTTTGGTGGAATCAGAAGTTACACATGGTGGGGCGGCTTAGTCAGTGAAGTGTCTTACTTTGGCTCAGGTCATGATCTCACGGCTGATGAGTTCAAGCCCTGCATCAGGCTGACAGCTCAGAGCCTGGAGCCTGCTTTGGATTCTGTGTCTCTGTCTCTCTGACCCTCCCCAGCTCATGCTCTGTCTCTCTCTCTCAAAAATAAAATAAAACATCCAGATGGCCAACAGACACATGAAAAGATGCTCAACGTCACTCCTCATCAAGGAAATACAAATGAAAACCACACTGAGATACCACCTTACGCCTGTCAGACTGGCTACAATGAACAAATCAGGAGACTATAGATGCTGGAAAGGATGTGGAGAAATAGGAATCCTCTTGCACTGTTGGTGGGAATGCAAACTGGTGCAGTCGCTCTGGAAAACAGTGTGGAGGTTCCTCAAAAAACTGAAAATAGATCTACCCTATGACCCAGCAATAGCACTGCTAGGAATTTACCCTAGGGATACAGGAGTGCTGATGCATAGGGCACTTGCACCCCAATTTTTATAGCAGCACTTTCAACCATAGCCAAAATATGGAAAGAGACTAAATGTCCATCAACTGACGAATGGATAAAGAAGATGTGGTTTATATATACAATGGAATACTACTTGGCACTGAGAAAGAATGAAATCTGGCCATTTGTAGCAACATGGATGGAACTGGAGAGTATTATGCTGAGTGAAATAAGTCAGTCAGAGAAAGACAGAATACCATATGTTTTCACTCAAATGTGGATCCTGAGAAACTTAACAGAAGACCATGGGGGAGGGGAAAAGGGGGAGGAAAGTTACAGAGAGGGAGGGAGGTAAACAATAAGAGACTCTTAAATACTGAGAACAAACTGAGGGTTGATGGAGGCTGGGGGAGAGGGGAAAGTGGGTAATGGGCATTCAGGAGGGCACCTGTTGGGATGAGCACGGGGTGTTGGATGGAAACCAGTTGACACTGACAATAAATTACATTTAATATAAAAAAATAAAGTAAGAAATTACATTTTTTTAAGTTATACATGGATTTTCACCTATGCAGGGCAATCAGCACTCTTAATTCCCATGGGTTGTTGTTGTTCAAGGGTCTACTATAGTTCAAAAAGAAATAAGTAGATTTCCAGTGCTGACAAGAATGAATCTCATTTGATTAGAATGTACCTCCCATCAGAACCTACTCAATCTTCCACAAATGTGCATGCAACACACATAAAAACAGTTTCATATGTCCCTACCTTAATTTCAAATCTCAATATGTTTATTACTGAAATTATACACTTACATAGAAAGTTTTTAATTCAATTTAATTTTTAATTTTTGTTTTTAATTTTAGAGAGAGAGAGACAGTGCACAAGCAGAGGACAGGGGCAGAAGGAGAGAGAGAGACAGAATCATAAGCTGTCTCCATACTGAGTGTGGAGCTCAACGTGGGGTTCAATTCCATGACCCTGGGATCATAACCTGAGTCAAAATCAAGAGTTGGATGCTCAACCAACTGAGTCACCCAGGGGATCCACAGAATTTTTTTTAATAAAACTTAATGTAAGTCTCCATTATTCTATGACAAATAGTTTATTCACAAAATGTACAAAAATCTTTAGACCTAAGATTATTTTGAAAATTAGCTATATGAAATTTTAAGTACTTTTTATATGTAATTTGCTCTTGAGAAGGCTATCAGGAGCTGTGGTTAAGAACACAGGGTCTTTGAAGTAGGTATACCAGGGTTTAAATCTATCTTTTCCACTTAATAGCAAGCAGCATGTTATTTGGCAATAAATAAATAGCAAGTAGTTATGTGGACAATAAACTATATGGACATTGTAGATTTCCATCATTAGATGAAGTATTTAAAAACCCACCAAAAATGAATTAAGATTGACAACTCTTTAGATGTTATAATTAAATATTGCTTGTAAACTAAAATTTTATTTGAAGACTTCATGTAAAAATCTGGCTTAAATTTTTCAAACATTTATAGCTGTTTTATTTTTTAAGGAACAATTTTATTTTTTAATTCTCAAAATCAATTAGAAAATTTGGAAGCATTAATCATTTTTAAATGTACTCTTTAGCATCCACAAACCATATTTATAACAAATGTAGTTATCTACTCTTCATTTCAATCATATCGTAACACATTTCCACTATTATCTTGTGCTTTAGGTTCTATTATTTACCCTTAAATACACATTAAAAAGATATGATTATTTATATATATGTATGTGTGGTAGTCTATCCAAAACACAGAAACACCAACCGCAACAACCAATGTGAAATCTTAATGTTAGAGTTGGAAGATTCCTGTCCTCACGCTCACCCTAAGATTTAGGACTGGTATTGCCTCTAGACTCATGTAGTCAACATATGAGCCCCTAGATCATACCAGTCATTGCTCTAGATGATGGACAAAACTCACCTGTCTTCAGGCAGCTAATAGTCTAGTGGGAAAATACATATTGGAAGAAAAGAGATTAAATAATTTATTAATTTATATGTTAATGATAAAAAAAATCCAAGAACTGGATTTGGAAGCTTTTGGGGTTCAATCGTTGACATTTAATGAAGTAGTCAGGAAAGATCTTTTGAGATAAGGGAGCAAACCAATGGGATACCTGACAAAGAGTTTCTGAGAGAGCACTAGAGTGATAGAGGCCCTAATGTGTGAATTTGCCTAGACCCTGCCTTAAGTAACTGAACGCGAATGGTAATCGGTATGGCTGGAGCAGGTTTGTAAAGAGATGTAGCAGTTGATAAGGAAAGAGAGAGACCAAGAGGCCATGTGATATTGAAAGTGGTATACTATTGCAATAACTGGTTTCCTTAGAGAAACAATAAGCTACTGGAACATTTTGATTAAAAAACTGGTGATAATCTGACTTAAGCTCTCCAGGCATTGGATTGAAGACAGATTGAAAAGGATCATGTACAAAAGCAAGGAGATCAATTAGGCAGATATGATAGTATTCCTTGGTGATGTGGGCCAGGTTGGTAGCAGTCAGGGAAGTGGGAATGATTCTGAACATATTCAAATGGATTAATGAGATGACAGTAGTCTCTAATAGTTTGGGGAGTATCAAAAGACATAATGTGCATAGAGCCCTTAGCACAGCGGTTGGCAAATAACAATAGATTAATGAATATTTGTGAGTGGTGGTAAGTAATAATTTTGGATTGATAAGGCCACAAAATTTGGATCTGCCTCAGGAAAAGTTATAACAGTAATAGTAATAGAGGAAAAAAAGAGGAAAAGGAGGAGGAGTAAAAGAATAACACAGCTTGTGAATGATAGGGTATACTGGACATACTGTGCACCAAAGCAAAGTTTTTAAATGGCTCAAGAAAGATATGTCAGCTATAAAAATAAATATGCTTGTTTGCAGCTTCTCCAGATCATAAAACATTGCTGAGTAATGTTTAAATTATTATTAATCAATTTTTATGAAGATGAGAGTCCTCTGATGAATTTTGCTGAAAATTAGTTAATAATCTTTTTCAAGTTTAATGACATATAAAGACTTTTAAAGTCTACTAGTTTATAAGAATTAACGCAAGTAATCACGGTGGAATCTGCTTGATTGTCTAGTGAAATCATGGGCTGATCATTGGGGATCTCTTCAAAATTTTACATCTTTCTCAACTACTCAGTATGTGGATTAGCCTATCATCAAACACTTTTACAATATGTTAAATCGTCTTTCAGCCACAGATGGCAAACATTATTAGCAAACATACCATCGTAGTGTGTCAAGAAGGTATTCGGAATAACTTTAAAGTGTATTGATGATGTTGGTATATAATATCTTATGCCAATTGATAAATAAAATTGAATTAAGGAGTTCAAGGGAATTATATAAGCTGTTTTATACATAGCTTTTATTATGTTTCCTTTTCATAACAACTGAAAGGGTAGCTGACATAACTAAGAATCTTTGTTGATTAAATGTTCAAGAAAGAATGTGGGAAATCCAGGAAAAGACACAATTATAAAAATTATAGTCTTATATCCTTTTCAGATCATTTTTCTCTTTAAACTGTTATTTTATATCCTTTTATCTCTCACTGTCTCTCTTTTTAAAGGGAAGTCTTGGGGCGCCTGGGTGGCGCAGTCGGTTAAGCGTCCGACTTCAGCCAGGTCACGATCTCGCGGTCCGTGAGTTCGAGCCCCGCGTTGGGCTCTGGGCTGATGGCTCAGAGCCTGGAGCCTGTTTCTGATTCTGTGTCTCCCTCTCTCTCTGCCCCTCCCCCGTTCATGCTCTGTCTCTCTCTGTCCCAAAAATAAATAAACGTTGAAAAAAAAATTAATAAAAAGGGAAGTCTTTTTTTTCCTTTAATTTTAGAATGAGAGTAAGAGAGTGCAAGTGGGGAAGAGGGAGAGAGATAGGGAATGTTAAGCAGGCTCCACAGTCAGCATGAAGCCGACACAACCCTAAGATCATGACTTGAGCCAAAATCTAGAATTGGATGCTCAACCAAATGAGCCACCCAGGTGCCCTCTCACTGTCATTTTTAAATAAAGTATGGTTCACATAACATTATAGTAATTTCAGGTATATAGTATAATGATCCTATTCTTTATTTGTATATATTGTGAAATGATGACCACAACATCTAGTTAATATCTGTCAACATACTTAGTTACATTTTTTTCTTGTGATAAAGACTTTCAAATATACAATGCAGTATTATTAACTATAGTCATCATGCTGTATATTATTTTACTGTCGTCTTTAAGATGCTTCTTTTTTTAGGTGTTTAGCAATTTTGGTTTGTTTTAAATGATGTAGCTATCGTTGTATTTTTCCTAAGAGGCTATTTTGTACAAGAGCATGTATTTTATACAACTCCTCTCAAAAAATGCCAAATCAAATTGTGACAGCCATTAATAATTTTTTAGTATTTGTGTTTATCTAAGAATCTAGTATATTCATAGAATGTATATAAATTTTGGCTCCCTCAGGGTTGTTCTTTTTTACATCATTTCAATACTCAGACCAGTTCACAATGAAGAATTTGCAAACAGGAATAAGTGTCATACCCTACACAAATTAAGAAAACTCAAAAATATAAGAAAGGACGAGGAATGTAAAATAACCTTGTCCCTCCTTAGTCCTATAGGGCTATCTGTTAAGATTTATATTAAAGCCTTGAGCTATTTTAATATATTCTCAAGTTTAGGAAATTTTATATGATATTTGTATCAGGTTGGTCATTTTACTAAATATATATCTGGGTATTTGCTGGCTATAAATTTAATGTATTTTGTGGCTCCCTTGATCCATCAATTGTACATAGTTTAGCAGGTTTATAATGAACAATTACACAGAATTTTTAAATCTTAGTTTCTATCAAAAAGAAAATGAAAGAATATTTGAAAACAAATGCATGCACAATTTATTTATTGGTCTTCATAATTCTCTCAAGTTTGTAATACTACTTTCTGTAGCATGTTAAAGTAAAAAAAATACAAAACAGCTTTCCAACCATTATTGGAATTAGAATTAGGCATAATTTAACCTGATGCTCTTCTATATTATTTGATAAACTTATCTACTGTGTCAAATAGATTGAAAAAAAGGACTATAAAGGAACACTGGAGCCATTGTTCGGCTATTTCAACAATGATCTCAGTATCTTAAAGAAGTTAAAGCTACTCAGATTTGGAGGAGTAGAAATTGTGCCAAGCCTTGTTGAGGCAACTATTCCACTGAGTTACATGTACAATCAGTGAAATGTCCATTGTCACTAATTTTTTTTAAGTACATTACCACTATGTCTACTCATGAATTTTAGGAATTTGCCACACAAACCTTAAAAAAGTAAACATTCAATTAGACATCTCAATATTACTTTAACCTCTGCTTTCATTTTCTGAAGATAATGAAAAAAAAAACTATTAGATGGTCTAAATGTGTCAATTTGCTATGCCATCTGATAAATTAGACATATTTCCCATGACTATATAAGCAGAGATATTCACTCTCATATACTACTTCCTGTAGGATACAGAAGAGGCAAGAATTAAGTAATTATATTAACAACTGTCTCTCCCTTCTGAAGTGTGGTCATATCTTATGGAGAGAAAAAGAGAGAGTTTTTGTAATATACGTTTTTATGTTAAGGTGCATGCCATGAATGGTAGGTAGCTCATAATTAACTCACTTATACATACTGGTTGTCCTCTAAATTAAAATAATTAAAAATAAAGGTATAGCTGTAAGTAATCATTATTAAGTAGTAACTTTACTTTTTTTAAGTTTAAGGATTTTTATTTAAATCCCAGTTAGTTAACCTACAGTGTAATGTTAGTTTCAGGTGCAGAATTTAGTGATTCATCACTTACATACAAATCCAGTGCTCCTTACAAGTGCCCTCCTTAATACCGTCACTCATTTAGCCCATCCCCCCACCCACTTCCCCTCCAGCAACTCTGTTTGTTCTCTCTAGTTAAGAGTCTGTGTTACGGTTTGCCTCTCTCCTCCCCCCGCCCCCATGTTCAACTATTTTGTTTCTTAAATTCCACAAGTGAAATCACATGGTATTTTTCTTTATCTGACTTATTTCACTTAGCATAATACCCTCTAGATTCATCCATGTCATTGCAAATGGCAAGATTTTGCTCTTTTTATGACTCAGTAATAATCCATTCTCTCTCTCTGTCTCTCTCTTCTTTCTCCATTCATGAATTGATCGACATTTTAACTATTTCCATAGTTTGGCTATTGTTGAAAATGCTGCTATAAATATCAGGGCACATGTATCGCTTCAAATCAGTATTAGCCTTTGGGTAAATACCTAGTAGTGCAATTACTGGGTCATAGGGTAGTTCTGCTTTTTGAGAAACTCTATACTATCTTCCAGAGAGGCTGCACCAGTTTTCATTCCCACCAACAGTGTGGGAATCTTCACCAACACCTATTGATTCCTCTGTTGTTAATTTCAGCTAATCTGACTGGTGTGAGGTAAAATCTTACTGTAGGTTTGATCTGTACTTTCCTTGATGAGTGATGTTGATCATCTTTTCATGTGTCTGTTACTCATCTTTATGTTTTCTTTGGAAAATGTCTATTCATGACTTCTGCCCATTTTATACCAGATTGATTTTTGGGTGTTGAGTTTTATAAGTTCATTATAGATTTTGGATATTAATCCTTTATCAGACATGCCATTTACAGATATCTTCCCCCATTCCATAGGATGCCTTTTAGTTTTGTTGATTGTATCCTTTGCTGTGCAGAAGCTTTTTATTTTGATGAAGTCCCAAAAGCTTATTTTTTCTTTTGTTTCCCTTGCCTCAGGAGACATACATGGCAAGGAGTTGCTATGGCTGATGTCAAAGAGGTTATTGCTTGTGTTCTCCTCTAGGATTTGTTATCTTATTAAGAAAACAACATAGCTCCAGAGATCTTGGTACTCAAGTCTACTATGCTTATTTGTTTCATGCTTTTAGTCTTCCTGTAAGCTAATTTATTTGCATACTATTTTTGTTTTTATTCTTGTAGGCAGCTTTCTGAAACAAGGATGAAAAGTATATGCACCATACACACATAGAGACATACATTCATGAATACATACATATACTTATTTAGCAAGTACTATGCAAAAATCAGCCATTTTAGGGGTGCCTGGGTGGCTCAGGCAATTCAGTGACTCTTAATTTCAGCTCAGGTCACGATCTCACAGTCGTGAGATTGAGCCCTGCGTCAACTGAGCTCCACCCCAAGCAGGGAGCCTGCTTATGATTCTGTCTCTCCCTCTACCTCTTCCCTTTCCTCTCTCTCTCAAAAAAACAAAAAACAAAACAAAAAAAAAAAAAAACCAGCTACTTTTATTCAATCAACACAACTTATAATGAGTTAAGTATTACTAACTCCATTGTACATATGAGGAAATTGCAGCTTGGGAATGTAAAACAATCTGTTCAAAGTCATGCATGGAAGTAAATGGAAGTAAAATGGAAGCAAATGGGTTAATAAAAAAAAGTTCTGAATTTTTCAGGGACATTTTTATGCTTTACATTTTATTAATAATAGATAAAACCATTGTCTCAAGCTTAGGGAGATTTAAGGTTACATATAAGATGGCTTTTTCTGTTCTTTTATTTTGAAGATTATTTGCTATGCATACTCAGGTATTTGAATAAAGAATAATTTGATTCTTGGGTTGCCTGGGTGGCTCAGTCACTTAAGTGTCCAACTCTTGATTCCAGCTCAGGTCATGATCCCAGGGTCATGGGATCAAACCCTGTGTCAGGCTCCATGCTGAGTGTGGAGCCTGCTTAATATTCTCTCTTTCTGGGGGGCGCCTGGGTGGCTCAGTCGGTTGAGCATCCGACTTCGGCTCAGGTCATGATCTCACAGCTCCTGAGTTGGAGCCCCGCATCGGGCTCTGTGCTGACAACTCGGAGCCTGGAGCCTGCTTCGGATTCTGTGTCTCCCTCTCTCTCTGCCCCTAACCCACTCACATTCTGTCTCTGTCTCTCTCAAAAATAAATAAACATTAAAAAAAATTAAAAAAAAATTCTCTCTCTCTACCCCTCCCCTGCTCGCAAGAACACTGTCTTTCAAAATTAATTAATTAAGAAAAGAATAATTTGATTCTTATAAAAAGTACCTGAATATAATAAAGAAACTAAAATGGTGATCTAATATAATTATAATAATATGTATGAAATATCTTTCAGAGAAGAAATTTGAACAGAAGAGAACATGAAATCTCTGATGTATGACAGGAAGAAGAAGGAACTCAATGTTTATTGGGAAATGGGAAGAAGGTGCTTTTAATTGCATGAGAGCAAAGATATTTTTGTTTTAATTAAGCTGTGCCATGAGGCTTCACTTCCTCCAGATTGTATTGATGGTCTGTCCTGGCTGACTACTCCGGCTTATCATACTCATTGCTCTTTGAGTTTTCCCTGGACTTGCAATCACCTGGAATGGTGTTTGTTTTTCATGCTTCCATGTAAGAATGGAACCTTAGAATGTAACTAGGCTAAAGTGCGGTTACTAAGATCTCTCTCTCTCTTTTTTAGAGTTCTGTTAATTTACTTAAGACAATTAACATATTAGTTCTCAGCCCAAAGGACTGTAAGACATTAACACCAAAAGGAGATAAAACAAGGAGTCAAAAACCAGCTATTGGAACAGACCCCCAACCCTGTGGTCTGGGCCAGTGACACTTCCTGGGGGTCCTAGGAAGAGACAGGTGCCAGAAGCAAAGCTCTCCATCCTTGGGTCATCAGTCCACCTGGAGCCAAGCCAAAAGGGAAACCTGGACAATGAGATAGATCTATGTGCTGTCTACAGCAGATCCGATGCCCAGAGGGAGCCGTGCAGTCATGACCAGGACTGAACACGTCATCCATGAGTAAATTAAATAACCTAGCCCTAAAATCACTAGCAAGCACAGCATTACTGCACCTCCCCCAGGAGCAGGCAGAGACCAAAATGTAGTGCTTAGAATAAACAGGTGACCCCACTTCTAATGCTCCATAAGGAGGAACACAAAGGAATGAGGGTTATTGCTTTAGGGGAGAAAGCAATTGTCGCACAAGAGGCTAAGATCTTAAAGGAAGAATGTTAATGTACCTGGTGTCGCCAAGTTCAGGAGTTTCTTCTCCACCTTTTCTGAAGGACACCTGCTGCTTTACCAAGGTCTTATTTCCAAGGCAGGTGTTGTGGAGAGGTTCACTCCTTTCTGAGATACGATTCTACCCTTAATACTCTGAAATCCTGCTTTTCTAGACTCCAGAAGCCTGGTTCTGGAAATCTAAGTAGAAGGGTCATGTAGGAAATCTTATCAGGAGAATAAAGTTCAGGAAATGATGAGGTAAAGTAGATCTTATGAGTATTTACCTCATTTATATAAGTTGATTGTTACCATGAATTCACAATGTAATTAAATGTTTTAATATACTATGTTGGATTTTCAAATAAAGAATCATAAAAAATTAAAGTAATTGACCAGACTAGGCAGAGGTATATTAGCAAATGTATTTAGTCCTCCTAGAAAAAAAGTAACTGGATTTCCGTTGTCTCAAAATTCTGTCCTCCAATGGCTCTGTTAATTTTACTATTACATGTTTAACACCTATGGACAATTTATCTTACACAGATCTATAGCAATTTTGGTAAATAAACAAAATCCTCCATTTAATCAGTGAATTATTGAGTCAAATATTTTGGCCATGTGTGACAGCGCACGTAGTTTCTAATGCAGCAGCCTGACTTCACTAAAATAAACCAAATTATAGAAAATGAAGTTCTACATATACTGAAAAAAATCAAGCTGTACATGGCACACAATTTATTTTCAGCAAGAAAGCTTTTGGCCATTTTGTTCCTATAAAAAGTCCAGTGGGAGAAATTAAATTATTGACCCTGAGGCACTTATTTTTAAACGGAAGAGTGAATTTACCTTCCCAACCATTAATCAACGAGAAGAGGGTGGAACTTTAAAAGAAATAAATTTCCAAAGCAAACCTGAAGATTGAAGTACTCCCCAACCAGCACTATGATGTTAAAATAAAAATGGCCTTGCTTGTGTGTAGTCTGCCTTAAATACCAGCTCCAGTAAACTATTTTGGCAAGGCCATCATCATAAACAGTGACAGTAGGAAATGTGACTCTTCATCTTCTCTCCAGATTATTTTCCTGCAACAATCCACTGTCATCTGAAGGCATATTTCATCTCTTGGATGAAGAAAGAATTAGAAAGATGTTTCTCTCTTGCCCACATCAGAATCTATTTAAAATAACAAATGAGAGAGACAGAGATAAAGCCAGAGACAGAGAGAAACAGAGAAAGAGAGAGAGGAAGAAAGAAGGAAAGCGAAAAGGAAAAATGATAGTTTAAGAGGAAAAAGCTGAAGAATGAATGAAAGAGAACTGAAGTATCTGGAAATAAGTGTGTAAATAGAAAAAATTCATAATTTTGTATGGATGTACCATATTTCTAAATATAAATAAATAATATATGAAATAGTATTGAATAGCAGGCAAAAACTCTGCAAGTTGAATAAACCAAAAGAAACAAATATGAGACAAAAGAAATAGCCATATAGCATTCAAATAATTAAAAGGAAACTGATAGAATTTCAGTTTTATTAGTTCTTGATTCACAATTTCCAGAAATTTCTGACTTCCACAAAAAAAGATCCTGATTCTTAATAGAAATACCCCTGATCATTTTCATTCTACTTTGAACAAATAAAACATTTCATATCTCTATTTAATTCTCTTTCCCCTTTTTCTCATTCTTTGTTAGTTCTTGATTGTGTTCTAGCTCTCCCCGCCCCCGCCCCCGCCCCCACTTAATTCAATTAAATTATTCTCTTTTCCAGTAAACAGAAGAACTAGCATCAAATTTGGTCAATGAGAAAATCCAGAACATCATGGAATACTAAGGCTGTGATGACCAATCATGTCAAATATATAGACTAGATAATACTGTCCTAGCATATACTGATATGGTTAACTATTGTTAAGAGATTAGGAGATTAGGATGATTTAATCCAAAAGAAAAGTTAGGGGAACTAAAGGCTAGTTACAGGATTGTACTGTAGACTCTGAGTGATGTAATTGAATATATCAGTAACTGGAAAATGTTTATATTGAAATGAAAAAAATGATACGTATCAAATATACATACAAACGCACTTCAACACATTTAGCAGTGTGGCATAAATATTTGTTAGCGAATAATTATTGAAATTCTGTCAGCAGAGACCCAATTCTTGACATTGTGTTTAAGAATTTGGATTTGCCCGTTAGCATCTAAAATAATATATTAAACTTGGTCTAATAAATAGAATGAGAATGCAGGAAGAGAGATGAAAACAAGATCATATATCTTATCAGTTGTTTTGAAAGAGTGAGTGAAAGCAATGTGACATATTAACATATTACAATTGAGTAAGGAACACAATAACAGTAGGACACGAAGGTAAAACATTTGAAACATTAAATTTCACTGGTGATCCTAATCATAATCCACTACCAATGGCTTCATCATAATGCTTAATATGTATGGAACTAAAAAGGTTCAGCTTAACCCCAGCATTAATATCAAAACAGTCTTTCATTGTTTTGAATTTTCACAACCTTTGTACTAATGAGGTGTTTCAGTGCAGTGGCCTTAACTACAAAGAGAAGAATGAACAAGTACTCCACTGTTTTCACAGTCCCTATAAAAGATATGGGTATGCTGAGTCATTCATTTAGGTAAATCCATCCTGTCCTAGTTTTCTAAGGAGACTGTCCTTTGATTTATATAAAACACGGGTTTCTCCTGTTTCATTCCTGTTCAAGAATTTCTTACCGTAGCCTTTGTTTGATTCTATGAGCTATCCCATATCTTTCTCATAAATTACTTAGTTTTGCTAAAGATAGTCTGATCTGTTTCTGTAACTTGTAAACAAATAATTCAAAAAGACACAGACACTATTTATTAGTTATCATTGATCTAAGGACTGCTAGAAGAGTTGTCATCATAGCTCTGTATAAGCAATTTGCTTGGGGAAATCAATGCACTGCTTTGCCTCAGGCATAAAATCAGATTAAAAAGCAAGCTGGTGGGAAAGTGAATGATCTTTTTATCCTTTCTTGAATTATGATGGTAAACAAACAATCAATTTTCTTATCAAATGATTATATAGGACAGTTCCTATAAATCTGTTATTTTATTGATATGAATTACCTTGTAGAATACAGCAGTAAGCCACAACTATGAATACAATTTGTGAGCTCTTGGAAGGTGAATATAAATACTGCACAGAATTCGTACCTAATACCTTCAGCTCTCACTTCAAACCTTCAAAATTCTCTCACCTATCTTCATTCCCATCAGGCAACCATGTTTTTTATTTCACCATGAAAATAAAAGTGAAGAGAGGGCATTTCTATAATCTCTGGTTAGTCTATCTACCCATCTACTATCTGTCCCCATGTATTCTGCCATTTGTTCACTGTTTTGGCTCATTTATTCATATTCTTCCTTTTATGTGTTAGACCTCTGACCCTCTCCTATCCCTCAGGTCACCACTCCAGCAATGCTTTTCTCTAGGCTGTAGCACTGATTTTCGCTTTCCTCTTTCTGCCAAATACAATCAAAACCAAAACCAAAAACATTCAATTGACTTGATTTTCCCCAGTAATCACTATTTCTTTACTTCACTTTACAGAAATCTGCTCCAAAATAGTTTCTATTACTTGCTGTTCACATTGCTTTTCTTCAGTCCTTTCCTGAATCACTTCTGTTTAAGCTTTTGACCACACCCCTCCATGGACACTGTTCTTGTCAATGTCACCAATGATCATCTGTTTCTAACGCCTATTGAGAAGCTCTCCATGCTTCTCATTTGCAATCTGTCTGCAGAATTTAACACAAATCATCAGTTTCTCAGCTATGCACTTTCTTCACCCATCTCATGCGAACCACTCACCTCCTTCAGTAACACTCCTTTCATCTCTCATTCTTAGATTTGTCTCCTTGCTTTGACTTGTTTACATTGGAAAGTTCCAGGACTGAGTCTTTGGATCCTTTATCTTTCCATACATACTTCTTTTGTGTTATCAAACAGCTTCATTGTTTTATTTATATATAATTTTTTTAATGTTTATTTATTTTTCAGAGTGAGAGAATATTCAAGGAGAGGAGGGGCAGAGAGAGAAGGGGGGCACAGAATCCAAAGCAGGCTCCAGGCTCTGAGCTGTCAGCACAGAGTCTGACATGGAGCTCAAACCCACGAACCCCAAGATCATGACCTGAGCCAAAGTCTGAAGTTTAACCAACTGAACCACACAGACAACCCACCCACTTCGCAGATGATTACCAAACATATATCTCTTATGTGGAACTTCAGCCAGAACTCCAATTGGCATGTCCAATTCCTTCTTGTGAATTTAAACCTGAATGTCTAATAAACATGTCAACCTAAAATGACAAGAACTGTACCTGTGGACTTTATTCCCAAACCTGCCTCTTCACAGTCCTCCCTATTTCATTTAATACCAACTCTTTTTTTTTTCTTAGTCCTCAGATTTTGAGAGACATAACTGGCTCATCTTCCTGTCATATCCCATATTTGATATTAATTTAATAATTAATATTAAGTTGTTCATATTTTACCACTTCACCTGCTATCAGCCAAGGCCAAGACCCCAAAATTTCCATATTACTTCAGTAGTTTGCAGATTACTTTCCCTATACATATCTACCTTCTCTTTCTTTTCTCAACACAGCCACTGTAGTAAACATGTTAAGACATATATCCAATGTCACAGGTTGGAATTCTTAATAAGCAAATTCTGAGAAGGAACTCACCGTGCAGTATGATTATCAAGGTGTAGACTTCACACTAATACCTGTGTCTGAGAGAGAAAAGCAGCAGAGTGGGCAGAGGGAGAAGGTCAAGTGTGAGGAAAACACAATGACAAAGATAGGCAACTCCTCTAGGAACTCTGGATCTGGAAAGACCTTTTAGAGTTATCCCAAAATGTCTCAAGTTGAAGCTAGAGGGAAATTCCTTTGGGCTGCACCTTGAGAAGGGCATGAATTTGGTCATGGAAGCACTCTGTAGCTCTGAAAAACTATAAGTATCTGCAAGGTAGAGGATGTCGGTATGTCAATAGTAGCCCTGTAGCTGGGGCAACAAGACCTTCCCTGAAGTGCGATACGGTGTACGTATCACAATGGCCCAACACATTTGCGTCCAATGAATTTCACTTCCTTCAAAATTGAAACCATAGGATGTACAATGGTTTTCTATAGGCTACAAAATCTGGATCTGCATTGGACGTTGGTATCCTGTGTCATGGTTCATCCGATCACTCACACAACTGTAGGTTTATTGTCCTCTGCTCTTGTTCCAGCACACCAAACGCACTGCCACCTGAGGGGCGTTGCGATTCTTCTTCTCCCTGTCCTACTTGAACCGCTCTTCTAGTTCCTTATCTCCTTCACCATTTTACTCAAATATCATGCTCATTGTATTCAAGATTATGACCACCTGGCTTTAGTTCTCCCTCTACCATGTTTTATTTCTACACACACACACACACACACACACACACACGCTATTTTGTAAATTGTCTTTTTATAATAGAGTGTAAACTCTAGGAGGGCACACACTTGTTTGTTTCTTTCTTTTTTCTTTTTCCCATTACCCAGTCACTGTAATCGGGATTATTGGCACTAAGTCATCTTTCAATAAAATATTTGTTAAATTAATGTATAAACCCATTGAGGAAAAAAATCTAGCCCAAAATATCATGCATAGGATACAAAAAGAAATATGAAATGAGATTTTCCATATTCTCTTGTAAAAGTTCATTCTTTTCCACCACTTCATTTAGATGGATTAGTTTGTGTGGCATTTTAAACAGTTATTTACCTTTGCGGTTTTATTTTTAAAAAAAATCATCGCAAACTAATTCATGAACAACATTTTTTAATTCTTACTGTGAGCAAGGTACTTTGCAAGACACTCAGAAAGGGGGATATTATTGCCTCCTCCTGGTATCTTTATCATCAACAATAGTAGTTGTAGTAAGGTGGGGGAGCATATAAGTCACTGGTTCATAATACTGAGAAGTGTATTAATTAAGAAGTAGGCTGAAGTATGGATGGAAAGACAGGTGAAAAACTAGATGAGAGTGAGAGGGAAGATAGGTAGGTAGATAGATGATAAAAACGGAAACATATGTGTGATGGAAATGTTATTCCATCCAAGTTTTTACCATAAAATAAATTATTATATTTTCAAAATAAATAATAAACAATTCAGTTTTTGAAATTAGTGAATGCACAGGTCCTAAAGAATAAAGGCAGGGGTGCCTGGGTGGCTCAGTCAGTTAAGCGTCTGACTTCAGCTCAGGTCATGATCATGGTTTGTGGGTTCAAGCCCTGCGTCCGGCTCTTTGTTGATAGCTCCGAGCCTGGAGCTGACCCTCTCTGGCTCTGCGCCTCCCTGGCTCTGTCTCTCTCTATCTCTCAAAGATAAATAAAATTGTTTAAATAAATGAAAAAAAAGAATGAAGGCAAATGATGATTTCTACAAAACTTCAAAAATTTAATTTCATTTTTAAACACTGACTATATTTATGATTATATTATATAATTGTGATTCCTGGTTGTACATGGAAATTACTATTAGCCTCCAGTAAGGATTACTCCAATAACTACTACAATATCTGTGAATGTGAGAAATATGTGGCAAACTCACCACACACAAACACACACACATATGCACAAAAACTAAACTTTGTGTTTGACCTATATGTAGATTCTAGGATATAGTTTAACTAATTATAAAAGCCACAGAACTTGGAAGAACAATTTTGAGTTCACCATAGCTAAGCTTTTAAAAGCAAAGAAAAACAACAAATTTGAAGAATGAGAAATCTCATTGTCTTTCTCTCCAACTCTCTATTTTGAATTGGAAACTCTGGAGCTATAGCACTCGGGGAAAAAAAAAGTATATAGGCATCACTCAGATATGTGGGAGCTTCTTTTTGAAGTGGCCAGAATATGTTGAGCTCACTTCCTATAACAAATTGCTATGTAATGGCTCTCACATCTCTGGTATTGGTAAAGAAAATTGTGTAGTTCTGTGCTGAATGAATAAGTATTTTATATAGTAACGGAAGAACGGTCTCACTATTGAGCGAGGTGACCTGTATAACCATGCTTAAGGAGGACAAGCAGTCACTGAAATCACTCTTACTCCATAGACTAAATGTGTTGAATAATAAATTGCGGTTAATTATTCACCTTTTACGTGACCTCAGAAATGCAAAGCTAACTAGAAATAGTATTTTTTCCTTATTTTCCCTTTGTTTTATGGCTAAAAGTTGGTTAGGATTAAGGTTGAAGGACACAGCCTTGGAAAGGAGTGAAAGTGTAGTGATGAAAAACATGGGAGTCTGGAATAAGAGATCTTGTCCTAATTCCGGTGGCATCCTTTACTTCTTTACTTTCTTGTGTGAAAACATGTTAGCATCCTTGCAGCTCAGATTCCTCATCTGTGATACAAGCAAAAAAATTACATTTAGGTCTTTGGGATGTTAGGAGATTCAAGATATTAGTAAACGTCAAGTAAATTGCTGTGAACAATTTCTAGTAATTGATAAGCTCTCATCAAATGTTTTTGTGCCAAATGTTAGATACCTTAGGGATGAAAAAGATTTCCTTGTCAGTTAAGTGGAGCTCCATGAGGAAGTGGGATAGGTTGCATGGACAAGAATCATGTTCCAGTTGTAGAAACAGGATGGCAAGTTAAGAAGCATCCATATAGATGAGAGTAGGAGTAGGGGAAAATGAGTCACTAGTTGATAGAACTATAAAAGGAGGGGAGAATGTGAGAATTCTGATGTCTCCTAGCATTTTGGCTTGAGGGGTACTAACAGAGATGACAGATACATGCAATTATCAAGGAGGAAAGTGGTCGGATATAAGGTTGGAGAAGTAAGCAAGAGTCAGAGTGAGACTTTGAATGTGCTCGTTTTCATGCATGTGGCCTCAAGTCAGTCCTATCAGTTTTCTTCAGTGAGTTTTAACTTCATAAGCTTATTCCTGCCACTGAGTCTTAGGGTTTTCTCTTGCCACCCTCCAGAATCCTTCATTCTAACTCTTGGAATGGCTGCTTCTTGTCAGTTAGGTCTCAGGTCAAAATGTCCCTAACTGTGGCTGTGTCTGACCTTATTACATAATGATGTCTGTCTTTGCAGTATCTTCTCATCTTTTTAGATTTTCTGCCTTTAACTTATTGATATTTAATTTTTTTTTCACAGAACCATGGATAAAAAATAACCAGGCCAAGTAAAAGCATTAGTTTGTGATAAAGCCCGCATTCTTGTGGTACTACAAGATATATCCCATTCCATGACAAATTTGAAGCAGGCTATGAGGTCAACTGGTGATACTATGTCCTTTTTTTTTTCTTTTTATAACAAACATAGATTTTTACTATGTGTGACTGGAATATTATAGAATCCGTGCATGTTTCACACAGTTTGAAAAATGTGTATTATCTTCCCATGACTACCTTTCTGTCTTAAAAAAAAAAAGAAAAAGAAAAAAAAAACTTACCTGACTAATTAGAATTTAACTTTAATATGTTTTTTTTCATGGAAGAAAGAACAATTATATGTTTTTGCCATTCTTATTTCAAAATGAACTTTTAAGGAGAGCAGCATACTGGTTCTTAATGATTTTGCACAGGTTTTAAAGAACTTCCTGTTAGGATAAAGATTTATAAATTTAAAATTTGTTGCCCTGATGTCTGCAGGAGTGGTCTTGAATTAACCTCATAATGCATTTTAAGGAGATATTTGTCCCCAAAATGTTGCTTTGGAATGTACAGAAATTTATTTTTGCATTGCCTGTTTTTTGCCTCCAGAATAAAGCTTTATTAGTGAACTAACCCTACTTTATTTAATACTGCTTCCAATAAAATAGGAAATCCTCACACAGATTTTTAACGTTTATTTATTTATTTTGAGAGAGGGAAGGAGGAGAGAGGGAGGGAGAGAGAGAATCCCAAACGGGCTCTGCACTGACAGTGCAGAATCTGACGTGGGCTCGAACTAAAGAGATCATGACCTGGGCCAAAATCAAGAGTTGGACATTTAACTGAGTCCCACATGTGTCCCAGACATACATTTTGAATAAACAAATGAAGAAGTAGGGCAAACAAGCATGGCCTGTAATACAGTAAAAATAAAATGGGAGAGAAATGCAAATGCCAGGAAAATGCAAATTCTATTAGATTTTGAATCATGTTCGAGACGCCTGCTTGCAAACATGATGGAATAATTCATGGAAGAACAAGACTGTCCCTCACGATGCCTAGGAAAAGTTCAACTGCCCCTCTGAAGGGTGGCCTTGACAAAGGCGGCCCAGATCTACTTAAGAAGGAAGCCTAGAGGGATTAAACTATCTGAGAGCAAAGAACCTCGGAGAAGTGAGCTGGGAAGACTGCTGTCTTTACACTTGCGGAAGCTCAGACGCAGATCTGGTCCGGGAGGTTCTCTGGCTGCCCCTGTATCTGTCTAGCCAACCGCAGCTGAATTCTCCCTATGCTTTCTCTCCAAAGGGTGTTTGCCAGTGTGGAGGTCCGTGTTCTGATTATGCATTCTAACATATGTTTCAGACATGCTTATAGAGTTTTCCATTCTTACCATCTGAAAAAAGTAAACAATTGTTTTTCCTTGATTATCCCTATTTTCATCTGTTTGAAAACAATTTGGAATTATTTACTGCCAAGGAGAGAGAACTACGGAAGGCTCATTCTGTTTCTCGAATCCGGTTTTTCTTTTCTTTCAGAATGTTCCCATTAAAAATTATTTTCATAGTCTTAACTGCTATAATTTCATTTCATTACACTCCACCCATATGTTCAAGGTAATACATTCTGTAGACTATTGTCCATTGGAATAACCACCTTTCCCATTACTCCTGAGCATACCTAAAATATGAAACAGACTATATCATCCTAATTTTTTGCTACTTCTTTTAATGCAAGGATTCAAAAATATAAATGTATTCAAAAAATGAAGTTTTACATATATAGAATATGAACGTAACAATTCTCCTTTCTTCAAAATTCAATCTGGATCTCCTTTTTCCTTCATTACTTTGGCTTGAATCAGGTGGATATTCTTTTGCAGATTCCTGCCAGATTTCCCAGAGTATTCTCTGGGACCCAAGGACCAAAGTCCTCCCCTCTGGGTATGTCTCAATTTTATTCAATTTCATCATCCCATAAATATCATCATAGGAGTGCGAGGGGTGCTCAGATAGGTAAGCATCTGACTCTTGATTTCCACTGAGGTCATGATCTCACAGATTCCTGAGATAGAGCCCCATGTCGGGCTCTACGCTGAGCATGGAGGCTGTTCCAGATTCTCTCTCTCTCTCTCTCTCTCTGTCCCTCCCCCACCCCTCTCTGTCTCATAATAAATAAATAAATTTAAAAAAATCCTCACCTTATGTCAGCTTCTGATTTGTTTCGCAATGCATCACTCATACCTATGGTTTTAGCAAATGGAGATGGCAAGAAATAAAAGTCAACAAACAAACAAAAAAAAATAATTTCTCAAACACTTAGATTGCTTTTCTTTCCTTTTTTTAAGTGATAGTTTCAAGCCCTTAGACTGTATTTTTCTAGATCCCCACAATTAAAGCTACAGTGTTTTATTCTATAAGTAGTATCTTCATGTAAATCAGACAAGCAGATTATAGTGAAGTATACACTATATCAGCAGGATAAATATGTGTTTAATCAAATTAAATTGCTTTGGATTGGGCTGAACCTATACTTATGGTAATGATTTGGAAGTTCCATGTGAAAGATAGGGAAACTAATTAATGAAAGGTTGTTTTTCCCCCTGAAAATTCATTTGATGTGTTCAATATTCTCAAACTTTTAAATAGAGTCTGAATATTCACTAAACTATATATTTGCTTAAGGAATCACTCATGTAAAACATCTTTTGTAATTTGATTTAGGAAAAAAAAAAAAGTTTTGTAAAACCAAAAATATGTTACCAAAAATGTCTGCATTGTTTTTTGTTGAATTTGTAATTGTAAGCATCTGCAATATGTCAGTAGGATATGTTTGAATATTACTGCCAACTTTTCACAGCCTACTAATTTTGTGAGTAATAAATATCACACTATCAATTAAATCCTTCAAAATATGAAGATTTCAATCAATATCTTTATTTCCTACAACTTAAATTTTTAATTGAATCAGAGAGAATAATTATGATTTGTGGGAACCCCCAGTTTTATCATTTGCAAGACAAATGTATCTCACAAATGAATATGGGACTTTTTCTATGTCGAATAGCGATATCTTCTCAATCTCTACATTTTTCTTATTTTGGGGAAGGATAAATTCTTCCAGAAAAATTTGATAACAGGTGTCGCATCACTACCAAAATGTATACCTAGTAGTGTCTTGATCTGTCACTTGATCTATGCCGCTTTCCTAACATCTGGTAAATCACTTTTGTGTGCTTGGTCAGGTTTCGTAGTCTACAGTTGCATCAGCTCAAGTCTCTCTGGAACTTGGTCAACTCATTCAACCATTCTGTGCTTTTATCCCCTTGCAAGAAAAAAAAATCAGAATAATGATAATACCCATTTTATTGTACTATTATGAAGATTAGATAATATGTGTGAAGCACTTAGAGCAGTGCCTGTAAAATAGCGAGTAATTTATGAGTATAGCTATCACCATAATCTCTATCTCAATGTTCCAGGTCAGGCCTTTATTGTGTCTTATTAAAGTTGCAACAATAATTGCTCAGTGGACCTCTATGCTCCCAGGATTAAGAAGTTCTGCTACTATAAATAACTCATAATTTAATATTTTAGAAATTAAAATTTAAGTATATTACTTAAATGCAAGTAAATGATTAGAAACTTTAAACATTTGATTGAAAAGAGTAATTTTTTTTCAACAAAGTCTTGGAATACATTTTTTTTTAAAGAATTGTTTTTCTGTTATGTTACCAATGCATTAATTTTGTGTTATGTTACCAATGCAGTAATTGTTGTTACTAAATAGTTATGAGCCCACAAACAATTCCATGTCCTGAAGAAAAGTGTGTCTTTTTAAAGAATGGATAGTTAAGGCCTGCTTCCAAGATTTATGAGTATTAATAAATTTATGAATTTTCAAAATAAAACTCAAAGCAAGTTTTCTTTTAATCCGCACTTAGTGACTTTATGTAACTATTATTATTGTTGCAATTGTAGTGTTATTATATCACGTGCACTTTTCACCAAGTGCTATGTTAACTTTCTAGAACATGTTTGTTTATATATAAATTTGTATCAGGAAACTGGGTGTTTTGTGTTGCACAAGACCAACTTCCCTGTGATATTAATATATCTATTAATCTAGCTATATTTGTATAATATACATATGTCTTATATATGTGATTCTGGAAAGGATAATTGTGCATTAAGTACCATCGTTTTAGTATACCACAAATGAACTGAAAAGAAAGCTTAAAATGAAGGTCAATGATGGAAGATTTCTCTGAATAATTGTTTTTTTTTCTTTTTTAAGATTTATTTATTTTTGAAAGAAAGAGAGAGAGAGAGAGAGAGAGAGAAAACACACAAGTAAGGGAGGGGCAGAGACAGAAGGAGACACAGAATCTGAAGCAGGCTCCAGGCTCTGAGCTGTCAGCACAGAGCCTGACGCGGGGCTCCAGCCCACAAACCGTGAGATCATGACCTGAGTTGAAGTGGATGCTTCTCCCAGGCGTACCTGGAGAATTGCTTTTAAGGTAAATTATATCACAATTGTTTTGATTCACGCCACCTAAGTTTTTCACATCCATATTTTTTCAGTTCAACTCAACCAGTCATTGTATCTTCTGTACTTTAGAAATAAAGAAGATTGTTTAAGAATTATATTTATTGGTGAGGAGCCAAGGTGGCGGAACAGGATGGAAGCTTTTTGTGTGTCTCGCATCCATGAAATACAGCCAGACCAACACTTAAACCATCCTACACACCTAGAAAACCGATTAGAAGATTAACACAACAATCTGCACAACCTGAACCACAGAATTCAGCAGATACGAGACACGAAGAGCTGAACGTGGGGAGCAAGAAACCCCAAAAGGTAAGGAATCTCTTTTGCGGAGGGAGAGAGGACAGAGACTGGGGAGGGGGGAAGCATATGGGAGAAGCACCTCTCCCCAAAAGCAGCTGGAGAGAAAGTGGAAAATTGGAAAGAGCCGCAGGGACTAAACTAAAAAGGGAGAAAGGAGAAAGGAGAGGGTTTAAATTCCATTAAGACTGTAAACAAGGGGAGCGCAAAGGCTGCGACTCCGCAGCTCCCTACCTGGTGGTGCTCGGGTGGGAAGGGCGAATCCCCAGGAACAGAGTGGGGTCCGGGTTCTCGGGCCATACGGGAAAAAGCGGTTCCATTGCTGGAAGGACATTTGGTAGAGGCTGTTGAAGCCACTTGGTCCCAGGAGACCCCGGAAGGCGGCCACATTCGCTGGTGCTGGAACATGGTCTTTAAGGGTGAAGCCTGGTGCCAGATGTGTGTTGTGCTTTTCCATAATCCCTGAAACGCTGCTGCTACACTGTCTCGCGAACTTTTTCTGGGGCGGGCTGGCTCCTGGCCACAGTCTCGGGGCACCGGCAGCAGCAGGGTCCAGGGGGCGTTCCTGGGTGCAGCCCACATTCGGCCAGTGCTCTTTCGGCCAGTGTTCTGTGAGACCCTCCCGCAGAGGGGCGGGACAGGTCAAAGCAGCAGTCCTTTGGAATTAAGGGGCTGGAGAAAACACCTGCATCTGAGACAGAACTCGGGAGAGAGGTGCTGCCTGGGGCCTGGTCACGGAGAGTGGAAAGTCGGGAGTGGATGAGAGCTGAAGACGGAGGACCAGTGCATGATTGCTGATCTGGGAGAACAGACTGGGTGGTGCCATTTTGCACAACTCCTGCGCATGCGCACATTCACCTACAAGAACCTCAACACACCACCCCAGTAGGCCAGCAGCGCCATCTAGGGGAGGGCGGAGCTGTTACATCAAGCCCTGCCCAAGTGGGCCAACTTCGCCCTTCAAGAACACAAACCACACCACCAGCTTAGTTTATGGGCTATAAAGCGCTACATGGACTGAACTCTAGGGGAAAACAAAGCAATTTCAGTCCTCCTTCAATCTATTAGCAGGATCATCTATTCAATTTTTTTCTCTCTCTTTTTCCTTTTTCTCTTTTACAATTCTTTTCTTTTTCTTGAATACAGAAAGAGAAAACCTCACGTTTATTTTCAATTTTTATTAAAAATACCTGTTTTTTATTACTATATTTTTTACATTTGTGTAATTTTTTTCAAATTCTACCTTACTTCTATCATTTTATTTTAGTCTACTTCAGTGTACTCACCTTTTCAAATTTTCAATTTCCTTTCTTTTAAATTTCTTTTTCTTTTTTCTCTTTTTCATTTCTTTTATTTTCTTGAATGCAGAAAGAGAAAAACATCATTTTTACTTTCAATTTCTTTTAAAAATATTTTTATTTCATTTTTATTATTATATTTTTTGCTTTTATGTAATTTTTTTCAAATTCTATCTTAGTCCCATCATTTTATTTCAGTCTACTACAGTGTATTCACTTTTTCAAATTTTCAAACGATTTCTTTTTATTTTTTTCTTTTCTTTTCTTTTTTATCTTTTTTCTGTTTTTCATTTCTTTTCTTTTTTCTTAAATACAGAAAATGAAAAAAAGTCATATTTCTTTTTAATTTTTTAAAAATATTTTTCTTTATTTTTTCTACTATATTCTTTACTTTTGTGTATATTTTTTTTCAAATTCTATTTAACCCACATCATCTCATTTTAGTCCACTTTAGTGTATTCATTTTTTCAAATTCTCAAACGATTTCCTTTTTTTCCTTGCCCTCCCCTTTTTTTTCATTTTTCTAATCTGTCAAACCACTTTCAACACCCAGATCAAAACACACCTAGGATCTACCATCATCTATTCGATTTGTGTGTGTGTGTGTGTGTGTGTGTGTGTGTTTAATTTTTATTTTTAATTTTAACATTTTTTTAATTTTAATTTTTTTTTAATTTCAATTTTTCTACCTCATTAATTCCTTTTCCCCCTTCAAAATGGCAAAATGAAAGATTTTCCCCAAAAGAAAGCATGAAGAAATGATAGCCAGGGATTTAACCAACACATATACAAGCAAGATGTCTGAACTAGAATTTAGAATCACGATAATAAGAATACTAGCTAGAGTTGAAAACAGATTAGAATCCCTTTCTTCAGAGATAAAAGAAGTAAAAAATAGCCAGAATGAAATTAAAAATGTTATAACTGAGCTGCAATCATGGATGGATGCAGTGGCGGCGAGGATGGAAAAGGCAGAACAGAGAATCAGCGATATAGAGGACAAACTTATAGAGAATAACGAAGCAGAGAAAAAGAGGGAGATTAAGGCAAAAGAGCATGATTTAAGAATTAGAGAAATCAGTGACTCATTAAAAAGGAACAAAATCAGTATCATAGGGGTCCCAGAGGAGGAAGAGAGAAAAATAGGGGTAGAAGGGTTATGTGAGCAAATCATAGCAGAAAACTTTCCTAACCTGGAGAAAGACACAGACATCAAAATCCAGAAGCACAGAGGACCCCCATTAGATTCAACAAAAACTGACCATCAACAAGGCATATCATAGTCAAATTCACAAAATACTCAGGCAAGGAGAGAATCATGAAAGCAGAAAGGGAAAAAAAGTCCCTAACCTACAAGGGAAGACAGATCAGGTTTACAGCAGACCTATCCACAGAAACTTGGCAGACCAGAAAGGAGTGGCGGGATATATTCAGTGTGCTGAATCAGAAAAATATGCAGCCAAGAATTCTTTATCCAGCAAGGCTGTCATTCAAAATAGAAGGAGAGATAAAAAGTTTCCTAGACAAACAAAAATCAAAGGAGTTTGTGACCACTAAACCAGCCCTGCAAGAAATATATGTGTATATATATATATATATATATATATATACACACATATACATATATATATGTATATATACGTGTGTGTGTGTGTGTGTGTGTGTGTGTATATATATATATATATATATATATATAAAATCCATTACTGATTATCAGGGATATTCACTCTCCTGGGTGTATATATACACAAGTATATATACATACATATATATATGTATATATACACACACATAAAACACACACATATATATAAATTTTGAGTATTATAATTTTATTTTATTTATTTAATTGATTAATTTATTTATTAATTTGAGAGAGAGAGAGAGAGAGAGCAGAGGAGGGGAAAGGAGAGAAGGAGACACAGAATCTGAAGCAGGCCCCAGGCTCTGAGCTGTCAGCACAGAGCCTGAGGCAGGGCTTGAACCCATGAACCATCAGACCATGACCTGAGCCAAAATCAGATGCTTAACTGAGCCACCCAGGTGCTCCATAGTATTACAATTTTAAATGCACCAAGAAACCATAAAAACAATTGATTCCAGAGAGGTGAGCACATTTCAGAAATTAGATGATAATCTAAGGTAATTTCCTTCCTTTGTCTCATTATCAGAAAAGTGATAGATAGATATATACAAGTGTATTGGTAACTATAAAAAAATAGGACAACTCTTTGCAAAAGGCTGGAAGAATTTAATCCAACTACAATGGAGCTGGAACTGGTTTGAAAAATAGAGTTTGCGGAGTACCTGTATCCAAATATGAGAATGTTAAGAGCATTGTCATAGTCAAAGTAATAGTCAAAGATTAAGGATAATGAAAAAAGAAGATAGCCATATGCATAGACTGAAGTATTAAGCTTGGAGATAAACATAGACATAGCTCTTCTTCCTATTCTACCACCTCCATTTTTCTATGTATATGATTTCTGTCACTTGATTTCCAGCCTGCCATGATGCTATAGGTAGAAAGAGATTTACAGAATGTCTAATCTTCTCTCTGCCTAGTGAAATGCCGCCGATAAACGATTGCTCAGAGAGCAGAAGGAGAATAGATTGTGCATATGTTTTGAATGTTAAATGAAATACCTGCAAAAAAGAGTAGCTAATCAATACTTCTTTCTGTTGGAAAGAAGGAAGGAAAGAAGGAAGAAAGGCAGGCATGGAAGGAAGCAAGGGAAAGAGAGAGGGAGTGGGGAGAGGGAGGGGGAGAAGGTAAACATCTGTTAAAAAAAAAAAAAAAAACAAAGAAAAAAACCAGTTGAGTAGCATAAGCAGTACATCTAACGATAGATTATAGGCTCTCTCTTCTCGCTAGTTGTATCCTTATAAAGGTCCAATGTTTGTTTTGATACATTATGTAAATTTGGTACAATATTTTGTATCAAAGAAGCAAAGAAGTTTAGCAGTTTTGAGGATCAATTCTTTCTCTATGCAAATATACTCTGCATTCATATATTGCATATATTGATGTGTATGAAAGTATATATTATTCATATACACATTTTTGTATAACCACTATACAAAAAGTATTGCTATCATATCTTCATATGGGGTTCCACATCATCGCATCATTTGCATATCAAACAGTCATTAAAGTGAAAGTTTGATTTTAATATAATTGTGAATATATATGGTCATAATTAATGTGTCATTTTGTTGTTAGTGAGATGTTTTTTAATGCTGTTTTTGTATGCACAAGTATATTGATTGCCCCCAAATTTATTTATTTTCATTTTTAAATTTTTTTTTAATCTTTATTTATTTTGAGAGAGAGACAGAGTGTGATCAGGGGAGGAGCTGAGGGGAGGGAGACACAGAATCAGAAGGCTCCAGGCCCTGAGCTGTCAGCACAGAGCCCAACACGGGGCTTGAACTCAGGAACCATGAGATCGTGACCTGAGCCGAAGTCGGACGCCTAACCAACTGAGCCACCAGGCGCCCTTATTTCCAAAATAAATCTTCACTTAAAATACATTTATTTTTTCCATGATATGTAAATGAAAATAGTAAAAACTCAAAAATAATCTGTTGTGCTCAAAATCAAAAGTAATTAAGAACAAGTAAAATAGAAACATAATTATTAAAACAATTGTGAAAACAATGCTGATTTGTTTTTATCAGTGAAACATAATCCACATGTTCTTAAATGTGTTTAGAATAGCCTATATTGATTATTTAGAATTTTTTAAATGTTACTTTAAAAAAAATTGTTTTTAACATTTATTTATTTTTGAGACACAGAGAGAGACAGAGCATGAGGAGGGGAGGGGCAAAGAGAGAGGGAGACACAGAAACCGAAGCAGGCTCCAAGCTGTCAGCACGAACCCGCTGCAGGGCTCGAATTCACAAACCCCGAGTTCGTGACCTGAGCCGAAGTCAGAGACAACTGACTGAGCTACCCAGGTGCCCCTAAATGTTACTTTTTTTTTTTTTTAACACTTACTTATTTTTGAGAGACAGAGAGACAGAGCATGAGTGGGGGAGGGGCAGAGAGAGGGAGACAGAATCCGAAGCAGGCTCCAGGATCTGAGCTGTCAGCACAGAGCCGGAAGCAGGGCTTGAACCATGAGCCATGAGATCATGACCTGAGCCGAAGTCAGACACTTCACCTAAGCCACCCAGGCACCCCTGATTATGTAGAATTTTAATGTTAATTTATTCCTGCAAATGAATAAGCATTCCAAACATGAAGACGTAATACTTATTTTTATATTTTTCATGTAATGTGAAGATACTGAAAGTTATTCGGTGTGCATATGTATGTTGTTGTTTTCCTCTTAACAACTGCTGCATTTGCAGCCTTTCTTTTCCAACTCTAGCTCATGTCATCACAGAGAAAGTCAGGCCACTACCAAGAGAGACATTAGAGAAGTAAATTTATGTTGTTTGGGTTCCAAGGGGTCCAGGACTTTGCATATACCATAGAGATGGGGAAAATCGGAGGTTGACAACTTTTCCTCAGCAAATATATTTTCTGCACACACACACACACACACACACACACACACACACACACACCCTGTCTGTGGTAAATGAGGAATTTGAAACTCAGAAAAAAATTGGGTAGAGGATGGGCTTTGTGTCTTGTTTCTACCTTCACTCCTTTTTACATGTGAGCAGAGAATAGCGTGTGCTTACATTCTCAGGCAAGAAGCTGGAATATTTGAGAAAGGAGTCATCACATGGTGGTAAGATAGTGTGCCACAATATTAGTGGGTGCTCTTCCTCTGAGTTTCGGGAGAGTGGCTTATTCTCCAGCCACCATACCTTCAGATGTTAGACTAGAGATGACTTTCAGGAGTCAGTCTGCAGATAGGGTAGGGTTACCGCATGAACGACCTACCCCGTTAGGGCAACTCTGACATCCAATTATATGAGGGGAAAAACTTAAACCTGCAAAAGGCTAATTTTAGTTGAATTTCATTTGCGACAACTAGAAAAAAACTTTTTTATTTATGGAATATATGGCTCAAATTTTAAAAATTTGCTGCCCATGTTTTAGGAAATAAATTTTGTTTCGTGATAACAATTTTGGAGGTTTATTTGGACTTGGAATATTTTACCTTTTTATTATGCAAACTAACAATAATTTTACTAATCTTTTTGCTTAATTTTACTAATTAAAAAAAACTATTATCTTTGCTTGTACAATCTTAGCATTAAAATCGTGTTAGCTGATAATAGTTTGTTTTTATTGTTTGCCTTAAACTTTAATTTTTATCCTAAAGTTTTTAAAAATGTTGAGGTCCACCTGGGTGACCCAGTCGGTTGGGCATCTGACTACGGCTCAGGTCATGATCTCACCCTTGTGAGTTTGAGCCCCGCTTTGGGCCCTGTGCTGACAGCTCGGAGCCTAGACCCTGCTTCAGATTCTGTGTCTCCCTCTCTCTCTCTGCTGCTCCCTAACTCGCACTCTGTTTCTGTCTCTCTCCAAAATAAATAAACATTAAAAAATTAGAAAAAAAAAATTACAGAAAGAACATGTTTTGTTGATATTTGATAGGTCAAATGTTTCACACCTTTATGTTCATATTATTCATTATATGTCTGGGTATTTTATGCTATAACTTACACTTTAAAGTCAAATTGACCCTGCACCTAAACTCTAATGAGTACAAACATCCCCCGGGTTTCTATTATAATGAGGTAAACAGGAAAATCCATTTCTTCCTAACATCCCTTATTTTAAATGTGGTGATGGATTTTTTTTGCTTAAAGGCTTTTGTTTTACAAGATGGCTATGCCTATTGACCCTCAACTACATGTTGAATTGGTTTTCTATCTAGAGTATCATGCTTATGCCAGAACAATTATAAGCATTATGCTGGGTAATTTTCCGTCATCTATAGGCTCTAGACCACCAAAGATACATCGAGTTTGTGGGCCTGATTAAGAAGCAAAAGGCTTCATTGGATGTCATTATGTTAGGAAAGAAAGAAACTGTTAATGGTTAAGTCATGGGAACAAAAATTAATATTGTCCCTATTGCTTGAGTTTTAAACCACTGGCCCAAGTCCATCTAACCCGTAGAGTATTATGTATCCCTAAATGCAAATGTATTTGGTGTCAACAATTACAGACACTGTGAGAAATAACGTGAGAAGCATGAAAATATCATAGAAGATGCGTAAAGATGGGTCTATAACCTTAGCTAGCCACCCGATCTGTTTATTTTCTAACATCTTTGAGAATCAACTTACATAAGTATGGAGGTCATTTATAGGTGAATACACCTTGCAGAATGGTGAAGCATCAGTACATCTCTTATTCCTGCTGAGTTCTCCATAGAGGCAACAGGTTAACGTCTCTCTGACTCAAGGTTGTGAATGCTCATCAGTAGACAAAGGATACTTGATTGTAAAGAAAATTGATGAATGAGCAAAATGTATTTCCTCAAGAACTGTATGTAAACCTAAACCCACTGGGATTTCCTTAGAAATATCTTGATTTTATTGACATTTGGCGAAGATAATGTGATATTCAGATCAGTAGACTTCTTATCCCACAGCGAGTCAGTATAAAGTGAGCTAAGAAATTGAGCTTTCTAGAAGGCAACCGCAGACTCAGGTAATTATTAGCCTAGCCTAATTGTTGCAGCTGAGAAAAGTCCCCTGAAACTGAAATAATCTTTCTTTTTTAGTGTTAAACTGCCCTAATAATCACTTGTCTCATAATAATATACCGTACTCTGTGCTATGGAAAACTGTTTTCTCAACAGTCAAATTAATGTGTATTGACTCAAACTATGTTAATAAGACTTAATATCAAATTATAACAGAGAATTTCAATCATGTAAACCAAAGCAATGTTATCTCTTTTTTTCCATCAATGATGTTTTCATTATTCCAAGGCTAAACTCTAAATTCTTAACATAACTTACAAGGTCCTGGATAATACGTCCAGAACTCTCCTGTGTCTGCTACCAGAGCTTCACTGACTGACCCTTAGGACTTTTGAACTTGATGACTTCTGCCTGCCTCAAATTCTGGCCATGCTGGGTTTTTTTTGTTTTTGTTTTTTTTTTTTTGTTTTGTTTGTTTTTTTGTTTTTTTTTTAACCTAGAAGAACCATCTTCCTCTTTACATGCTTCATACTCAGTGTTTAGGTTCCACTATATCTAGTTTTCTTGATGTCCTACTTTCAAAGAAATTGTCCATGCCCACTGGGCTCTCTATTATACATGTAATCAATACTCTAATTTTTTCAGAATATTTTTACAATTACTTTGTGAGAAATATAGCACTTGGAGAAAAAAAATCATTTGGGGGCAGATATACTTTAGAAAGTTGAATAAGCATCTATAGTATTTTTGTGAATATAGATTTCATACTTTTTATTCCCATAATACACTAAATTCTAGGAATCTAGGAGTAATGTTTGCTTTTTCCAGTGTATCTCTAGCTCCTAGAGCAGTGTCTTACACACAGGCAACATTTAATAACATTTAATGGATTAATTCAATAAATCCATTGAAATACATTGAAATAGTATCACATCTTTCTAATTTGCTTATCATGAACGCTAATCAGAAATAAGAGAACCAAATTCTACTTAGTTTACCAGAATTCAGCCTGTTACATACTGAGTACTCCAATTTACTGACTAACAGAGGTATCAAAATAATATTTCAATTACTCACAGCTTCAATATGAATTTGTGATGAATGCTGATAGATGATATACACATTTTACTAACACCATGATTGGGCAAAAAATGACCAGAATGGCATTAATGCAAAATGTATCCAAAAGGTTAATGATTCTTTTGGAAACATAGGCATAGATTTTAAATCAAGTACTCCAGATAGTTATTTTTGCCATTTATACCAATATGTAAACTTAAATGTCTAACAGAGAATTATTTATCTTTTAAAATTTCCCTTATAGAAAATCATTATTGGGGCGCCTGGGTGGCGCAGTCGGTTAAGCGTCCGACTTCAGCCAGGTCACGATCTCGTGGTCCGTGAGTTCGAGCCCCGCGTCGGGCTCTGGGCTGATGGCTCAGAGCCTGGAGCCTGTTTCCGATTCTGTGTCTCCCCTCTCTCTGCCCCTCCCCCGTTAATGCTCTGTCCCAAAAATAAATAAACGTTGAAAAAAAATTTAAAGAAAAATCATTATTAAATTTAAATGAAGATAAATATAGGTGTATGATTAATGTAGTAAACGTTTATTTATTTTTTTCTAATGTAGCTAACTTCCATGGATAGAAACAATTGACCTAAGGCACTTTTAACATAATTTATATCCTGCAATCTAGATTGCAATTAAACATCATATTCTAAGCATCTTAAAGTATACACATCTTTCATTTTGTTGCCTTGTCCCTGATTAGAGGCCATGCCAATTTAACAGCTAAAATATAGTGGTGATCATGAATCACATGGTTATCAGACAGTTTTCTATACCTATTTGTCCAAAGGGGAATCCATTTCTCTTTGTGCTACATTCCGCACACATGGAAAAAAGCCAATCCACTGCCCACGTCTGTTAATGAATTTGAAAATTGCCAAAAAGAAAAATAAACAGATACAGAACTAGACAGAGACATTTATTCATTACAATTCATGGTGATAATTTCTGTAGCATTTTAATATCAGCTGCACAAAATCATGGGTGTATGTAATTTCCTTTAAGCTGGTTACTAAATATCATAATTAAATGTATATGTTTTGCTAATTTAAAGAGAGCAGTGTTATATTTTCTATGATAATGCATTTCATTTCTTGTTTTTTTTACAGCTATTTTTCTTTTTCCTTTTAAGTTTATTTATTTGAGAGGGAATGAGAAGAAACAAGTGGGCAGGGGCAGGGGCAGAGAGAGAAGGAGAGAGAGAATCCCTAACAGGCTCTGCACTGTCCGTGCAAAGCCCCACATGGGGCTCGAACTTATGAGTCCTGAGATCATGACTTGAGCAGAAATCAAGAGTCAAATGCTTAATTGACTGAGCCATCCAGAAGCCCTATATAGCTATTTTTTATTTGCTTTATGCATTGGTGCATCTTTTTTCCAGTTTTACATGGTGTGATGTTGAAATAGTATACATTTAAATTCACCAACAGAGAGATCATAAAGTAACCTCTGTCAAAATTTCCTTGTAAAGTACTTTAAATATGAAAAGAAAATTGGCATATCTCAGGATATCTTATTTTAGTAAGAATATAGTTTTTCCCACATGTAAGTTTTAAGTTCCCACTTACATAAACACCTGTTCTGGCTGTTGTTTCCAGTTTAATGAGTTTGGGGAGGTTTATATCTCTAAACTGAGAGTAGTTTTATCATTTTGACATTTAATTTTGTTTCTCTTTTATAAATGTCTTGTAAAAAGAGAGTCATTTAGCATCTGTTTGGTTATCTACCAACATCTGTCCTGGTTACCCACTGTAACAAAAAGTACACCCTTCTTAAATCACAGATTGATTTAGTCTTTGAGGTGGTATTCTTAATATCACAAACTTTTAGTGAAATTAACGTAATATGTTTTTATGAAAAGAAATATTTTCGCTCATTATATGCATATAATATAGTGCATTATATATATTATATATATAACTACAGAGAGAAAATGTTATTTGTAGTAACATATATGTTATATATCCATATATATAAGTATGAATTGACTTAGAGAAATGATTATACTTGAATCAATTACTCAAAACACTTAGGTAAGATTCTTCCTTCTGAAAAAAAAAAAAAAGTAGAGTTGGACATAAATTTAGCAGTGATTAGTTTGAATAAAGATCAGGATCGTCCTATAAGATTCAGTTAAAGATATTCAAAAATAGGAAACCATCAGACTAACTTCTTTTCCAAATGAGGTACTCAAAAAAATCGCCATCTATAAAATGCATTCAACCTTCCTCGAGCCAAACCTCTTTCACTGAGACTTATTTATAAGACACTCTGATTTAGAAGTGAGCAAATTGAGAAAGAAAGCTCTAAGGAGAAGGGAATTAATTTTTGGCTAATTTAAGAGGCATTTACATTTCAGGAGCAGCTGTGGTTTGAGTTTTGGGCACAGAAGAAGAGGCATCAAGAAGGCCAGCAGCATCAGGGACGGAAGCGCTTGTCTCTAGTGCTCAGTGAGGTAGTCTGGACATAGGGACACTTCCTTCCAGGGCAGTTCTGTTTTGTTTTCCTCCATCGTGCTGTTGAGTTTGAGGCTGGTTCCCTGGCCCTATAAACAATTCCACGAGCTGTTGTTTAATGAACTATTTTTCTGCTTCATTTGCACATCCACTGCCTTTGGCTGCTATTGAAACCTTGAGAGATTTGGGAGAGATAAACAATGAACAAATACATAGGTCATGTACTGTCAGGTGTTTCTGTGTGTTGTGCAAAAATAAATCAGGAAAAAGAAACAGAAAGTGATGGGGTTGCAATTTCAAATAGGGAGGACTAGGGGCGCCTGGGTGGCGCAGTCGGTTGAGCGTCCGACTTCAGCCAGGTCACGATCTCGCGGTCCGTGAGTTCGAGCCCCGCGTCGGGCTCTGGGCTGATGGCTCGGAGCCCGGAGCCCGGAGCCTGTTTCCGATTCTGTGTCTCCCTCTCTCTCTGCCCCTCGCCCGTTTATGCTCTGTCTCTCTCTGTTCCAAAAATAAATAAATGTTGAAAAAAAAAATTAAAAAAAAAAAAAACTAATAGGGAGGACCCAAAAATATTTGTATTTTTAGAAGCTTCAGTTTCATATAAGAAGGCAGTATTTGAAATGATTTGATAGAAGTTTGGGAATGGGCTCTAAAATATCTGGAGAAAAAGCCTTCCACATTCAACTCACGGAAGTGGAAAGGCCCTGAGGTAGAAAGGCGTTTAGGGTACAGGAGAGGGTACATGGTGTTCAGACTACTTTTCAAATGATAAAAAAAAAGAGTAAAACAAAAATTATAGCTGTATTATGTATATTTAGTGTAATATTAATGTTTCGTTCAATTAAAAAGTCATGACATCCTATGCAATAAATATTACTTCTAATAATAACAAAACTAAAGAAGAAAATTAAAAGTATCAGCACTATATTTAGTATAAAGTATCTGTCATTTTATATAGCAAAACATATACATCTTTGACTTGTTTTTGATTATATACTAATTAGTGTTTACTGAGTCCTTTTTTTATTCATGAAACTCATTCTATTCTGGACCTGATTTACTTGTAAATTGACATAACATTCACACGAAATATTAAAATTCAGAGTTAAGCATTCCTTTTAATTGGTCCAGAACATGCTTCAACAACGGCTTAAAAAGCAAGCGTTAAAATGAAAAGTGATTTCTGGCATTTTATAAGACAAAAGAAGATATCTTGGAAATACTGCTTACTCCTGGGGAAATATCAGGCACAAGGGAAGAGCCTTCAAATGGTGAGATGTAGAAATTGACCGATGATAGATGAGCAGATAGTTAATATACATGGTGTCATTGTTTAACGCTATTATCAAAATTTAGTAAGCCTACGATTTTACCCGTTTTTAAAAGAAACAGTGAAAGGCAAAACCCAATACAAAATTAGAAATATCATAACTGACAGCACATATGTAGTTTGGGGGTGGTCTTCATTTCTAAGTCTTGTGATATAGACAGGAACTGGTCGGGGGGGGGTGGATTCTCTTCTGCTCTCAGACTAACTGCCCACTATCAGTGCTGTAGCTGCAGCTGAGACCGTGGCTAAACAACAACTACAGTAACATAAAACACATTACAATTTCCAAGTTGAGAAAAACGTAAAACTAAAATCTGACTTGGGATTTTAGGATTTTAGGATTTTGGATTTTGGGAAAGCCCACACTTACTTGACTCCTAATTCCTCATGATCCTGTGCTGATAGTTCCAAAGTCCCAACTGCTGAGCTCCTGTCTTTCCAAACTTCTACAGAGAGACAAGTTGCTTGCTCATATATATATATATGTATACATATACATATAATATACATATACCACATCTTATACTCATCCTTTTGAAACCTGAGGATGATCTTCCCAGTGAAATTGATGCAAACACATACAAGCAAGCTTCTTATGAAATATATATCATGGCACTCACATTTAGTCTCTCTTATGATTGAATATAAAAATTAATATATACTTTTACTCCGTTATACTTCAAAACATTATAGAAAACTTGAGAAAAAGTTAAATTAGTCCTAATTAATCCCCTTATTTTTTTAAGGGCAGTTTTTTTGAGAGTATAATTTTTCTGTCATTTTTAAATGTCAAAATTTGAAACTATTTTTAATATAAGAAACGATGTTATATTAGCATCCCATATACTTTGAATTTTTATGATGATGGCAAAAAGAAAAATAACAAAAAAAATAGTGCTGGATCAAGAAAGTGAGAAGGTAAATTACAAACCAAGAGAAATATTTGTCAGTGATACATCTGATAAGGCATTGTTATCCAAAATATGCAACGACCTTTTCAAGGTTAAAAATAAGAAAACAGAGGCACCTGGGTGGCTTTGTCGATTAAGTATCTGACTTTGGCTCAGGTCCTGATCTCATAGTTCGTGAGTTCAAGCCCTGTATCAGACTCTCTGCTGTCATCACAGACCCTGCTTGGGATCCTCTGTCCCCCCCTTCTATCCCTCTGCCCCTCACCTACTTCTAAAAATAAATAAACATTAAAAAATAAGAAAACAACAACCCAATTAAAAAATAGGGCAACAATCTTAAATTTTTTTATGTTTATTTATTTTTGAGGCAGAGAGAAACAGAGCATGAGTTGGGGAAGGAGCAGAGCACAGCTGGGGAAGACACAGAATCCGAAGCAGGCTCCAGGCTCTGAGTTGTCAGCACAGAGCCTGACACGGGACTCAAACCCACCACCCCACCAACCGTGAGATCACGACCTGAGCTGAAGTCAGATGCTTAACCGACTGAGCCACCCAGGCGCCCCTTAAATAGTCCAACAATCTTAATAGACACTTCCCCAAAGGAGATATACAGAGGGCAATTAAGTATATGAAAAGATGCTCTATATCATATGCCATTTGGAAAGTGCAAGTTAAAACAACAATGAGATACCACTGTGTACTTACTGGAATGGCGAGTATCCAGAACACTGACAATACCAAAAGTTGGTGAGGATTTGGAGTAACAGGTGGGAATGCAAAATGGTGCAACCATTTTGGAAGACAGTTTGTCAGTGTCTTATAAAACCAAGCATATCCTTACCACATGATCTAGCAATCATGTATCTTGGTATTTACCCAAACGGGAGAAAACTTTTGTGCACATGAAAACCTGCATATGAGTGTTTAGAGTAGCTTTATTATAATTGCCCAGAGTTGGAAGCAATCAAGGTCCTTTGGTAGGTAAATGAATAAATAAACTGTGGTACATACAGACAATGGAATATTATTTAGCATTTTTTAAAAAAATGAATGATTAATCCACAATAAGACATGGAAGAAACTTAATTGCATTACTAGTAAGTAAAGAAGCCAATCTGAAGTTAAATTATATAAATTATATACTATATAATTATAAATTATAAATTATATAAATTATATACTATATAATTCCAAGTACATAACACTCTGGAAAAGGCAAAACTATGGAAACAGTAAAAAATCAATTGTTTCCAGGAGTTAGGAGGGAGATAGGACTGAGTAGCTGGAGCACAGAGAATTTGTAGACCAGGGATACTATTCTGTATGATACAGCAGTGATGGATATATGTCATTATATATATATATATATATATATATATATACACACATATATATACACATACATTATATACATACATACTATATATATATATATATATATAGTCCAAACCCATGGAATCTACAATAAGAATGAGCTCTGATGTAAACAATGGACTTTGTGTGGTAATGATATGTTAATTTGGGTTCATAGATTGTACGTGCACCAGTCTGATGGGTGATGTTGATAATGGAGGAGGCTATGCATGTAGGTGTGCAGGGGTTATAATGGTAAATCTCTACACCTTCAACATAATTTTGCTTTGGATCTAAAACTGCTCCAAAAAAGGCTACTAAAAAAATGGTGCAGGAGAAATAAATACTTTCTCAAACAAACAAAGGTTAAACTAGTACCCTAAGTACCAGAATTGCTAAGTTATTTCATCACATGAGAAAAGAACTATGTTATATACCATTTTGCTGTTGCACAGTTTGTGATTTTGAATTCATATTGCATATTTACTTTGTCCTTAAGTAAATAAGATCATTTTCAACAATATATACTTTACTATTACTAGCTATAAGAGCAAGAAGAAAGCACTACAAATCATATTTTAAGTGTAGTGCTGTCTTCACAAAAGTATTAATAAAATAATGTAGTATGTTTTCCAGCATCTTATGGTTTCTGCTTAACATGAAAGAGGGGAAAATTGTTTTCTGATATATCTAAAGAAGTATTTCCCACAAAATTAAAAACTGATTCCTCTGATCAAGTCTTATCTTTAGCCATAGTTTGGTAAAAACAGTTTTTAGCAACATACATAATAGTAACTTTAAATCTCTAAGTAAATTTTTTTACCAAATTATATTATTAAAAAATATCTGCTCAATGATCATTGCACTAACAAATCTTCTACAGTTTTTATTTTCCATTTCTTTAATCAAATGCCTTGAGCACGTATATCTTTCAGAAATTCTACCACTTTTTTGTGTAAAAAAAAAAAAAGAAAATAATTTCCTATTCTATCCTGTATTGTTACAAATCATTAAGGTCCTAAGTGATTGCAGATGATTCTAAGTCCTGCCTTTATTAAATACGATGGTTGATTTTCGTGAAAACAGATAATGCTGGTTTTCTTTTTCAGTAGTATTTATAGGGTAATTGTTGTCTATAAAATACACAGTTAGAAAAACAAGAGGCTATCCCTTGCTGATGTGGGAAGGTAGTTGCATTGCCAAGCATTGAACATGATCCATTTATTCATCAAGACCATAGGCTTTCTCTGAGGTAAATCTTTGCTTGGGAAGAGAGCTGCATCTTAAGATGTTGAAGACTTTGTCGTTTTCAAACATACTGCACTGTGATCTCTCAGATCATGCTGACTTCATTACTTCACAATGTGGAAAGCAATCTAGTATGGTGATTCAAAGAAAGGTTATTACATTAGAGCTAAGTTACATTTTGGTAATGATATCACTGACATCTGAACCTCTTTTTTTTCCAAAGGAATATGCACTCAGATGCCTTTCAGAATGAACATAGGCAAATGTTATTCCTCTCTATAGTTTTCAAATGTATCAACAATGAAGTCAGTTTTCTTCCATTCTTCTTGTGAACACCACCATCACCCCTGACCCCACTGACTTGATCTTGTGTTTTCTTACAGTTTTCAGTATGGATTTGATTCTAATATTCAGCTAAAACTTTTCTGTTGTCCTCCCTGTTCTGTAAAACAAACAGAAGGATTAGAAACAAAATTAAACCTGATGCATAGAGAAATACCACTGCTATAGTGTCTGTTCATGTTTGTTAAAGTAAAACCAAAATATGTACATTAATATATATAATATATATTAATTTTTTTCTCTTTGACATTTTCAAACATAATCTAGGTTTTATATGAACACAAAGAGCTGTCCACAATCTTTAAAATACAGGGCTTTTCTTTTTTAGGCCCTATTAATGAAGAACTACAGTAGTACAGTGATACTGATTAAAATTTATGTGTCTGTTCTGTAGTGATTTCCTTTATCAGACACTCCTTCATTGCTACAGGTCTCTTGACCTCACCTGTCTCTCATCCTGGCTACCACAGTGCATGGGGTCCAGTTAACTTTATGGGAGCACAACCTGATAGTTTTCTCCCTTCTCTTCTTTTCCTAATGCTTATCTTTGGTACCATGATAGCCTCCCATTCAGTGTCCACATGCGCAATTTGGAAATGTGAGGGAGTTAATGAAAACCTTTGACGGATGGCAGCTTTTAGCTAAGACATAAATCTCAGCCCTCGCCCACACCCACGGACACTGTAGGTAATCCGTTTATTTAGTTTCTTGGATTGTCTTTGGGGATCATGCAATCAGTATTAATGATCGGATTCTGGAATGACCATGGCTGTCCCACTTTTCCAACTCTGTTCCTCTTCTTCACTACTACTAGCTTGGAAATTGTACTCCTTACTAAAATAATAGCTTGTAAGTCACTGCCCAAATCTCTGCTTTCTGGATGATGCAAACTATGCCTCTATTTATGCACGCATGAATCACTAAGTTGAAAACATTATTTGACTTTTTTTTTTCTGACAGTACTTTCAGAAGTGAAATTAAAGGAAAGCTGGTACTTTACTTCTTTTTTTATTTTGTTCGGTGTCTAGATTTTCCCAAGATAATTTAGAAATCTATATTAAATATATGTCTTTCTATGACCGAGCCACAATCTTTTGGCAAAGATGTACCTAATTATACAAGGGTCTCTATTTACTTTATACTTGTAAGCAAAAGAAGTAAGAGCAAAAATATTAAACATATCTTAATACAGGTATAGCTTTATCAATACAGACAAATTAATTTATACCTGTAACAATTCTGCATTCTGCTATTTTTCCTAACAAATTACAGACTGACTTCAATTTCAATCTGGATATTGTTTGTTCTGCAGAGTAGGAAGTGAACCAGAAAGACTTTATAAAATATCAGATCAAACTAAAAGTTGAGAACTATTCAAATATATTGGACCATATAAAAAAATAGAGCAGATTGTAATGTTGGAAAGAAGAAAGTTGAAAACTAACTTAAATTATTGATATATTAAGAAACACGAAAATAAACTGCTTAATTGTAACAGATGAAATGGTCTAGGTCTTTGAATTTGAAAAATATTGTGTATTTCTAACAAAAGACAAAATGTTGGGGTGGTGGTAATCCTGTCTCAATATCTGACCTTGCACACTATTTATTAAAATACATATTTTCCCATATTCTGAAAGCATTATTCATTTGCACACTTTCCAATTGGAATAAATGTTTTTGTTTTTGTTTTACCGCACATGTGTTGGAATTAAAACCCATGAATCATTTTTCTGGAGTGGGGGAGTATAGCTAAAGAATGTAATATATTTTGAGAAATAGTTACTGATTTTGCTTTTTTCTTTCTAAAAAGTTAGGAATTTTTTTTCCTAATTCTTTGTCTTCCCAGAAGTGAGCAGAGGTCAGACAGGTTTCAAATCTGTTACCAAGAAAGATAAAAACATTTGTAATTTTTCCCTATTTTATATAAGTTGACAATGAAAATTAAAACATTTCTCCCCATGGAATGAGATAACTTTTTCAAGATGGCCAGTTAATTAAATATCTTGAGGTCATTTGAAGAATTGGAAATCTCATTGGCCTTCCTCTCATGCTTCCATTTATTAATGATTCCATTTCTCACAATTTTCATTTTTTTTCTTGCTTGCTTCTGTTGTGCTATATTCGCATGGCCAATAATATATATGGTTTAGCTACATGAAACAAAACCCGGTCATTTTTACCTCATTTATAGCCAATATCAGATAATACCATTCCTTTCAACTGTAAGTGGGCTACATGATCTCCATCATTAAGAGAAAAACAGAGTGAAATATCAAATCAGAACTGGCCATGCCTGTTATTCATATTGCATTCTGTTAAAAAGTATACTCAGTTTTAAATATTACTTCAATATGCTTTGCCGGATATTTCTCTGGAGAGAAAAATTATAATGCTTATTCAGTTCTTGGCACACCCTGTTTCCTAAAACTGAACTAAAGAAAAGAATTGTAGCGGCCGTGCATTTATTTGACAAGCTAATTGAAATTGCACAATAAGTCAGTCTGATTTCCAAGGACAGAGAGGTTAATGGAGTGTGCTTCTCTGTGCTGGTACAACAGCTCCGTTTTCTTTACTGAAATAACTGTGATTTCCTATATTAGTAGTTACATTATTCAAGCAGCAAGGATGTATTTGAAAGGAAAACTTAATCATTATAAATAAACCCATTTGGGGATATACAGTTCACAAACTTATTCTGAACACATAATGTCATGTCCTTGTCAAATAATACACAATACACAGTTCTTATTTTCCCTGTTAAAGACTGTTGTGATTTGAACGTAAATGCATTTAGTGGGACAACACAACCAGAGAGTGTTTTAGACAAGTGGTATTTAGTCTATTACATTGCTGCCGTCACTGAAAAACACTAGACCTTTTTTTGAATACAGTTCAGCTCTGGTTGAAAATAAGCAGTTTTTCCATATGAGGATGCTGTTTGAAAATCAGGTGGCCAGAAAGTGAAGTTCAATTGAGAAATGAATTTGGGTCAGGAAAGGGCAATACATGAGCACAGACTTCACTCTGACTTTTTTAAGGTTGTGGTTTTTATGCTGAAATACGAAAAAAAGAAGACTTTAAAAAGTTGAGAGAAGAAGAAATGCAATCATTTTTGATAATCGATTTAGCGACGCCTAATGTACGTTTAAGTGTGTCTATAATGTCTGTAAATTTCTCATCGCTCTTGGATTTATATAAACATTTAAAAATAATATTTACTATGTTTTCATTAAAGACTAATGCAAATGCTATCATGTATTTGTCACTGCAAACATTTATTGGGACCCACAGCGTGGCAGGAATTACTGTAGATCTTGCAGATTCATCACCGAACAAAATAAAGTTTCTCCTCTTATAGAACTTGAGAAGAGACTATAAGTGAAATGAATAAGCAAATTGAACCCCAATATGATGGTACCAGTTTAGTGCTAAAGAGAACAAATGAGAAGAAGGAGATATGATAGATCAAAACTGCGAGGAGTTAGTCAGGTAGGTGAGTAGGTAGCTCCATAGTGAGTTTTTTTTTTTTCCCCAATTTTTTAAAACCATTTATTCATTTTTTGAGAGAGCATGAGTAGGGAAGAAGCAGAGAGAGAGGAAGACACAGAATCTGAAGCAAGTTCCAGGCTCCGAGCTCTCAGCACAGCTCAAGCTCACAGACCACGAGATCATGACCTGAGTTGAAGTCGAACACTTAGCCAACTGAGCCACTTAGGGTGGTTTTTCGCACCCATACTGACAAACATGAAACACTTTAAACACAGCATTTGTTGAAATTTTTCATTGAAAAATGATATTTCTAGCCCTTCATTTTTTAAATTCACATTTAAAGATTGTATTGAATAATGTAACTTAATTTAAAGCGTGCAATAAATTTCAGAGTTTCTATACATCGTTTCTAATTATATTCCATACATGTAAATACATAATACTACATCTATATTATACTACATCTATAACAATCTAGACTTAATCAACAATTTTATGATTAAGAATTAAAAAAAAAAATTTGTGTAAATCTCTGATTAGGGAAAATAATCAAAGTGATATGATTGGGGCAATGTATACAATAATTTTAATATTTTGGTACATTTTTCAAGTTGATCCACAGAAAATGTGTATCAGTTTTATTCTTACCAACAGAGCATGGAAGTGTTTCAGTTTTTTCACCCTCAATAAGAGATAGATGGTACATGATATCCTCAATAGAATGAAGAACAATTTACTTGATTATACATGCTATCTGTTTTTTCATATTTTAAAATTTACTGATTAGTATCACTCAACTACAGAAAATCCATAAGACAAATGAATGGTTTAGTGAACTTTAATACTTTGAAAATCAAGGATAAGAGACAGAATTTTTTGTGCCCCCTTGGAAACCTTCAATATGCCCTTGCCAGTCTCCAGCCTTTTTCTGCTAAGAGCAATCACAAACCTGGTTTCGCAGTAAATACTTCCTATCCTTTCTTATAGTTTTACTATCCAAAAGTGCACCCTTTACCACTACAGTTTAACTCTGCTGTGCTTTTCCCTTAACATAATCTTAAACTGTCTAAAGAAATTATATTTAAGTTTCTTTGCAATTAATTCATTGAAAAACCATCATATTGTTCCATATAGAGTTCCCATTCTAGATTCTGCAAATTTTATCTACACTATAAACTTTACTATGATTCTCTCTTTATAAATTGATAATTTTCTTAAGAGGCTTGTTCAGAATCAGGTTCAATATTTTAGCAAATCTGATTGCCAATTTTAGCAATTCAGTAAAGACAAGTTTGCGAGCTCAAAATTTCTTCAGGGTAACCCCGTCAGGAGAGACCTCACAATACCGTGAGATTTACCTCCAGGAATGCAACCAGGTTCCCACAATAAACATCAGAGGAAAATCCCCTTCTGCTTCCTGCAGAAAACAAAGAAAAGGAACCATTTTGAAATATCCTAGAGCACTCTGTTTTTCTTAATGAACTCAGTACTCAAGGGAAAATAGTTAATGGAGAGCCTAACCTTCTGGGATATTATCAAAGCCTAATCGACCTAGGGGAAGGGAAATACCCAACTCCAATCTGCTCTAGCTATCTTGTCCCACCTGAGAGGGGAGGAAAAATACTTGTGAAGTTTACAGCCCATGGATGCACACTCACTAAACAGTGGAGATGTCACAGGACAACAGAAGGCTCCCCTCCCCTCACAGCACACCATCACATGCTAAAGGCTTATTAGCAGCAGTTTCTTTTACCCACATTATACCTGGCTATGAAGAAAAAAAAATATATATATATATATATTTTATTTATAATAATATAAATATAAAAATATAGTAATAATTTATATTTATATATATATAATATATATATATATATATATTAAACTAAAAAACAAAAAACACAATTTGGAGTGACAGAGCAAGCATCAGAACCAGAGATGGCAGGGATGTTGGAATCATCAGACCAGGAATTTAAATTGGTTAATATGCTAAGGGCTCTAAGGGGGCCTGGGTGGCTCAATCAGTTGAGTCAGATTCTTGATTTCAGCTCAGGTCATGATCTCGCAGTTCGGTGGATTGACCAATCCACGTGGGACCCTGCACTGACAGTTCGGAGCCTGCTTGAGATTTTATCTCTGTCCCTCTCTTTGCCCTTCCAATGTTCTCTCTCTCTCAAAATAATAAACAAACAAACAAACAAACATTTAAAACATATGCTAAGGGCTGTAATGGATAAAGAGCATGCAAGAACAGATGGGCAATGTCAAAAGAGAGATGGAAAATCTAAGAAACAACCAAAAGGGAATGCTAGTAATCTAAAACACTGGGACAGAAATGCGGAATTCCTTTGATGTATTAATACACTAGACATGGCTGAGGAAAGAATCTCAGAGTTTGAGGATATCCCAAATGGGTGGTATCATTTCTTCAGCTTTGTTATTTTCACAATCACTACTAATCCAGATACTTTAAATTCTTTAAATTTCTATATAGTTTTAAAAATCATCTCTCCAATCTAAAACAGTCCATTGGATTATTTATTTATTATTTATTTATTTATTTTTAATAATTATTTTAATGCTTATTTTAAGAGAGAGAGAGAGAGAGAGAGTATGACCAGGGGAGGGGCAGAGAGAGAGAGAGAGAGGGAGACACAAAATCTGAAGCAGGCTCCAGGCTCAGAGCTGTCAGCACAGAGCCCGAAGCAGGGCTCCAACCCACAAACCAAGAGATCATGACCTGAGCCAAAGTCCGTCGCCTATGGGACTGAGCCACTCAGGTGCCCCAAGACTGTTGGGATTTTAATTAAGGCATTGTGATACCCATAGATCATTTGTAAATAATTATTAACAACAGAATTATTTTCTAATCAATAAACATGTATCTATTCTTTCATCAGTGTATTACAGTTTTGCTTTCAGAGAGAGAGAGAGAGAGAGAGAGAGAGAGAGCAAGGGAGAGGCAGGGGGAAGAGATAGAGCATCTTAGGCAGGCTCCATGCTCGGTGCAGAGCCCATATGGGGCTCGGTTTCACGACCCTGGGGTCAACACCTGAGCAGAAATCAAGAGTCAGATGCTCAACCGACTGAGCCACCCAGGTGTCCCAAAGTATTAGTTTTAATGAAATGTCTTAGATTGGTTTGTTTTAGTTTTTACTTAATTTCCATATTTTAATGCTACCTTAAATAGCACAAATCTAATTCATCTCTAAATGCTTATTGCCAATGTAATAGAAACAAAGTTGACATTTTTATATAGTGTATTTGTGTCCCATACTTATTTGTTCCAACACTCATTTGTATATTTCTTGCTATATCTATGTATATAACCTCTATATTCTACAAATATATTTAATTACCTAATAGATTACTGAATATTTGATAATCTTACATTTATAGCAGATCCCACTTATTTTTCATTTATGTTTTTATACTTTTTTCCTTTTCTTTTATTACTTCATTTTTGCCAAATATGAGTATTTTTAATATTGCACTTTTGTTTCATTGAAACATAAGGTATATATTTTTATTCTTATCATGTTATCCCAGCCTACTTTTGAATGTTATACTAATTGTATAATGTTAGGAAAATTACACTAGTATTTATTTTCTTTCCCTCCTACATTGTGCAATATATTCACGCAGTATGTATATTATAAACTTCATGATGAAATAATATTTTGCTTTCAATTCTAAAATGTCTTTTATAAATTTTAATAATCATTTTACATTTTCTCTATATATTTAGAACTTTCTGTGTTTTTATTTCCTTACAAAGTCGTGAGTTTCTACCTGTAATAGTTTTCTTTTGGCCTGAATAAACATACTTTATATTTTTTAAATAAGTTTCAGGTTGAGTAATTCGTTAAAATATTCTGTCTGAAAATGTCTTTAACTTTTATTTTTGATGGAGAGATTAACTTAATGTTCTAGAGTGATAGTGTAGTGTTTTTCTTTTACTTGTGTCTTCTGTTTTCCCTTTTAACACATTATGAAGCATTCCATTTTCCTAATACTGCATTTTTTGATGATAATCTGTAATTAATTTATATTTGTTGACTAAGATAATGTATATTTTTAAATCTTACTGTTATTAATATTTCTCCTTATCATTGAATTCAGTGGCCTAATTACTACGCACTTTTGTGTTATTTTCTTGGGTATATCTTATTTTGGTTTCTTTGAACTTGAGAAAATCATTGGCCATAATTTCTTGGACTTATTTGCCATGTTTTAAAATGTTGATGTTCAGGGGACACATGGGTAACTTAGTTGGTTAAGCATCCAACTTTGGCTCAGATCATGATCTCATGACTCATGTCAGGCTCTGTGCTGACAGCTTGGAGCCTGGAGCCTGCTTTGGATTCTGTGTCTCCCTCTCTCTCTGCCCCTCCCACATTAATTCTGTATCTCTCTCTCTCTCTCTCTCTCAAAATAAATAAACATTAAAAAATTTAAAATGTTGATGTTCAAGATAAGGTGACGTGTTAATGGATATAAGTGGATAACTAACATTTACATAAGGATACAATGCAAAACCATAAAGAAAGTTTAACAATGAAATCTGAAACATATATTCTTATTGACCTATGGAAAACACAAGATTTGTTTTTTGCTAAAAAATGTAATTTAATAAGACAAGAATTTTAAGTGGAACATACCCTTATTTAATCAATTGTGCAAAATTAATAAATTTCAAACTGTCTTTGTTTAAAAGTATAAAACTCTCATAAGTAAAATAACTTGAGAATGTTGATCCTAGGTTAGTAAAACATCATTGCTGAAAGCTAGAAACTGGGTTTATGCAGAAGGGACTGATAAACCTGATTGTCTTCCATTCATCCTCAACTAAATCTTATGTTAGGAAAAAACATTGCAGTTCTAAGATTCAAAATTTCCTCTTTAAATTCAAAAGAGCATTTTAAAAGACAGTTTTAATTGTATTACAACACAAATTATATAAAGTGTAATTCTGTACAGTGTTAGATGCTGTATTGATCAAATGATAAAACACAGTTAATGTCATGTGAAAATAAGGTTGCTATGACAACCATGCATTTTAGGAAAATCCTGAAGGATAAGTACTGCTACAAAACTCTGTGCAAACTAGATCTTAATTAGAAGCCTCTAGGAAGTCATAAAACTTTGGGGTTTTCTCATTTTAAATATTTATTTTATATATCTGTCATGAAAAACATTAGAAGAGATTTTCTTTCCTAGTTGATGATATTTATAAAGTTTATTCTTCAAAAAAGAAGCCACTCAAAGATATCAGAATAAGGAAAAAAATTAGGCCCACTATGTTAAGGAAAAAAAAAGGGTCTTTTAAGAAGACTAAGTTTTCTTTAAAAATATTGCATTTGTGAACGGTGTTTATTAAGCTTAAATAAAGTGGCATATCTATCCAGGTGAATACATGACTATAATTTTAAAAACTTTTGAAGGAAATAAGTAATATAATAAAATATATATCATAAATGTTTTTAATATAACATTTAAGCTCAAAATAAGCGTAACCTACACCATGTTAACTTTTATGAAAACATTACAGTAAGTGAAATAAGTCAGTCACACAAATACTGTAGGATGTCATTCATATGTGGAATTTACGAAACAAAAAGCAAAGGAGAAAAAAAATGGAAGAGAGGCAAAGAAACAGAATCTTAACCCTAGAGAACAAACTGATGGTTACCAGAAGTGGGGGTGGGGTGCAGGTTAAATAGTTGATGGGGATTAAGGAATGAACTTGTGAGGAGCACCAGGTTTTGTATGGAAGTGTTGAATAACTATAGTGGATACCTAAGACTAATATTACATTGTAGGTTAATTAGCTGGAACTTGAATAAAACCTTAAAAAATTTTTATGACAGTATACAATAATCTAAATGATTTCTCCCTTGACTTAAAATCCTTAAGACTAACTGTTGTGTTAATGAACTAAATTAGGTAGGTCCAAGTAAAAATCATTGTGGTGTTAAAAATATGTATCAGACATTATTTAAGAACAAATTAAATGAAAAAAAATGTTTTGCTTCTACCCATTACAAAAGCAACTTTTCAACATATTTTATAATGCTGAAATTAATTATTAAAGTATATGTATACATAATTAGCTGCTTTTTTAAAAACCATGTTTATATACATTGTGCTATACAATTATCTGTAGCATATTAATCAATCTACATTGTGTCCCTAAGAGTTTATGTTTAACTGATTTAACAAATTTTTGGCATTGAGCTATATATACTGTCATTTGGAAAAATCAAAGATTTGTGTTCTCAGAGGTTCAGAATTGATAATTCTTGGGTGGAGACCTAAAGATTGGGTTTTTAACTAGTATCCTAAGTGATTTGATGCAGGTGATGAGCTGGTCACATTTTGGAAATCACAGCTAAAACAAAACTGCCTCAGTGTTGTGGTTTTGTTTAAAAGTAACATAAGGGTTTTATTAACTTTACAAAGTTTATTAAAAATAGAAAAGTAAGAATGTTATATAGCAAGATCCAAAGATAGGTAGAATTAAATAATTAACCTGTGGCTTATTTTTACTTACATAGTTTAAAAATTAATTTATAAGTTTTAGAAAATATTTCTGATACACGTATTAGCAACATAGACAAATTGAGAATTATCTCCTCCTCACTCTGGTTAACAGAGAACGAGAAGAGGGGCACCTTGGTCTGATAACTGCAAGGAAATGAATTCTCTCAACATCTTAAGGGAGCCTATATATGGATCAATCCCCAGTTGAGATTCTTATGAAACTGCAGCCCTGAACGCCACTGAGTTTAGCACCCGTTGAAATCCCGAACGGAGAACCCAGCTAAGTCATGCCAGATTCCTGAGCCACAGAAACTGTGAAATAATAAAGGGGTATTGAGTGAAGCCACTAAATTTGTGGCAATTTGCTCTGCAGCATAGAAAACTGATACACAGATACATATTTTTTCTTTTTTTCTTTTCCACTTTCCAGTGGGTTGTCTTTGTTGCCAATAACTCCAAGGTTATGTAGTATATGAAGTTTGAGAACACTCACTAAAAGTCTCTGATTAGCTTTGTTAGCAAGATAGGCCCAAATCAAAACTAATCACCATGCTCAAAAAGACTACTCTGAGAGGCTAACATGTTTGTGTGTGTGGTGTGTTGTGTGCATGCGTGCACTTGTTTTTATTTTTATCACCATTGTTTTAAGGGAGGCATAGCCATGTGACTATATCAGCAGGTAGTACAGGTGCATTTTGTTAAAGGAAAGGTACTAGGAAGATAGATCAGGAAATTGTGCTCAATAAAGAGCATTTAAGATAAATATACTTAGCATTAAGTAAAATTATTATTTTTAATCAGTTTTATTAGAACCGAAATATGATAAAAATGAAAGGCAACTTATTGCTCTAGCTGGATTTAAGGAAATATGTTGTTTCATCGTATTACTGTACCATGCAAGTGTATCGTGTGTTTTTCATTCCTATTTTATCTTATTTTCAATTTAGGACAAAAAAAATTAGAAAAATACATGACATCTGCTTTTTTTGCAGCGGCTTCCTAATATAGAAATTTGGGGAAATAAACTAAATGATGAAGCATATGACATATGCTTGCCATCCAATGTTTTCTTTATTATCAGTCTAGCATTTTAATTGGGACTATATATATATGTATATACACATATAACATATATATACATATACAATATATACACATACAATATATACATAATGTATACATATAATACATATATACATATATACATATATACATATATACATATATATATATATCTGAAGAAAGGCTTTTAATACAGAGATTCATATTGGCTACAAAAATAAGGCAGTTACTAAGAAAGTGTTTATTATGTTTTTAAGCATACTAGATTTTTTAAAGACTATACATCAGATTTGTTTTCATATCTGTGGGTCCTGAATGAACTCAAAAGTGTTCAATAGTTGATGCTATGTCCTCACATCATTAACATTCACTAAAAAGCCAAAAAGAAGTGGTATTACAATTAAGTTAGACAAGGGGCACGTGGGTGGTGCAGTCGGTTAAGCGTCCGACTTCAGCTCAGGTCACGATCTCGTGGTCCGTGAGTTCGAGCCCCACGTTGGGCTCTGGGATGATGACTCCGAGCCTGGAGCCTGCTTCCAATTCTGTGTCTCCCTCTCTCTCTGTCCCTCCCCCATTCATGCTCTGTCTCTCCCTGTCTCAAAAATAAATACACGTTAAAAAATAAAAATAAAAAAAATTAAGTTAGACAACAGAAATTTTGGAAAAGTCTATTAATATGTGAAACTGGGAAAACACCTGCATGCGACATGTAGATGAAGCGGAACAGCTTTTATAGAATTTATCCCATATTTTGTGCTTTCCTAGGTATCAGTGTAGACAAAGTTATAATTTATCCTGATCCCTTTTCCCAAGATACACACATTATTCACTGACAATAGAAGACATTATCCAAGTGGATTACACTTAAGTAGTGTAAGAGGAAAAGAGGAGAATATTTCTTCTTCCATGAAGTTGAAGCAAATTTTACATTAAAATAATAGCAATAATAAAAACTATAACTGGATAGTTCTTCTTCATGACTTGAAAATACTCAGAGCCTTGTTTATTCCAACAGACTCTGGCATCCAGCTCTACCTATGCCCCAAGTTCAAGGTACAACCAGATGTGCTTGGAATTAACATTCAACCAATTCTCAGTTAGTGGGCCAAAATGAACGCATAGCAGCAGACAATGGCAATATGTTAGAGTCAATAGCACAGCCGTCCAAAACTTACCCACAAAGAGGCGTGCTGTCATGAATGCTCAGAAAGATGGACTCAAAATCATGAGCTGGCTCTCACCCCAGAACAAAGAGATCCCTGCACCTTTTCTCACACCTGGTGTTGGAACACAGACTCAAACGAAGGATGCCAATGTTTGGAGCTTAGGCCGCTTTTCTCATTAATATCTTTAGTAGAGCATATATTAATGGTGTATTCAGTATGGCCCTGGTATTATACTGGCTCCAGTTCTCTCATCATACATTTAATATGACTGAATCCCTGAAATAGATGCAGATTTATGAAGCCTACTGAAAGAAAGAAAGAAAGAAAGAAAGAAAGAAAGAAAGCACAATGAAATACGAGATTTGGATAGAACTTCAAAGCTAAAACTTAAAACAAGAGAAAAGGAAGTTGGTCAAAAGAATCTGTGGCATGAGATACATCAGAATATTCAAGAAAATAAAGACTCACCTGTGGACAAAAATTACCAAGACAGGAGTAAAAACTTAAAAACTTATTGTTCTATGAGATATGAGATGGTAAGACAGATGAAAAGGGATCAGACAGGGGTGCCTGTGTGGATCAGCTGATTAAGCATCAGAGTCTTGATTTCAGCTCAGGTCATGATCTCACAGTTCATGAGATGGAGCCTACATGGGGCTCTGTGCTGACAGTGCTGAGACTGCTTGGGATTCTTTCTCTCCCTCTGTCCCTCCGCCATTTGTGCTCTCTCTCTCTCTCTCTGTCAATATAAATAAATAAACATACAAAAGAAAAAAAAAAAAAAGAAAGGAGGGAGCCTCCATGGTTCAGTCGGTTAGGTGTCCAACTCTTGATTTCAGCTCTGGTCATGATCTCACGGTTTGTGAGTTTGAGTCCTGCATCAGACTCTATGCTGACAGTGTGGAGCTGGCTCTCAGCTGACTCCTTGGGATCCTCTCTCTTTCTCTGTCTCAAAAATAAATAAACTTATGAGGGAGTGATATAAAAATTATGAGGGGAACATACTCATGAGAAATTCTATAGAAATCAATAAACATAATCTAATGCAAAGTTAAAAATGACATATTATCAGTTTCTACTTTAAGAAAATGTTAAAAAACAAAACATAAAGTAATTAAAATAAAAAATAAGTGAGAGATTATTTGAGAGACATGGACTCAAACAATATAACAAAATTAAGTATTAACAGTGTCAGCAGATATATTCATGGAACAAAATATTTATTAAAGGACAACAAAATGTGAGTGGTAATAATATTGGTTTACAAAAAAGTAGATGGATTGGGCACCTGGGTAGCTCAGTTGGTTAAGTGTCCGACTTTGGCTCAAGTCATGATCTAACAGTTTGTGGGTTCGAGCCCCGCATCAGGCTCTGAGCTGTCAGCACAGAGCCTGGAGCCTGCTTGGGATTCTGTGTGTGTGTCTCTCTCTACCCCTCCCCCACTCACACTCTTATTCTTTTCAAAAATAAATAAACATTAAAAAAATTAAAAAGAAAAAAGAAAATGGATCTTCTATTATTGACTGCAAAATAAAATAGGGAAGTTAAAGAGGAATGAGGAAGTAGAAATAAAAAGTATTAATTTTTATATGTCAAGTTATTAATATTCACTTGACTATTGGATTAAGGATTATAAAAATACATGCTCACTTTTCTGTTTAAATGTTGATCTATACATGCAGGATAGAAAATGTCATTCAGCAAATGGTATGACATTAGGATAAATCGGTGAAAAGTTATTCAATTTCCATAAATAAATTCATATCCAACAATAAAGTAAAATATTTTATACTTCTAAATTATGTGTATTTTACTTAGTAAAATAATTAAAGCAAAAATTTAAAAATCTATGTGAATAATGTGAGAGAAAATAAATAACAATGGGAACTTTTAATATACTTCTCTAAAGCTTTGATGTGTATAAAAAGGAAGACAAAGATATAAATGAAGTAATATCATCATCATTATTGTCATCATTGTTGATGACAGTTCTGCACAGATTGAACAGAACAAGCATAGCTCTGTGTCATCTGAACACATCATGTCGTATATGTCCAACGACCATCTTGTGAGGTCAGTGATATTAGCAATTACATATGATCATTTTACAGATGGGGATACTGAGACTTAGTGAGATTAAGCTTCATCTAAAGTAACACCTTTTTGAAGTTAAGATGCTTGCCCAGATTTAAAGGGAAATTTAAGTCAGGTCAGAGAGTATAATGCAGATGTCTATGATCTCCAGAATACGTTCACTTTTGTTTCTAGCATCAAAGAAAATTGTATGTTCTAACAGGACATAACACATTGCCTCATTTTTAGCATAATACTATAACTAGATTTATTTTAAAAACATACTTTGTGTCATAAAACACATAATTCAAGGTAAACAAGAGAAACATTTAATGATTTTAATAATTTTAAGCGGCTGTTTATTGAATAATCACAGCTTATAAGGACGTTTCTGTGGAAGGTCCTTAAGATGACACATATATCAGAAATTTATACCATATGGAAAACACATAAACTTTCAAGGTATTTTGAAACAAGTCGTTATAGAGAAACATCTTAGATTCAGTATTAGTATATTAGCTTCCTAGGGATGCTGTAACAAAGTACCACAAACTTGGTGGTTGAAAACAACAGACTTATTTTCTCACAGTTGTGAGAGCTAGATGTCTGAAATCGAGATATAGACAAATGCTCCCCACGAAGGTTAGAGAAGAATTTTCCTGGCCAGTTCTTAGCGTCTGATGATTACCCACAACCCTTGACACTCCTGACTTGAAGATGCAACACTCCAATCTCTACCTCTGCTGTAGCATCGTGCTCTCCCTCTATGTCTCTCTGTCCTATCACATGACTTTCTTATAAACCATGAATATATACTACAGTGGATAAAAACATTGCACAGGGACAATGGCCTGTAGGTCATTAGACTTAGGGCTCATTCTAATCCAGTGTGACTTCATCTTAACTAATTACATGTTGCAAAGACCTTATTTCATTTCCAGTAAGTTCACATGAAATATTGAATGGAAGTGAATGGGGGGCGGGCCCTTCTTCCTTGTACACATGGTATTACCTTCTTTTGAGGAAAAATATTCAGACAATTATGCTATTTACAACAATGATTTTTATTTTTCCACCTAAAATATTAATGACAATTAATGACAAGGAGTCATTAATTTATCAAAGAGAAACCAGTAATTAAGATGGAAGCAGTCAAAGCTCATCCACTTGAAACAGGGTTCTGGGTCTGGAACCCTCACTCACAAAAGCTTTCCCTCAGTTTGAAAGTCTTTACATATGATAACAAAAAAAGAAGATAAAGCAACAAAAAGATATAAGACATTTAGCTTGAATCTTAGCTTGTAGAAGATACAAGTACTTAGCACACAAAAAAGAAGATAAAGCAACAAAAGATATGAGACATTTAGCTTGAATCTAGCTTGTAGAAGGTACAAGTACTTAGCTTGAAACCCAGTGTGTTGTTAATTGGATTAATGTTATTCTGAGGAAGAGAAAATACTTCTGAAATATTGTAGAAACTGAGATTTTCTTTTAAAGTAGTGACCGATTTGCCAACAAGAATTCTGGCAAACACAAAATTAATAATGTTAGCTACTGTGTCTTTTTGGCATGAAATGATTCTAGATTATATTACAGACATTCAGTTGTACCTTGGGTGTTTCTAGAAAGTAATGAGAAAAGTCATTCAGGGATATTTGAAGAACCAGAGATCAGAGAGCAAAAACCCCTTTGATCTTCCTTTGAGCAAACGAGATATCAACTTGGCAAATGTCGCTACAAAGTACAATAGCAATCCCATTAACCAAAAAAGAAAATCATCTATGGGCATGATGCTCAATAGGAAAAATAGGGTTTTTATCACAACCTTAATAACAAGTCAAGGTCTACCAGAAAGCTGAAAATCAAGTGGATCATACAGCCTTTCAAGTCACTATAGAATATAACTTCTGTCTGTTGGCTTTAAAGTTGTGTTACAAAATTAATGAAATAAGTTTTTAAAATGAAATGATCAATAATGTTTTATGTAGTTTAGTGACAGTCATTTGACATTAACTGATAATAAGAACATTGGAACACAATGATGGTTCATCAAAAACGGTCTTGTATCCCTTAATAGCCGTCAATGTGACAATAGCCAAGAACATGAGCAACATTTCCAAATGAATACACGGTGATGATCAAAGTCTCTGATTAACTCCAATCTCTTACATTTCAAAATCATGATGTATTTATTACAGCAAGGGAAACACGTACTATACCCTTTTCGAAGTGCAGATTAATTTGTTAGCTTGCTGTTTCAAAAAGTTCCATGTATTCATCCATTCATTCAGCAAATATTCTTTGAGTTCCTACCAGGTTCCAGTCAGTATTCTAAATGCCACAGATACCTGAGTGAGGAGCACAGATAAAAATATCTGCCTCATGGAAACTACATTTCTGTATTGTAAGCAGGCAACAAAAACAAGATGTAAATTGTATAGAATTGTAGAGGTTTGAAGGACATTGAAAACACTGAATCAGAATTTGGGAGCTGGCTGCACAGCATAGGTTAAGGTAAATTCCAATAAGGGAGAAAGCCTCACTGAGAAGATGACATTTGATCAAAGATACAAAATCGGTGAAGGAATGAGCTGTTTTATGAGCCGTCTGTGGAGCAGCATTACAGGTGGCAGTAGAAGTCCTGAGTGCTTAGAACAAAGGCCATCCGTGGTGGAGGGGGGATGATAAAAGACGAGGTCGGGGAGATGGCAGAGTGCCAAGTCATGGAGATAAAGCTATGTGTTCACGGTCATCCAGCCAATGGCAAATACTGAATATACCAGGGTGTCATAAGTTATGCTACCCAAACAGCTTGTTTCCAATAAAATATTACATTTACTTCCAGATAATTCCATCTATAAATATATGAGCATAGAAAAGTAAGTACTCTAGGAGCGCCTGGGTGGCTCAGATGGTTGGGCATCCAACTCTTGATTTCGGCTCAGGTCATGATCTTGCCTTTTGTGAGATGCTTGGGATTCTCGCTCTCTCTCTCTCTCTCTCTCTCTCCACCCCTAGCCTGCTTGTGCACTCTCTTTCAAAATAAATAAATAAACTTAAAAAAAAGTAAGTGCTCTATAAACATGTTTCTTTCCTTTATGCTTGCAAATTTTTTACAACAAATTTACCTGTTCTATGCATACAATATGATTTCCTCTAACTCAGATACATAACAAAAGATATTTGATAGATGTAGACGTTTTGCATTGCTATAATTAAAAGTATTTCAAAAGGTTGTCATAGGGATGCATAGGACTAAATTCTGGTGCAATAGTATCAAATGACGTAGTTGGTAGTACCAGGCCTCCAACAGAGTCTTGGATGAGCTCAGCTCTTCGCGTCAACACCCTGGTATAGTTTTCTCCACATCATACCAGGTTGATAGGTGTGGCAAGAAGCATATGGAAGATTTAACAGTATGTCACCCCGGGTTAAATTCTAACATTCTGAGACTTTCTTATCAGGCTTACTCTTGTTCTTGCTCTCACCGATCACTGTTGGGAAACAAGCTTCCATGTTATAAGCAATCTTATGGAGAAACCTACATGAAGAAATAAAGCCTTCAACCAAGTGCCTAAAAAGACCAAGCCTGCTGAAAACCACATGAAGGACCTTGGAGATAGGTTATTCATCTTCAGTTGAGTCTTGAGGTGACTGAATCACCAGCCAACAGTGTTGATATAATCTCATGGGAAATCCAGATCCAGAAGTCCTCAGCTAGGCCACTCCCAGAATCTTGACCCTCAGAAACTGTATGACAAATAAATGTTTACTATTTGAAGCTGCTGTTCCAATAAGCTACTGCTTGTGTCAGAACGAGGTAACATTAATACATATTTTGGTATTGGAACTTGGGCACTAAAGGAGCACGCTTGAACTATGGGGGTGGCTTTGAAACTAGACAGTAGAATTTAAAGAGAATTAAATTAGTTGAATTAGGTTAGTCGAAGCACTTAATACAATTTGTATGGTCTTTGATAGGGCTGTGGGAGAGGATTTATAAGAAATTAAATATAGAGAAAGGGGATTATTGTAATGTGGTAGCAGAAAGTTTAGCATCACCATAGTCTACTATCAGATAGGAAGTATAAGACGTATTATCGGCTAAGATAGTCAAATACTGAGAAAGGATTAAAGTTTTTAACCTGCTTTCAAGCTAATACATTGGCCTGCCACCATCTCAGTGAAAGTTGAAAACATCAAACTCATGTCCGAGACAATGGACTTATTATTCAAATTACCGTGTATACCACAAGCTTCATATTTGCTTCAGTTCTCCTTGCTTCCCGCATCCCAGGGGAAACAAAATGACTCAGTGGCTGGGCAGAAGATTGCACACGAATGGCATTTATGTCACAAATGAGGAATTACAAGCTTAAGAAACTCCAATCTTGCAAGAGGGCTAGATGCTAACCTCGGTAGAAAGAATATTATCCTCCCTCTAAGAACTCCAGAACCTGTGAATACCTTGTGTTTTATGGCAAAAGGGCCTCTGCAGGTGAGGTTACATTAAACATTTTTAGATAGTTGAAAATATCCTGATGGGCCCAAAATAATTGGAAGGATCCATATAAGTGAAAGACTTAAGCAGAAGACTCTGTATCAGAGGGACGAAGCATGAGGAAGCCTGGTCTGGACATTGTTGGCTTTGAGGATGGAAGAGGTTCGTGAAGCCTGAAAGTCAAGAAAACAGATTCTCACCAGGAAATTCCAGGAAGAAGCACAGCTCTCCTAATACTTTGATTTTATCCCAGTGAGCCTCAGTTCAGGCGTCTGACCTCTAGAAGTACAAGATATTATGTTTATGTTGTTTCAAGCTACCAGATATGGTAATGTATTACAACAGCCAAAGGGAATTATTTGATTTTGGTGCCTGAAAGTGTTGTGTTGCTCTAGCAAATACCTAAAAATGTGGAAATGATTTTTGAATTAGGTTAGGAGCTAGAAAAATTTTGAGAAGCATTCTAGAAACAGCATAGATTACCTTGAGCATACTGTTAGTAGAAATATGGAGATTTAAGACTCTGGTGAAGGTTCAGAAGAAAGTGATGAATGTGTTATAGAAAACATATATCACCTTATAGAATTTCTAAATCATTGTGAACAGACTGTTCATAGAAATATATGGACATTAAAGGGATTGCTGATAGAAACCAAGAAATGAGAACAATGTTATGGGAAACTAGAGAAAAAATATATTTGTTCCTCACAGAAAACCTGGCTGAATTATTTCTTGCAGTTAGGTGCAAAGCTAAATTTGTAAATAAAGAACTTGGATATTGAACTGAGAAGGTTTCCAAGCGAAGTGTTGAAGATGTGGCATGACTGCTTCTTTCTGTTTAGAGTAAAATGCAGGAGAAAAAAGATACATTGAGGGAGGGACTATTAGCAAAAGGAAACGGCACCTGATGACTTGAAAAATTATCAGCCTATCTAGATTGCAAAAATTGCTAAATTAGGAGGTTCGCTCTGGGGAGAATGTGCTCTAAAAAGAATGCCATGAGTATGACCTGAAGGATCCGCTGGTGCTTAGGAAGGAACAAAGGTCAGAGTGCTAATTCCCACCTTCTCTGTGAAGGTGCCTGACTCATGGATCACCTCAGCTACTGGGACAGAAGCGAGGAATCAAAGATAAAATTTTCAGGAAATGTCTGCGGTGGAGCTTTTTGTCTAATAGAGTGAATCTCCATGATATACATGAAAAACTCACAAGGGTGGTCCAAAACCTTTTACCAGCAGAAACACTGCTAGCTTAGACCAGAAGAGACAGACAGAAGAGAAACAAATTAAAAGGAAGCTGTTAATCTCCCAAATTCTGTAGCAGGAAACAGACATATAAAATCACCCAGCTGCAAACTTGCGCTGCACTTCTAAGAAACAAAAGATAACTGAGAGGGCAGAGGAACAAAGATCCAGAGAGTAGAGCTGAGAGCCAAAGATGACTCCTAAATTCTGAAAATGTGCTATTTACCTGGCTGGATTTCAACGTCGTGTGAACTGGTGACTCCTTTTTTCCCCTTCCATTTCCTTTTATTCTGAATGGGATTGTCTTTGCCCCTCCCACCACTGAATTCTGAGAGGATATAATTTATAAAATAGAAGTAGAATCCTTGGGGGTCCAACATGTAGACAATGGTCGGCAGGATAAGTGGCCTTGAAAACACGCTCGTGGCCTAATCCTCAGAATTTGTGAATATGTTACTTTACGTAGCTGAAGTGACTTTGTAGATATAACCAAATTAAGCATTTCGAGATGGACAGATTATCTTGGATTATTCTGGATTATCTAGGTGGGCCCAGTGTAATCACATGAACTATGGAGGCCAAACAGTCAGTGTTACAGTGATGGAACATGAGAAAATATACATATATATATGTGTGTGTGTGTGTGTGTGTGTGTGGTATGTATATTTATGTATATGTTATGTATATTATGTGTATGTATGTATATATGTCTGTATATTTCTCTGTCTCTGTCTCTCTCTGTCTCTTGTATCTCTCTGTGTGTGTCTCTCTCTGTGTGTGTCTCTCTCTCTGTGTGTCTATCTCTCTCTCTCTTTCCGCCCCCGTTTGTTTCGGCACAAAGGGAACTGATACAACCTACAAATATTTGCCACAGAGGAGACATGCTCTTATTACCCTGGACTGCAAATCTTGGAGGGAGAGACCTATCTCTGTCTTCCAAGCATGGCTGCTATGCTTATATCCTTGAAAAGATGTTGGGGCATCTGGGCGGCTCAGTCAGTTTAAGCATCTGACTCTTGATTTTGACTCAGGTGGTGATCTCATGGTTCGTGAGATCAAGCCTGCATCAGGCTCCGTGCTGACAGTGCAGAACCTGCTTGGATTCTCCCTCTCCCTCTCTCTCTGCCCCTCCCCCACTTGTGCTCTCCCTTTCTCTCTCCTTCTGTCTCAAAATAAATAAACTTAAAAAAAAAAAAAGATGTTAAAGGTGCAGGAACACCCAGATTCATGAGGAATTTTCTCCCAATGGAGAGATTTCCACTCATGGTTTTGAAAAAATGCTGCCTGGTTTCCTCTTGTTGCTTATAGGAATATAGCAGAAGAATGAGATTTACAAAAAATAAAATGCCATGAAGGTTTTGAAAATTGTCAGGATTTTCAGATGGCAAAGTATATGACACTTCTGAGGAAAGATCAAATTTAGGACACTGCTAGAAAATACAGATCAAAGCTAAGGCTAAAGACGTGACTGAACATCTTTTGTTCAGACCTCTGAAAGATCAAAGGTTACACACACCAACGACCCTCTAAAGAGATAAACATATGCCACATATATCCCTTCAATCAAACATTCAAGCTGTTAAGACCTAAGGGTCATTTTCCCTCAGCATTCCCAGATGAAATGCAAAGGAGAGAAGAGATTATCTCCCAAGATCGTAAATGCAGCTTTTCTCTGATGGTATGAACTTCAGTAAGATTCACAACCTTTCAAAGGAATTACATATTGAGAAATAGTACCACTCGTGACCAAAAAGTCCAGAGAAAGTACAAATGAAAAGAGCCTTCTGACCCACAGATGTTTTACTGATAGTTAACAGACTAAGAACCAACAACACATGCAACCTTTCCCGAGCAAGGAAAGAGGGTTTAGAGTGGAACCAAGAACTGAGAAAAATTATTTGGTGGCCTTGAGACTGATTCACAGAATGCACTGCATTTGCTTAGCTGAATTTTCGAAATGTTTTGGACTTAATGTCTACATGTTCCTGCCATTTTCTCCCTTTTTTGAAGATATTATCTTTGCTAATTCCAGCATTATAAACTGGGTGTACCGTGAACAGATAATGTGTCACTTTAGTTTCACATGTCAAGAACTGTATTCAAGGGGCTACACTTAAGGAACCATACACAAGGAGCGCCATCCACACTGGACCTGATTTAGATACAGGAGTCTGGGGCAGCTGGGGGCTCTGTCGGTTAAACGACTGACAGGCTCAGGTCATGCATGATCTCATGGCTCGTGATTTTGAGCCCCATGTCTGGCTCTGTGCTGACAGCTCAAAGCCTGGAACCTGCTTCTCAAAGCCTAGAGCCTGCTTCAGATTCTGTGTCTTCCTCTCTCTCTGCCTCTACCCCACTCATGTTCTGTCTCTCTCAAAAATAAATAAACATGAAAAAAATTAGACACAGGAGTCTGGATTTGAGCTGATGTTGTCGTGTGGATAAGACTTTAATGGGGCGGGGAGGTGCTTGTGAGGAAGTGAGTGTATTTTGCCTGTGGGAGAAATAAATCATTGAAGGCCAGACAGGACTGTGGTAACCAGTGTCCAGTCTGGCCTTCCATGATCCCTGTGCTTTGGTCTCACACCTATGTAGAGTCCCCTCCCTGTTTTACTGGGGTTTGTCAATCTGCCAGATAGCATATAACAGAATATTGCACGTTCTGTCTCTTCCTCCTTCCCTCTCTCTCCTGTTGTACTCTACAGCAGAAATAGGCTATCATATTTTGAGCAGACATGTGAGGAGACCCATGTAGTAAAGAACTGAAACTTCCAGGCAGAGCGGATGAGGAACTAAGGCCTAAACCCTCAGGTGAGTGAGCAGAAAAGCAGATTCTGAACCCCCAGCTGAGGCTGGAGACGGCTGGTGCCCCAGCTAAGAGTTTGGCAGGACCTTGTTCCAGACGTGGAGCTAAAACCAGCTCGGCAGCTGCTGGATTTCTGACTGTCAGAAAACTGCGGGAGATAATAAACATTTGCTATTTTAAGTAGCAAAGTTTTGAGATAATTTGTTATGCACCAATAAATAACTTAGGCAGTTTTGGTTTTGGTTTTCCAAATTACGCTGCTTCGAACAGCAATTATCACTTTGAGAGGTATTCTCAGACTTACGAAAAAGTGAAAATTCAAAATACCTTTCAATGATAATAGAAAATGTTATGCTAAATGTGTTAGACCAATAAATATCAAATTATACCTATCCAGGGCACAACTCGATCAAGCATACAGGCTATTAGAAAATGGGTTAGGGAAAACAATCATTCTAAATTGCACTGATTTCTTTTTCATTTTTGCTTTTTATTTGCAATCATTTGTTTTTGTATTGCTGATTCATTCTTTTCCTATCTGTGATTTAAAAGGTAATAACACTAAACTGCTGAGTACATACATGAAAATGCGGCATTTACCTGCCCTCACTTAGAGGAAAGTGATAAACACATGTAAAATTTTTTGGATACATTTTCAACTCATTGTTTGAATTTTAGGAAAAAGTGAAAGGTAAGTTTGCGTAAAATGGAGAATCATATCAATAATTAATGGTTGTATTAATTAAAAAAATTCATCTGTAACCTAAAAATAAAATGATTATTTTGCCACAATTTATAATGTAGTTATAATAAGAGAAAGTAAAGCAAGAATTTTAATATTAAAAATGATTTTTTTCTCTGTGGTAATAATTTACTTGGACATTTCTAATACTATGTATAACTTTCAAAACACGGAATTTAGAAAAAAATTGCAGTTACTTTTCCTATTAGATGCCATGATTTCATTAAAGTTGTTTCAACTGCATCTTAAATTCACTATAATGCAATTCAACTGTCTTTTTTAAGATGGAAAAATGACATATGGAATAGTTAAGTGATTGTCAAAGCACAAATGCTATTTAATGTCAGGGGGACAATTTGAAATATTACTTAGTTTTAAAGATTTCTGGTTTCTGCGGCATCTTGGTGGCTCAGTTGTTAAGTGCCTACTTCGGCTCAGGTCATGATCTCATGGTTCATAGGTTCAAGCCTCGCATCGGCTTTGTGCCAATAGCGAGCCTGGAGCCTGGTTCGGATTCTGTGTCTCTCCTCTCTCTCTGCCCCTCCCCTGCTCGTGCTCTGTTTCTCTCTGGCTCTCAAAATAAATACATGTTAGGGGCCTGGATGGCTCAGGTGGTTAAGTGTCCGAATTCAGCTCAGGTCATAATCTCACAGCTTGTAGTTTGAGCCCCACATCAGGCTCTTGCTGAAGGCTCAGAGCTTGGAGCCTGCTTCAGATTCTTTGTCTCCCTCTCTCTCTGCCCCTCCCCTACTCACACACTCTCTCTCTCTCTGTCTCTCTCAAAAATAATGAACGTTAAAAGAATGTTTTTATGTAAAATAAATAATAAACATTAAAAAATTAAAATATTTTTGCTTCCCTAAACTGTTTAATACTTAGAAACTAATTCAGACAAACTCATAATTTTTTCTTTAATTTTTTTTTTAATTTAAATTTCAGTAAGTTAACATAGAGTGTAATTAGTTTCAGGTGTACAAGACAGTGATTCAACACTTCCATACAATACTCGCTGCTCATCACAAGTGCCCTCCTTAATTTCCATCACCTATTTTACCCATCTCCACATGTCTCCCCTCTGTAACATCGTTTGTTCTCTATAGTTAAAAGTCTATTTTTTGGCTTGCCTCACCCTTTATTTCCCCTTTGCTTATTTGTTTTGTTTCTTAAATTCCACTTATATATGGTTTTATCTTTCTCTGACTCATTTTCGCTGAACCTAATGTAATCTAGCTCTATCCACGTCATTTCAAATGGCAATATTTCATTCTTTTTTATGGCTGAGCAATATTCCATTGCGCGTGTGTATTCCATTATATGTGTAGGAATATATTCATTTCACATCCTCTTTATCCCAGTGGATGGACACTTGGGCTGTTGCCATATTTGGCTATTATTGATAATGCTGCAATGTCTAACAGACACATGAAAGATGTTCAACATCACTCATCATCAGGAAATAGAAATCACACTACAATGAGATATCACCCCATACCTGTCAGAATGGTTAAATCAACAACGAGAAACAACAGGTGATGGTGAGGATTTGGAGAAAGGAGAACCCTCTTGCACTGCTGGTGGGAATGCAAACTGGTGCAGCCACTCTGGAGAACAGTATGAAGATTCCACAAAAGTTAAATTGAGCTATCCTATGATCTAGCAATTGTACTACTAGTATTTGCCAAAATAATACAAAAACTAATTGAAAGGGATAAATTCACCCCAATGTTTACATTCATACTTCTTTAAAACCCTCTTTAATAAGTTTCCAGGATTGTAAATAATAATCCTTGCTTTGTAGTTCCTTATATTTTAAGCAAGTGAGGTATTGAGTATGATGTATTATAATTAATACATTATAATTAATTAATTAATTAATCAATATAATTAATAGTGATGTATTATAATATAATCCTTATATTTTAAGCAGTAGTGAGGTAGTGAGTAGTGATGTATTATATAATATACATGTAAAAATACAAATGGAAAAGCATTAAAAAGAATGAAATATTTAAGTCACATCATTTTAAATTAAGTTTCCGGTGCTTTATAATGAAATTTCTATATTGATAAGTTAAAACTATAAATTTTTCCTTTGCTTATTCTATTATATGCAATTATGTGTAATTATTTACTGATTCTATCAAATTATTTCTGTATTTGACAAAAGCAAAATGTTATATATATGTATATATATATTTTCTGTTGCATATGTTTATAGTTTCTATATTTCTTAATTAAATTATTAGTACTATATTGTGCAGTGTAATTCTTCTGTTTTGTTTAAATTGTAACTAATATCCACCTGCATATGTTAGGGGCACCTGGGTGGCTCAGTTGGTTAAGCGTCCATCTTTGGTTCAGGTTATGATTTCACAGTTCGTCAGTTCAGCCCCACATCTGGTTCATGCCTGACAGCTTACAACCTGGAGTCTGCTTTGGTTCTGTTTCCCTCTTTCTCTACCCCTCCCCCTCTTGCTTTCTATCTCTCTCTCACTTTCTCTCTCAAAAATAAATAAAAATTAAAAAAAATTAAATATCCACCTGTATATGTCGAATAATAAGTAAATTCCTCACTGCTCTAAAATAACAGCCATTTCCAATTATAAATCCCTACATATAATCAGATTCTTGGTTTTGCTAGTTACTTTTCCATTTGCAAAATGCCTATTTCAAATTCAAATTTTATAAATAAGTGTGTTTTAAAAATAGTTTCATTTGGCAGTGCAAGATCTATTCCACATCTTTGTTGTTGCCCTGGAAATCCTTTTATAAAGTTCTCCATTTACTCTTCTTATCTAAGTTTGGAAATACTTTCAAGTGGAAATAAAATGACCCAAAAGGCTTTATCATAAAGGCTTTTAATGCTCCCTGGACCCAATGCTCCTCTTCCTCCAGTGTCATGGACTGGGGTAGCATGTGGCTAGATTTTTGCTCCTTGGAGTTAGAGCTTTGTTACTATTTCTTTCCAATCATTTGTCCAAAAATTGTCCAAAAATTAAAATAGTCAGACCTGGTTTGAAGCTTATAAGGTCATTGGTGAGTTCTACCCTGTCTTCTTCCTCTGTTGCGGTTCTTACTAAGACTTCATGTTGAGCAGAATGGACACAAGAGCAAAGACCAAACTGTTGGATTGTTATACATAGAATGGCTTCCCTGGATGGCTTGCCAAGCCCATATGATTGGTATGAGAAAATTTTAAACTTTTGTTATAGATAGTTTTGGTAATTCTCCATTTGTACAGTTTTGTTAACAATAGACAAAATGTCTATCAAAGTAAGAAGAAAGTTCAGACAAAGAAAAAAATACATGCCTTCACAAAAATTAATGTTAGAACAACTAAATACTCAAATGAAGAAACAAACAAAACAAACAAACAAAAAAAAATTTGAGCTTTATATCATACTATACATAAGTTACCTTGAAAATGATCATAGACCTAACTATAAACACTCAAAAGTTAAGGTTTCTGGATAAAAACATGTGAGAAAAATCTTCACAAACTTGAGGTAAGCAAGAATTCATCAGACAATGGTAAAAAATAATTAAGTAAGTAATTAATTAACTTTGAAATTAGTCTTCACCAAAATCATTTTTTTTAAGCATACTGTTAAGAAAATGCAATGGCAGGGGAGGAGTTAAGATGGCAGAGCAGCATGGAGACCCTGAGCTTGTGTTGTCCATGAAATGCAGCTAGATAAGCACCAAAACATTTTAAACACCTAGGAAACTGATCTGAGGATTAACACAATAATCTGCATAACTTGAGCCACAGAACTCAGCAGGAATTCACCCCAAAAGAAAGAACAGGAAGAAATGACAGCCAGGGACTTAATCAACACAGATATAAGCAAGACGTCTGAGGTAGAATTCACTTGATCTTAGCCAAAAGGCCGAGAAGCGATTGAGGTAGAATTCAGAACCACCATAATAACAAAACTAGCTGGGCTGGGCTTGAAGAAGGCTAGAATCCCTTGCTGTGGAGATAAAAGAAGTAAAATCTAATCAGGACAAATTTAAATATGCTAAACCTGAGATGCAAACTTGAATGAATGCCATGATGGCAAGGATGGATGGAACATAGCAGCAAATCAGGGATATAGAAGATAAAATTATGGAGAATAAGGAAACAAGAAAGAAAAGGAGGGAAACAAAAGTAAAGGAGCACAATACAATATGTAGAGAATTCAATGACTTAGTAAAAAGGAATAACATCTGAATCATAGGAGTCCCAGAAGATGAAGAGAGAGAGAAAGAAGTAGAATGTTTATGTGAGCAAATATAGTGGAAAATTTTCCTAAACTGAGGAAGGACACAGACATTAAACTCCAAGAAGCACAGAGAACTCCCATTAGATTCAACAAAAACAGACCATCAACAAGGCATATCTTAGTCAAATTCACAAAATACAGAGATAAGGAAAGAATTATGAAAGCAGCAAGGGAACAAAAAGTCTTTAACCTATAAGAGAAGATAAATTAGGATTGCAGTAGATCTATCCACAGAAATTTGGCAGGCCAGAAAAGATTGGTAGGATGTATTCAACGTGCTGAATTGGAAAATATACAAGCAAGAATTCTTTATCCAACAAGGCTGTCATTCAAAATGAAAGGAGAAATAGAGTTTCCCAGACAAACAAAAACTAAAGGAGTTTGTGACCACTAAACCAGCCCTGCAAGACATTTTAAGGAGGACTTTTGGGTGGAGAAAAGAAGAAAGAAAACAAAAAAGGCCCTAAGCAACAAAAACTAGAAAGTACCAGAGAACATCACCAAAAACACCAACTCTATAGGCAATACAATGACACTAAATTTCTATCTTTTTCCGTACTAACTCTAAATGTCAATGGACTAAACGCTCCAATCAAAACATAGCGTATCAGAATGGATAAGAAAACAAGACCCATCTATATGCTGTTTACAAGAGATACATTTTAGATCTAAAGACACCTGCAGATTTAAAGTAAGGGGATAGAAAACCATCTATCATGCTAATGGTCATCAAAAGAAAGCTGGAGTAGTCATACCTATATCAGACAAACTAGATTTTAAAATAAAGACTGTAACAAGATGAAGAAGGGAATTATATCATAATTAAGGGGTCTATCCACTAAGAAGATTTAACAATTGTGAATATTTATGCCCACAATTTGAAGTACCAAATATATAAATCAATTAATCACAAACATAAAGAATCTCATTCATAATAAGATCATAATAATAGGGGACTTCAACACCCCACTTACAGCAATGGAGAGATAATCTAAACAGGTAATCAACAAGGAAACAATGGCTTTGAATTACACCTTGGACCGAATGGACTTAACAATATACTCAGAACATTTCATCTTAAAGCAGCAGAATTCACATTCTTCCTGAGTGCACATGCAACATTCTCCAGAACTGATCACATACTAGGTTACAAATAAGCCCTAAACAAATACAAAAAAGTTCAAGATCATACCTTGCATATATAAAGAACACAATGCTATGAAAATTGAAATCAATCACAAGAAAAAAATTGGAAACTCAGCAAATACTTAGAAACTAAAGAACATCTTACTAAAGAATGAATGGGTTAACGAAGAAATTAAAGAAGAAACTTAAAAAGTATATGGAAGCCAATGAAAATGATAACACTAGAGTCCAAAACCTCTGGGATTCAGCAAATGCGGTCATAAAAGGGAAGTATACAGCAATCCAGGTCTTCCTAAAGAAGAAAGAAAGATCTCAAATATACAATTAGCCTTACACCTAAAAGACCTGGAAAAAAAACAGCAAATAAATATGAAACCCAGAAGGAGAAGAGAATAATAAAGATAAAGGAAAGAACAAAGAGCAGAAATCAATGATATTGAAATATGAAAAACAAACAAACAAACAAACAATAGAACAGATCAATGACACCAGGATTCTTTCTTTGAAAGAACTAACAAATTGATAAACCCCTAGCCAAGAAATTGGGCAATCTGAAAGAAATGGACAAATTCCTAGAAACATATAGGATACCAAAACTGAAACAGAAAGAAATAGAAAATTTGAACACACCCATAGCCAGTAAAGAAATTCAATCAGTAATCAAAACCCTCCCAACAAACAAGAGTCTAGGGCCAGATGGCTTTCCAGGGGAATTCTGCCAAACATTTAAAGAAGAGTTAACATCTATTCTTTTGAAGCTGTTCCAAAAAAGAAATGGAAGGAAAACTTCCAAATTCATTCTACGAGGCCAGCATTACCTTGATTCCAAAAAGAGACAAATACCCCACTAAAAAGGAAAACTATAGACCAAATTCCCTGAGGAACATGGATGCAAAAATTCTCGACAAGATACTATTAAACCAGATCCAACAATACATTAAGAATTATTCACTACAATCAAATCGGATTTATTCCTGGGATGCAGGGCTGGTTCAATATCTGCAAATCAATCAGTGTGATACGTCACATTAATAAAAGAAAGGATAAGACCCACATGATCCTCTCGATAGATGCAGAGAAAGCATTTGACAAAATACAGCATCCTTTCTTGATAAAAACCCTCAAGAAAGTAGAGATAGAAGGAGCAAACCTGAAGATCAGAAGAGCCGTATATGAAAGACCCACAGCTAATATCATCCTCAATGGGGAAAAACTGGGAGTTTCCCCCTAAGATCAGGAACATGACAAGGACATCCACTGTCACCACTGTTATTCAACATATTGTTGGAAGCCCTAGCCTCAGCAATTGGGCAACATAAAGAAATAAGAGGCATCCAAATCGGCAAGGAAGATGTCAAACTTTCACTCTTCACAGATGACATGGTACTGAATGTAGAAACACCAAAAGACTACCAAAAACCTGCTGGAACTGATACATGAGTTCAGCAAAGTCACAGGGTATAAAGTCAATTTACAGAAATCAGTTGAATTTCTCTACACCACTAACGAAGCAGCAGAAAGAAAAGTCAAAGAAAAATCAAGACAAATCAAGGAATCAAGTCCATTCACAATTGTACCAAAACCATATAATAGATGGGAATAAATCTAACCAAAGAAGTGAAAAATCTTCTTTACACTGAAAACTATAGAAAGCTTATGAAATCAATTTAAGAAGTTACACACAAACAAAAAGAAAAGAAAAGAAAAGAAAAAAAGGAAAAACATTCCATGCCCATGGGTTGGAAGAACAAATGTTAAAATGTTGATTCTACCCAAAGCAATCTTCAATGCATATTCAAAGCAATCCCTATCAAAATAACACCAGCATTCTTCACAGAGCTAGAAAAAAACAATCCTAAAATTTGTATGGAACTCGAAAAGACCCTAAATAGCCAAAGCAATTCTGAAAAAGAAAACCAAAGCTGGAGGTATCGTAATTCCGGACTTCAAGTCATATTACAAAGCTTTAATCATCAAGACAGCATGGTACTGGCACAAAAATAGACACTCAGATCAATGGAAGAGAATAGAGAACCCAGAAATGGGCTCACAAATTCATGGCCAACTAATATTTGACAAAACAGGAAAGAATATCCAATGGAAAGAAGACAGTCTCTTCAGCAAATGGTATTGGGAAAACTGGATAGCGACATGCCGAAGAATGAACCTGAACCACTTACTGGCACCATACACAAAAACAAGCACAAAATGGATAGAAGCCTTAACCATAAGACAGGAAGCCTAGAGGAAAAAAAAAGGCAACAACCTCTTTGACCTCGGCCATAGCAACTTCTTACTTGACATGTTCAGAGGCAAGGAAAACAAAAGCAAAAATCAATTATTGGGACCTCATCAAGATAAAAATCTTCTGCATAGTGAAGGAAACAATTAGCAAAACTAAAAGGCAATCAACGGAATGGGAGAATATATTTGCAAATGGCATATCAGATAAAGGGTTGGTACTCAAAATCTATAAAGAACTTATCAAACTCAACACTCCAAAAAACAAAGAATCCAGTGAAGAAATGGACAAAAGACATGAATAGACAATTTTCCAAAGAAGACATCTAGATGACTAACAGACACATGAAAAATGTTCAACATCACTCATCATCAGAGCAATACAAATCAAAACCACAATGAGATAACACCTCACATCTGTTAGAATGGCTGAAATGAACAACTCTGATAAAAAAGATGTTGGTGGGGATGTGGAGAAAGAGAAACCCTTTTGCAGTGTTGGTGGAAATGCAAACCGGTGCAGCCACTCTGGAAAACAGTATGGAGGTTCCTCAAAAAATTAAATATAGAACTACCTTACAACCCAGGAATTGCACAACTAGGTATCTATCCAAAGGATACAGGAGTGCTAATTCAAAGGGGCACATGCACCCCAATATTTATAGCAGAACTATTGATAATAGCCAAAGTATAGAAAGAGTCCAAATGTCCATTGACTGATGAATGGATAAAGAAGATGTCATGTGTGTATACACACACACACACACACACACACACAATGGAATATTAGTAATCAAAATGAATGAAATCTTGTCATTTGCAACAATGCGGATGAAACTAGAGTGTGTTATACTAAGTGAAATGAGTCAGTCAGAGAAAGACAAATATTATATGACTTCACTCATATGTGGAATTTAAGATACAAAACACATGACCATAAGGGAAGAGAAGCAAAAATAATATAAATACCGAGAGAGAGACAGAGAGGAAGACCAATAATTTAAAAACTGAGAGGGAGACAGGGCAAAAATAATATAAAACAAAGAGGGAGACAAACTGGGAACAAATAAGTATAATATAGAGAACAAACTGAGGGTTGCTGGCAGGGTGTTGGGTGGGGGGATGGGCTAAATGGGTGATGGGAATTAAAGAGGTCACTTGTTGGGATGAGCACTAGGTGTTTCATGTAAGTGATGAATCACTAAATTCCTGAAATCATTAAAAAAATAAAAAAAGGAAAGAAAATGTAATGGCAAGCCAGAGTGGAAGAAAATCATTGCAATACATAGATCTTGTAAAAGATTTTTATTTATATTAAAAAAATAATAAGATAAAAAAGAGAGGGAGGCAAACCATAAGAGACTCTTAAATACAGAGAACAAACTGAGGATTGCTGGAGGGATGTGGCGGGGGAGGGGGTGGGGGGGTTAAATAGATGATGGGCATTGAGGGTGCTTGTTGGGATGAGTGCTAAGTATTGTATGTATGTGATGAATCACTAAATTCTACTCCTGAAACCAATACTATGCAATATTAACTAACTTGAATTTAAATAAATGGGGAAAAGAGGGATAAAAGGAGGTGTTTAAACTTCACCATAAGAAGACATAAGAATCTGGTAAAACTGGCAAGAGATTCTAACCTTTAAAAATAAATTCAAATAGAGGCGTCTGGTTGGCTCAATCGATTAAGCACCCAACTTCAGCTCAGGTCGTGATCTCATGGTTCCTGAGCTTGAACGCCACATGGGGCTTGGGCTGACAGCGCAGAGCCCTCGTCAGATCCTCTTTTGCCCTCTCTCTCTGCCCCTCCCTTGCTTGCGTGACACACACACTCACTCTCTCTCTCTCTCTCTCTCCTTGTCTCTCAAAAATAAACATTAAAAAAATCCAAATCTCTTTATGTTGCCGAAAGACTACTCTTACTCAACAATGTAAAAGAACAAATACTGATACATTAACAATATAGATGAAACTCAGAAACATGTTGAATGACAGAAGCAGGACTGTGTTTACATGAAATTCTAAGAAAACAAAGAGAAAGATGCAGATAAGTTATTGCCTGAAGCAGAGGATGAAAGTACTGACTTCAACTGGTAGGTAGCAACTTTTTTTTTTACTATTTTTTTTAATTTTATTTTTTATTTTTGTAGGTAGCAACTTTCTGTGATGAGTTTTTACGCATATGCTCATACTTGTCAAAACCCACTGAACTGTGCGTTTAAAATGGGTGCGCCTGTAAAGATTCCTAACAGAAAAAGGGTTTCATCTATGTTGTTAAGACCCGTTACCCCCAATATATCCTTGCTGAATGTATTTTTTCATGAATATTTCTTAGTCCTGCCATTAACAGAGAAGCTTAAGCTTATTTCATAACAGAGAATGAGCTCTGTAACATACATTGTAACCCCTTCATTTCTAGAGCTTTGTTTTGCTCATGCAGGGTTTACTGTAAGGTCTTAGGCATCCTATGTGAGAATTATTTCTTCTGGGAAAGAACAGCAAAGATAGAAAGGAAACACTGGCCTAAAGAATTTAGACATTGAAATCATTTTCCCATTAGCAGGAGAAAAAGAAAAGAAATCCCTATGTGAAATCCAGTGCAGTATATAATCAAAAGGAAAACTTTATTCAATGAGAAAAATGCTTTGTTTTTAATAACAAGTATTGTTATTGAGAAATATTAATATGTGTATTATACTTTAGAATTATTTTATCACAAATCCTTAAAATAATAAAAAGTTCTTTTATAATGTTTATTTATTTTGAGACAGAGAGAGAGCAGGAGCAGGGAAGGGGCAGAGAGAGAGGAAGACACAGAATCTGAAGCAGGCTCCAGGCTCCGAGCTGTCAGCACAGAGCCTGATGTGGGGCTTGAACCCACAAACTGTGAGACCGTGACGTGAGCTGAAGTCAGAAACATAATTGACTGAGCCACCCAGGCGCCCCAAATAATAAAATGTTCTATTTAAAGAGATATACTCTACACATCTGAGAGACTCAATTATCGAGAAGACTCATTCTAAAACAGTGACACGTAAGTATAAAAATACATTTAAACATTTAAATATATTGTGGAAATCTTGGTTTATCAATGCATAAATATATCACTAAAGTAATGTTAACTTGTCTATGTGAAGTTCATTTCCCTGTGTATGGTCAGTAAACTCTGGAAAAATTAGCACCACACAACTAATGGAAATGAAAGGTTATATGTTTCAGCAAACTAAGTATAGCAGACAAGTCAGGTGACTGAAATTATCGACTTTATTAAAATAATGGATGCTTCATACACAATTAACCTTTTCAAAGTAAATGATACGATGATCCAAAGATAGATGATGACAAGTGAAATGTTAATCATAAACTCTTAGGATTTTGCTAGAACTCTCTTTGATGAATAGTAAAGAGCATTATCATTAATTAAGAACTAGTTTAAATGAGCTCTTATTTGAACATACACCGGTTTTCTCATACCTGGTGAAAAACATACCCTAATGCTTCTGTGCATGGTGTACATTTTCTTAATAAGGAAAATTAGAGAAGACTAAAAGATGACAGTAGCAAGATCCCCTGGAATTCCTTCCTTTCGGCCGGGTGATTCTATTCCTAACAGGTGGCAGGAAAATAGTGGACATTGGAGTGTTTAATTCCTTCAGGCATGTGGGGAAAATAAGTGAGGCAAAAACTAATCTTCATGTAATCCCTGTTCCTTGTGTTATTATTTAGGGTGGAGCAGGAAAGGAGAATTTGCTTTTCAAATATTCCCTGTCGACTGCTATGCCAGATAAGAAAGAAATGGAATCAGTAAAAGAAGTATAGAGTTATTAGTTATTGTGTGTTTTTCAGTTTACATATAATCATCACATATTTCCCAGGCTTTTAATATTTCTTATTTTATATTTTCAACGTGTTAAAGTTTGAAAATTTCAGAGTCAATATTGAAAATTGTTTTCTTTAATTTTAGAATGCAGTTATCCCTTTATTGAAGAAAATTGTCCTTCAAAGAACTGAATATATTGTATTCTCAGTTGTTTCCCTGAGTAGGAATAAGCACCTTCCCACAGATGAGATGTGAGATGAAAAAAATTGAAACTCCCTTTAAAGGGGCAAGCTGGTTTCCTTAGGACATGAAGCTTGAAGTAAAGAGAGATTTCTACTTCTCTCCCTTCTCCATCTTTTACATGGAAGTTACACAAATGGGGGACGGACAGAGACAGAGACAGAGACAGACAGACGGAGACATAGAGAGACAGAGAGGGAGACACAGAATCTGAAGCAGGCTCCAGGCTCCAAGCTGTCAGCTCCAAGCCTGATGCGGGGCTTGAACCCACAAACCGTGAGACTGGGACCTGAGCTGAAGTCAGAAGCATAACTGACTGAGCCACCCAGGCACCCCAAATAATGAAATGTTCTATTTAAAGACGTATATTCTAAACATCTGCGAGACTCAATTACTGAGAAGCACTCCTTCTAAAACAGTGACCCGTAAGTATAAGTGAGGCAAAAACTAATCTTAATGTAATCCCTGCTCCTTGTGTTATTATTTAGCATGAAGCAGGAAGTTACTTCTGTCCAGAGCATAATCTGGCCCTACATAGTCCCTTTCCTAAAGGGACTCAGCCTTATAATTGAGATGTTAACACCACACTGCAGGCTTCACTCACTGGATTTCTCCTAAGATAGAACGAGTTGTTAAAGAGCCACTTGCCTTCTCTTCTGCTGAACACTAGTGACCCCATCCTCATGTATGCAGAGGGCTCATTAGAGGTAGAATAAATGGTCAATAACACGTCTTATTTGTTTTATTAGCATACAAAGAGAAGAACAGTATTTTTTTAGTAACGAGATCCAAGTAGGTATTTTCGAAAGCCCATCATGATTTTATATAATTTATTTCTTGCAAAGTTTTTAAGGAGGATGATAATACCTCTATTTTCTAGGAGATGAACTAGTTGTAGAAAAATGAAGGAAGAAGACCACAAATCGAACAACAGTTTGTAAGTGAAGGAGGGGGAACCTTGAACACTGTCCACCTGACTTTAAAAACCTGGTATTTTCAACTATGTAACAGATGAAGCTATAAAGTGTATCCTATAATGAAGATGATGCTAGCCTTAATGGAGTTTTCCTCCCTGTGCAGAGAAGTGTCAGAGAAGATTTCAGAAAAGAAGTGAATTTCACTCATTCTCCAAGCTTATGAAAATTGAACCAAATGGAGAAGAAAGCCTTATCTACATAACCTAAGAAACAGGTCAACCTTTCAAAGTACATTAAAGAAATTTGCAAAATCTCCTATCAGGAAAAGTTTGAAACCCTACAAAACACCCAAGATAGTTTTTAATGTGGATAAATAGCCATAAAGCATGACTTATCATCATAACAGTTCTCCCTAAGTTAATTTACACGTTTAATATGATCCTAATAAAAATACCATCAGTTTCATTTTCTGGAACTAGGAAATTGATGTTGAAGGTTTTATGAAATAATAAAAAGCAGAATAGCTAGGGAATCTTGAAAATGAGGAACAAGGATAGGAGAATAATGCTATTAAAAAGATTCTATGAATAAAACAATGTATCACCTGGCACATGAATGGATAGTCAGCCTAGTGGAATAAAATAAAAATATCAGAAATTGATCCAAGCATATATGAAAATTTAGTTTGTGATAAAGGTAGTATCTCAAGTCCCAGAGCAAAGAATGATTTTTCTTAATAAATGGCATTGATACAATTGCTTAGGCATTTAGAATACAATAAAATTAGATACATATCATATACCAAACAGAAATAAACTTCAAAAGGATGTCATACAAATATACAAAGTAAAACTATAGAAAGTACTAGAAGCAAACTGAAGTCATTTTTTGTAATTTGCATGTGAAATAAAACTTTTAAACAACAACACTTCCAAAGCTGAATGTCATTAAAAATAAATTTGATTAATTCAAATATTACCAAAAAACCCTCCAACTTTTACATGGCAAAATAAGAAAATCAGAAGTAATATCAAGGTCAAAAATAACAAGCGACATATATCAGATAAAGATTTATCTTACTAATATCTAATAATTTTTCAAAGTCAAAAAATTAAAAACCTTTCCAAAATATGAACAGATAATATAAAATACTGTGATATGAAAACGGATACAAAGGTTTAAAGAATGGGATTTTAACCTACACTGAAATAGCATTTCTCATCTGAATTACAATAATTCGAAATTTGATAGAATGCTGTATTGGTGAAATTAAAGTAAAATAGCCACGCTTATATATTGCTGCTAGGAATAAGGAATGTACAATTCCTATACCTGGGAACATGGCAATATACATTAAAATTAACCAGCAAAGCCACTTCTGGGAACTTTTTTGAAGACACACCTTAAAAAAAAACCATGAAATAAAATCACAGTTTTTAATTGTCACCTTATATATAATGTCAAACTGTGGGAAACAGTCCTAATACTTACACATAAAATGTAGCTAAATAAACTAAAATAGGGGCTCCTGGGTGGCTCTGTCATTTAACCAAACAGACCTACATCGGTTAAGCACCTGACTCTTGGTTTCGACTTGGGTCATGATTTCACGGGTCATGGGATTGAGTTCCATCTTGGACTGCACGCTGACAGCGTGCAGACTGCTTGGGACGCTCTCTCTCTCGTTCTCTCTACTCCTGCCCTGCTCTTTCTTTCTGTCTCTCTTTAGAACAACAACAACAAAAAATAAGTAAACTTGAAAAAGTAAACTAAAATACATACACTTAATTGAGTACAATTCAGCGACTAAAGGAAAAGAATGAAAAAGTCTCCAGTCACTGTTGAACAGTGGAATAAGCATGTATTTTTGGTAATAAAGAGGAAGTGCAAACAGTGTATGTAGTGTGCTTTTTATCGCAAACAACTTCTGTGGCGCAAATAAGCACAGGAATGATCAACCAGAAGTTATGAAACTTGATACCTAAAGTGGATGGTTCATGATGAGGTTGGAGATACAATGAAGTGGAAGAAGCTTCGAGTTCTGATATCATGTTGCTAATTTACATGTTTCAACAAATATAAATTAATAAGGAATGGGAAGAATATTTGAAACTGCAAAGAGAAACAAATGAACCAACTGTGTATCAGATTGATAACATAAAAACAGTGAAGAAAAAATAAACTAATACGAGGGACGTTGACATGTATCCTCAGTCCCAAGACAAAAATAAAAATAAAGGGAATGCCAAATATATTTTGGAGCTATATTCATTATATTATATTCATTAATTTGGAGTTGTAACACTTCTCAAGTTAGTGTTTTTTTTTAAATTTTTTTAATTTTATTTTTATTTTGAGAGAGAGAGAGAGAGAGGGAGAGACGGAGGGTGTGTTTGTGTGGGAGCCAGGGAGAGGGGCAGAGTTAATATATGTGGAATCGCTTTTTGTAAATGTTCTATGATTAAAACATAAAAGCCACACACCTGCTTAACCACATTTTGGTAATTTTTGTAACAGAATCATTTCAACCTAAAAGCAGGCATTTCGACACTGTTGTGTTTTCACATTTTACCCATGGTGGAAATCAGTCTGTTTGCTTCCTGAAGAAATTTACTGACTGACTTTGTGTAAATGTTAAGGTTTTTTTTTTTTTCCTCTGTCTCTCTCTTTCTGTGCAAATTTAGTTTATCTGAAGTCTTATTTTTTATGTACTCTGTCCTCACACACTTAAGTAGATCTGAAAGTGCAGGGAATTGGTATTAGGATGCCAAGTGACTTTTTTCTTTGATACACATTGAAATAGTTTCTAGGGGTGTGAAATTATAACCTTGATGGTTATTTTTTACTCACCATGAACATTCCAGAAAACTTAAGTTGAGGCTTATGGCTCCATCTGCCAGTGGACTGTTGACTCCCTGAAGGAGGGCATGGCGAGAATTGCTTCATTTCTCTTTTGATTAAAATGTTTCATATTTTCATCACCGAAGATTGAAATTTGGACATCCAGAAATCACACACTGTGATTTCTCTCAACAAAGAGGTCCAGTGGCAAAATATTCATTTCTCTTAAGTGTTAAAGGGGAAAATTTTCAAAGCACTTTGAAATTCAGATTAGCCTTACTGAGGCAAAGTGTTTTGAAGAAAGATTCCAAGGTTATAAGCCCTGTGATAGTAATACCAAAAACACGAGGAGTTTAAATGCAGCTGTCAATCAGTTCTGGTTTTAGATTGTCAAACCTATTTACACAGAAGCTAAATGTCTACTAACTACAAATCAGCTAGGCTTCCCTTTTCTTTGAAGGCTTTTTGTACTTTATCGTTTCTATCCTACTGTCTGTATTTACTTTTCTTTCTATACATCTTCCTGTTGCTTTTAAGTGTAGGAAGAGACCTAACCTCTCCTAATTTGTAATTCATAATATTAACTGTTGAAGAGAAAATGTGCCCCGATTGTTTTCTTGGATAGACCTTGGTAATGATGCTTAATATATTTTCTAATCTAGGTTCATGGGATTAAGCCTGGGAAACAAGTAGAGAATCTCATAGGTTTTCTTTTGTGTTTGTATCTAGTCTCACAATGATTATAATAGCTATTTTGCTTTGCTATGGCAAGAACCTATCCCGTAAATGTAGAATTGTCCTATAAAATGACTTTGCAGACATAATGTTAGTTTGGTCTGTCACAAGCCTTTCTCTTTAATTTCCCTTTTTATCCTCCAAGCCTTTACCTTTAAATATTATAATACCCGTTTAACAAATGCTAATAATCAAATCTGCCCGAAAATATTTTACACTACAATAGGGGCACCTGGCTGGCTCAGCTGGTTAAGCCTCTGACTCTTAATTTCAAGTCAGGTCATGATCTCATGGTTCATGGGATCAAGCCCCACTTCAGGTTCTATGCTGACAGCATGGATACTTAGTGCATATATTTTTAAGTCACATTTCAGTATATAATATGAATACACCTCTTTCTCCAAAAGTGGCCTACCGGAGGGTCTTCCTATCACAATACTCTACAAGGTGTTTTATTTATCAGGCTGCATCTTTGGAGTTTTAGCGATTTTTTTTTTAACAATGAAAAACATAAGGAGAAGAATAGGAACTAGAAATCTGGAAAATGAAAGGAAAGGATGAATTTAAAATATCAAATATAGACATATGGTAAAAGTCCAGGAGAAATGGGAAAGCCACATAGCTAGGGGTTGGGAGAAACTGTGGGGCAAGGAAGACACAGGTGCCAGAAAATTGAGGGTGAGAGGGGAGGTGCGTCGACTTCACCCCAGGAGAGTAATGGCATTTTTCATGACTTCAAAGAAATGCACTAAGAAACATGAAACTTTTTTTTTTTAAATGAGTGCGATGACAATAATGTTTCTGTCATTGCTAAATTGGTTTATGTTCATTTCTGTCTATAAAGCAGGTTCAGCCCCGTGACCTTCACCTCAATTATTTCCTCAGAGCAGGAAAGGATAGCATAGGATTCATATAGGTCTAAATATAGATGTTGTTGGGAAGAAAAAGGATTTGTTAAATCACTTCACTATCTGTTTAACTTGTCAATAATAAACCTAGAAGATGGAAGTTTGAATCCTTTCAAGGGGTAAAGGATTTTCTATTTTATCTAGAAACCTTTGCTATGAACCATCTCACCATCATTGTGGAATGTTATCGTGTCATTATTAAATATATAAAAAAAAATATACTCAACCAGTTTGGCTCAGATATTATGATTAAGAGGTAGGAAAGAGAGAGGGAGGAAAGGAGAGGAGAGGAGAGGGAGAGAGAGAAGAAAGGAGAGGAAAGGAAGGAGGGAGGGGAGGGGAGGTAGAGGAAGGGGAGGGGGGAGGAGACAAAGTGGTGTGATAATATGTGAATACCCATTTTTCTGCACTTCCTGTGACTTCTCTTATCACTAGAGTTTTTGAATTAATTAGTTTGGAAGGAGGATCTTCATTTAAATGGAGAGAAATACTTGATAACAAGTGGACTTGTGTAAATGTGTGTGTATATCTGTGTTTGTGTTTGCTTGTCTAAGTGATTTGATTTGGCACAATCTGAGGCTTTCCCATCTGAGTTTTTACATCATTGTTTACTTTGGGAAGTGATTATTATTATTTTTGCAAATATTCTCTTCTACTTTTTAAAATAGAAAAATACTTTCTTGATATGGGTAATGATCACAATCCTGAAAGAAGCTGCACAACTATAGGGCATTGTAACACATCAAAGACAAAACAAACAAAATACAAAAAAATGAATAAACAATAAAACTGTTAACTTTCCAGAGAGATAACCACTGATTATCTTAAAAGAAGTATGTATGAGGAACAAACACAGAAATGTTGACTACAAAAACACAACTAGAGTAATATTTAAAGTGTATCACAGAAAATAAAATTCAACTTAGAATTACATACGCAGTTAAATGATTACTTAAATTACCATGAAAAAAATAAAATTTCAAGTTAAAAGAAATACTTAGAAAATTTACATAAAAATTCCTTTTGAGTGGATTTTAGAATATTATAAACAAAACAAAAAATAAACCTTGGAAGAAATCACTGTGATATGGGATAGTAAGAGAAAGTAAAATTCTTAGTGAAATGTGTGGTTACCTGGATAAGATTTATCAGAGAAGGTAGAAGAGAGAAGGGAAAAAAGGAAGAGGAATTTATCCATAAAATTAGAAATTCCAAAGGATACCAATAACTGGCAACTGCCTGGGAGTAGAAGGTAAAGAAAGCGTGTGCTAAAGAATGTGTGTGCTTTCTTGTTTTTTTTTTTTAATTTATTATTATTATTTTATTAGAGAGACAGAGAGAGAGAGTGCGAGTTGGGGAGAGGGGCAGAGGGAGAGAGACAGAGCATCTTAAGCAGCCTCCACGCTTAGCACAGAGCCTAACAGAGGCCTCAATCCAGCACCCTGGGATCATGACCTGAGCCAAAATCAAGAGTCGGACACTCAACCAACTGAGCCACCCAGGCTCTCCAGGACAGTGTGTGCTTTCTTGTTTGAGTATATTTAGATATTGAGTTAATTTGTTTTAGGCAAATGTGCCAAGTCGCTGGTTTTCTTTAGAGAAAATGCTGCACTAGACTTTTTATTTACAGAGCTATTATTATTTAACTACTCTGCAGGGGAAGAGGTTAACGTATAGGTTTTTGTCCACTGGAGATGTAAATAATTTCCTTCTGGTGGAACAGATATTTCAAGAGGTTATGGTTTATAGTCCTATAATTCATGTTCTGTAAATCAGAATTTCATATAGTCAGGAAGCCTACAAACCCAACGATGGCTGATGCTTTACTTTGCCTTCCAAATATTGTGCAAAATTCTCTTCAAGTCTAATCCAGATCTGTATAGAAAAGGAGATTCTGTGGAATATCTTTCTGACTTATATAAGCTGATACCATCAGGGAAGTAAACTAATTAACTTTATATCATTCACGAGTAAGCTATACTTAAAAAAATTTAATTCTAATATAGCTTGTTTATTTTAACGTAGGTGTGCAATTTCTGAAATGTCAATAGTATTTAATATTTAACTGTAGAACTGTGCTACTATTCATTAATTTAAAATATTTTCACAAGTACCCTGTGCTCTTTGAAGTGATTTAGATTAATATTATGCACACTATTAGCTTTATTCATCTATCTACTATGGCTCAAAATAAGTATCTCAATTAATCAAGTGGGATGTGAATGAACATTGTGCGTCAAAGACAACAATCAGCTAATTATAATATTTCAAATGAATAGAATGTTATTTGATATCGTTAGTAATTAGGGAAATGCAAATTAGCTCACGAGATACTACTTCTTATGTAGGAGGATGGCTATAATCAAAATGACAAACAATAACACATGTTGAGGAGGATGTGGCTAAACCAGACATGTTGTAACAAGAGGGTAAAATAGTGCGACCATTTTCAAAAGCAGTTTGTAGATTTCTCTAAAAGCTAAAAGTAAAACTACCATATAATCTAATAATTCCATTCCTAGGTATCTGTCAAAGGTAAATGACAACGTGTCTACAAAAAGACTGAAGTGAAAATGCTTAGAGCAGCATTATTCATAAGAGAGAAAACCTGTGAACACAATATAGAGAATTTGCAAAGAATTATCTATCAGCTGGTTGATAGATAATATGTAGTATATCCATAGCAAGAAACATTATTCAAAATTGAAAAGAAAACGATTGCTTAAGGATGAACTTCTAAACACATTATGCTAAGTAAAAGAAGCTGGATGCAAGACCACATATTCTATAAATCCACTTACAGGAACTATTCACAAAATGTTTAATAAATTAGTGGCTGCCTGGGTCTGGGGTGGAAGCAAGAATTAACTGCAAATGGGCAATCTTGGATAAAAACATTCTGAAATAGATTTATGGTGATGGTGTAATCATTCAGTAAAGTTACTGTAAATTCTTGAATTGTTCACAAGAAATGATTAATTGTATAATATATAAAATACACCTCAGTAAAGCTGTTTAAAAAAAGAATTAAAAAATCATGCTTGGATGGGGTGCCTGGATGGCTCTGTTAGTTAAGGTTCCGATTCTTGATTTTGGCTCAGACCATGATCTCACATTTTGTGAGTTGGAGCGCCCGTGTCAGGCTCTGTGCTGACAGTGCGGAGCCTGCTTGGGATTCTCACTCTCCTTCTCTCTCTGCCCCCTCCCCTGCTCTTTCTCTCTTTCTCTCTCTTTCTCAAGATAAATAAGTAAACAAAAAAAAATTATGCTGGGAATATTTTCATGTTATATTTCTTTTCTTCTCTAACACCAGCCTACTCAAGGTGGAAATGTCAAAGTTTTGAAGAAACATCAAACTTGTTGCTCTAATCAGCACTCATTACTACCTTGCTACATCATTTATACGTTGACAAGAAGACACCACTATATATTCACCTAAATGAAAACAAAAAGGACAAACCTCCAACAATACCACAATATTGCTATTGAAAATAGGTGGATTGTGTTGTATATAAATTATATTTCTATAAGGATGATAAAATTGCCTCCCCAAACGTCTTCACATTACCAGTTAGAATTTACAAGAAACTTTTAAAAATAAACAAGAGAAAAAAAAACATACAGATCAAAGGAAAATAGGCAAAAAATATATATAAACAGACTGGTTACAGACAGAAAAAAAATTAATAGTAAACAAGAATATGAAGACATACTTAACATGGACAGAAATCAAAGAAATGTATTTTAAAACAAAAGTGAGATTAAAGTTCACATTGATACGATTGGCAAAATTAACTCAAATATATTATGCAAACATATGGAGTGTTAAAGAAAGTAACAAAGGTGAAAGGAAGGTTTGATTATATTAGGATGGTATAGTGTAATCATTATATAAGTAATAGCAAATAATTTAGATAAATTATGAATTAATGTAACAGGTATATAATTAGTCCTGAGCTTGGATATCAATCACATTTGTGAAGAACCAAAGCTAACTGTAAGACTATCACAGGAGGAAAGAAAAAGCGAAATATTCTGATACCTCATTGACTCCATGAACTATGTGAAATTTAAAAGCAGTAGCCTATGAACACAGATAAACATGTCACTGTTCAAATCTTGAGGGGCAATAAATTCATTTTTTTTAAATTTTTTAATGTTTTTATTTATTTTTGAGACAGAGAGAGACAGAGCATGAGCAGGGGAGGGGCAGAGAGAGAGGGAGACACAGAATCCGAAGCAGGCTCCGAGCGGTCAGCACAGAGCCTGACGCGGGGCTCGAACTCACGGACTGTGAGATCATGACCTGAGCCTCTTGACCTGAGCCGAAGCCAGACGCTCAACCGCCTGAGCCACCCAGGCGCCCTGAATAAATTCATTTATAAATTATTTATACAATTTATATAGCACAAATTCATTTATACTAATTAAATGACCTGCACATATAAATATTACTTTTTTATGACTAACTTACCAATTCAGTGATATATATTAAACACGTTAGAGCATCAACAATATGATGAGGGTGGGAAGTAAGAGAGGAGAATGGACCTAGAAAGCAGTAACTATTAATTTTCTATTGCTCTGGTAAAAGTACCACAGTTTAGCAGCTTGAAACAAAGATCTGCTTAGGGTCTCAAAAGGCTGAACTCAAAGTGTCTGTAGGGGGCGCACTCCCTGCTGGGGTGCCTAGGATGGAGTCTGTATTTCCTTGTTGACTCTTGGCTGGGGTTGCTCCTCACCTTCTCCAGGCTGCTGCTTGCAGTCCCATTCTTCAGCTTGGACGACAACAACCCTAGGCCGGAGTTTGTCCCAGGGCTTTTTAGGGATCAAGTGATTAGATTGGGCCACGTTGACAATTCAAGACAATCTCCCTGTTTCAAGGTCAAGAACTTTAATTCCAACCATGGAGTTGTTTCACAGCATACCTAGACTAGTGTTTTACTGAATGACCAGAGGACAGGGATTTGGGGGACACCTTTAGAATTCTGCCTATCGCTGTAACCAATGAAATAAATAAATAGAGAGGATGCTTGTAGGAACTATTGCTGAGAGTGCACCGTGGTTCAAAATTAAAACAAACAAACAAACAAACTAAAACCCTTCACATTTTATCTGGGTGTCTTATAAATTTTAAGGATAATTTTCATATTATAAGTAAAGTATATTTTAAATATGTAAAATTTTAAATGAAATTTGGAAAATATAGAAAAATACAGGAATAGAATGTAAAAACTACAAGAATAGAATGTAAAATCTCCTATAATCCCATTCAGAAATCATACACTTATCCCAGTGAATCTACTGGCCTATCTCTTACCTCTTTCTCTCATAGTCTCTCTGTTTCCTCTTCACGCTTTATCATCAGTCTCACTCTTTTTCTCCTGCTCTCGCTTTTTTCTCCATCAGTATACAGATGGAGATATACACAATTTGGTTTCCTGAGTTTTCAGCATATCAGAAACACTTCTCATGATGTTAGCTATTCCTTTATCTTTTTTAGGAAGCACATAGCATTCCGTTGTATGGCCAGACAACAAATTTTTAATGATCATGATTTAGCATTTTTATGTTTTCCATTGTTTTTGTAACTCCTCCAAAGAAAAGCCTTTCATACATATTTAAAAAATTAAAAAATATATTCCCTAGAATTATTTTTCATTTAACACTTCACGAACAACCCTGGATATCCCCCTGCCCCCCATTATTGCTTACCTATACAGGTAAAAACAGTATCTCTTTTATTTTAATGGTAATTTTTTATTTATTCATTGCAATGTTTTACATGTTCAAAATCCTTTTTTCAATTGTTGCTTTTTCATATTTTATGTTTTTTTTTTTTTTTCAACGTTTATTTATTTTTGGGACAGAGAGAGACAGAGCATGAACGGGGGAGGGGCAGAGAGAGAGGGAGACACAGAATCGGAAGCAGGCTCCAGGCTCTGAGCCATCAGCCCAGAGCCCGACGCGGGGGCCAACTCACGGACCGCAAGATCGTGACCTGGCTGAAGTCGGACGCTTAACCGACTGCGCCACCCAGGCGCCCCTATGTTTTTTTTTCAACAATGGGAAATTTCTTTAGATATTTAGTGGGGTAATACTTAGATTAGTGGATAGATACAAAGCTTCTCTTAATTTATAAATCAAATTAATTATATATGAAATGATTTTTGTTTTTTGCCTGGAGTTTTCAAAAGTTTGTAATGCTACCTAATTCCCACAATAGAAAAAACTTAGTATCTGTTCTCAAAATGCATGCAGACGTTTGTTAGTTTTATTTTTATACTTTGACACGTTATAATATACAAATGTACTATTTTGTCAAATAAAAATTATGAGATAAGTAGCATTTAAGAAACCATCTGCCTCATAAACTAATGTAATATCTAACCAATAAGTTTTAATACTTCAAAGAAACAACAATCAGAGATAAAGTATTGGGTTTTTTGTTGTTGTTGCTTTGTTTTTTAAAGTTTGTTTATTTTTGAGAGAGAGAGAGAGAGCAGGGGAGAGTCAGAGAAAGAAGAGATATACACAATTTGGTCTCCTGAAACGAAGGAGAGAGAGAATCCCAGAAGGCTCTTCACTGTCAGTGGGGAGCCCTATGTGGGGCTGGAACTCAAAACCATGATATCATGACCTGGGAGGAAACCAGAGTTCCATGTTTAACTACCTAATTGACTGAGCCACCCAGGCGCCTCCCAGAGATAAAGTATTGTAATGATAAGACATAAGCACTGGAATCTGTCAGGTCTGAGTCGATTGTTCTTGCATCATTTCCTCTTAGAAACAAGTTATCCTCCCTTAGGCCTTAGTTACCTTATCTAAAAAAGAAGTGATGTTCCATTATCCAATTGTTTAAATAAGCTACATATGTGAGTGAATGATACAAAAGGGAAATGAAATTATGTGAGTGCATGATACATAAAGGAAATGAAATAGTTTTCTTTATACACATACATTCATGATAGATAGATGATATGTATTATCTGAATTCACTTACATTCTTTCATTCAAACAAAAGCTACAGCAAAAAAAAAAAACAAACAAAAAAAAAACCAAAAAACAAAAACAAACAAACAAAAACTGGGATGTGACTATGTAAGACTATCAAGGCGACGAAGACACACTAATCAGCATATCCTACCCTGGAATGCAGTACTCTCCAAAATATTTGGAAAACACATTAGGGGCAACCTGCCTGACTTTCAGTGAGCATAAAAGACCCTTTAACCTCTGCAGGTTTCCTCTCACACATATTGAAAATGCTAGTGTATTTTTGGTCACTTCATATGTAACATGTGTCTTTATGCTCTGCTGTATCCCGAGCTGTATCCTGTGGGATCATCCCATTCCGGAGCAAAGAGCGCCATGATTCTAATCTGTGTGTATTACTAACCCTCCCCATGGGTTTGCGTATGTTGGATACTATGGTGTTTTAGATACTGAGTGTATGGAGCGGGAACGCAAACAAAATATTGCTGTTCATCAGGTTTGTTTGTGAAATTACTCAGATATAAAACAATTACTGGACTGTGGGGGAAAAATGTAATTGAATAAAATATAATACAGGTATGTATTTTGCCTGGAACTGGGGTCATGGCTTGGGATGTAGTACAGTAAGTAAATAGTCTTTAAATTAAATTTTGTCTAATTTTATTAGTTTTTGAAATTTGTTTATAAATAAAATTTTTCCAGGAATGTTTCCCACTTGTGTTCATTCCCTAACATCATTTTCTAATATTTGTATAGCCTTTTTATTATGTTTTTAAAACAATATACATTACACATTAATAAGTTGATATACCATTGTCTACACTTACATTATGGAATTATTGATATATTGCCAAAAATGCCTTTATATCAGTGTATATTCTGTTCATATTTACATATTGAAAACTCTTTTAGTATAAATCTTTTCAACATGAATTTTCTTGTTAGAGTCTTCCCAGAGTAAGATATTTTAATCCTGTAAAATTCGTATTTTACATAAAGGTATCCTTCTTGATAAAGCCATAGTTCTAGGTTATAACATCCCATCTTTGATGTAACTTTAAAGAAGAGATCATGCTGTGAAAAAATAAAATCCTTGAAAATGCTTCATTAATTTTTTCCTTTGAGGTCATTTATATTTGCAGTTTATACAATGGGGTTATCTTTTAAGCAGAAAGTTTGATAACACCTTCTGCCAGAATGACCTAATTCAAATCTGGAAGACAGTTTTCTTTTAAAATGCCAAATGAGCCTTTAACCTTGACCAGGACAGCAGCCCATTATTTTAAGTCTGACTGTTAGAGCCCGTGCACAGTATTAACTTCATGTTGTGACAGGTTTTCATGCTGCTTTAGTGAGAATGGATAATATGTTAACACAAATCTTAAGTAAAAAGAAAAACCATAAATTTGGTATTACATACCTTACTTTATAAATATTTATAAATATTTTATAAACATCAGTCACCTGTGAATTGTGGAAAATTACATTGCCTATCTTAGAGAGTAATTGGTGAGATTAATGAACAAATATCTAAGAAGTATCTAGAAGAATAAGAGTGTCCCAAAACAATTTACTTGTTTAAATATTAACTTTTATATTTATGTTAATGAATTATGGAATAAGGCAGAATAGGTGTTACTGATCCCTCTCATATCATAGGTCTTAACTTATGATTATGAGTAGGACCTATGATCCTAATATCATTTTTCATATGATGTATTAATTCACAATACCCTGTAGAATAAGTATTTGACCTATTTTACAAATTAATAAACAATAATGACTTAGTCCTGATAAACAAACAACAGTAAGTAATAATGATGTTGGTCACCTGCCCTAGAACGTTGCAGGGTTACTGCGTCTTGAAAGCTATGCATAGTAATATTGAAAAGTTCTTATCTTTGGGTCTTCTGAAAACAAACACAAATTAATTAGCATAAAAGACTTCAAAAGCAGAATGAGAACCCTAAAATTATAACTTTGATTTTACCTCGCCAAACCAATTGCAATCATACCCAGTGATTTCCAAATCAAAGCATCAGGCAGTCAATAATTATAATGAGGAAATTCTAATTAATTTAGCTTTACTGGGATATGCCAATTATATAACATATACCATATATGTCATCCCTAATGGCTTCTGAATTAGATCATAAAATCAGATCAACAATATTCCATGTAAAGGTAAAAATTCTCACATAAATTTGATCATGTTTATTGGAAAAAAGTTTCTTTTTTTTAAGTTTTATTTATTTTTGAAAGAAAGAGGCAGAGTGCGAGCAGGGGAGATTCAGAGAGAGAGAGGAAGACATAGAATATGAAACAGGACTCAAGACTCCCAGCTGTCGTACCGAGCCCAACACAGGGCTCGAACTCACAAGCTGTGAGATCATGACCAGAGCTTGAAGTCCGACACTTAAACAACTGAGCCACCCAGGCACCCCTTGGAAAATATTTCTATTTAGACTTTACATTTGAATTTCAAATTTAATAATATTACACTAAAAAGATAGATTGTCAGGACAAACAATAATTTCACCAATACAAAGTCATATGCAATAACATAATTATTCCTATCTCATTATTTCTTAATCTGTTAGCTTTTTCTGCCTCTAACTCAAGGTGGCTCTTTACACACTATCATGAAAAACAAACAAACAAAAACTTGACTTGAAAAAGGAAAAAAAATAAATGTTCCATTGCTTACTACTTAACCAATAGCTGAGAAAAAAAACATTAATTTATGAGGGAGCACATTTTGGTGGTGTAAATTTCTCACCTTTGGTAATTCTATTCCACTCTACTTCATTAATTTGGTTTGAAATCTTTTTAAACGTGTATTTATTAACATCCTTCTGTGAATATTTCACCCTGGAATAGGAAATGTAACCAAGTAACAGACTATGTATCAGAATGACTTAGCAAATACACATAGTTCATAAGTATCTCATAATAAAAAGAAAAGCCAAAAGAACATCTATCTAGATATTCAGGTATAACATATATTGTTTTGAATACATGCATTTGGGATAATACCTTATTTTATTTTTAAATGTTTGTTTTTGACAGAGAGAGAGAAAGAGAGAGAAAGAGAGAGAGAACAAGCAGAGGAGGGGCAGAGAGATAGGGAGACAGTGGGTTCAAAGCAGGCTCCCCCCTGCAGCAGCAAGCCTGATGGGGCTTGAACTCACAAAGCATGGGATATTACCTGAGCTGAAGTCAGACACTTAATGCACCGAGACACCCAGGAGCCCAGAGATAATATGTTAGTGGTTTATTGAGCTCTGGGCATTGAAATCTTGTTCCATCCGTAAATTCAGTTTATATTCAAGATAATCACTCGCATCAAAGGTAATTGATCTATCCCCACCCTTTCCTTCACAGTGTTTCTTAGATGTACACGTGTCAAAAGGAAACATAACACACATTTCTGATAGATGCGATTGATGAGAGGGATCAAAGAGGGGAAAACTTTTTCCAATGGACAAGAATATGGGTTGTTTTGTAGCCATAAGGTGGTGGTGATGGAGTTGGCACAAATGGTGAACACATGATCCGGGAGTACCCATTAGCAACACATTGGTCATCAGTTGTAACCAACCAAATAATGCAAATATTTTGACATTGTATCAAAATGGAGACAAGTGATGACAGGCAGTCGGTATCACTTCCAATACTGATTAATAGAAGCAGATGGAACAAATAGATCTGCTTTCTCTACTAAATATTCAATAATGAGTGAATAATTAGAAGCATCTATGTAGATGGTAATGCAGAGATGTCATTAATCTGTCTCCTCCAATAAAAATACCTTTGTTTCTTCCAACCCTGATACACTTTCTTACTATGGAATTATTTATGATGATATTCATGGGAGGTTATATTGATTAGTATATTGATTAGTATATTCATTTTTTAAATGCTTCCTTTTATTTTATTCTCTGGTGCTTTTAAAACCATTAGCTCTGTGTTTTGTATGTATATTTGTGCATGCGTGTTTCACAGATATGTAACTCGATAATCCTGCCTAGGACTCACAATAACACAAAGTAGCTAAGACCTGCTTGGAACTTTTATCTACAATGTCATGTTTCTATGCATTTGAAGTCATTATTTTCTATTGATAAGCCCCCTAAGCATATTCTTGCATTAAGAGCACTCCAGAATAATCATGCTTTCTACTTACAAGGTATCACATTTTTTTCCCTGTATTTTCCAGCTTGATTTCTTTCCCTATATTCTTTGATTATCTCATATGTTTGCTGAACAGTTGGCCTCCAGGAGATGGGTGAAAGTCAAATGACTTTTGGAATTGACTCACATTGACATAAGTCTTCCCACATTGATGCCGACCAGATTAGTTTCTGTAACATTAATTATGATATTTACAAGCTCATTGTGATGGATTCTGGTTACAAATTATTTTATAATTCTCACTGAGAGATGAAGTCTAATTTCCTCACCAATTACCCTATGCTGGCCTTAGTAACTTGCTTGAACCAATCATGTGGTAAAAGTCAATTCCAGCCTTCTGAGGGTAAATCACACAAAACTGGAACCTACCATCTAGACCCCTAAAAAGATTCAATTTACAAGATTCAATTTACAAGCCAAGAATAATCATGTAAGTTCACCTAACTTGATGGGGAGACTACCTAGAGAGTTCCTGAGGTGTCACAGACAGGGAGAGGGACCTAGCTGAGTCTCGATTTCCGGGTAACTCTGCTTGGTAGTTGAGGAAAGTGGTTTTAGAGCCCAGAGGTCATCTTTAATTGAAGTGTCTCCTAGCAAAGTCCTATCTGAATTATTTGCCCACAAATACATGATACACAATAAAATGTTTTTAAGTTTTACAACAGTTGCTTATACAACTATCTGTGAACAAAATGGTCATAATACCCATTCTATAGTTGCTGAAGGCTAAGTCTTTTCCAGTATTCAAATCTCTATGCTCTCAAATATTTGAACATTTATCTTTGTATAGTCTTGATTCCTTAAATTAAATATTTGACTTATTTTTCTAGTTTCTTAGAGCCCACATTCCATCTTGTCAACCACACACATTCTGTCAATAACTTGAACACATCATCAGGGGACTGAACCAGGTTCAAATATAGATGTGTTCTTGGAACTGATCTAGTATTTTTGTTTCTTTATGTCTAAGGAATTTCATTCTTTTTTTTTTTTTAACGTTTATTTTTGAGACAGAGACAGAGCATGATGGGGGAGGGGCAGAGAGAGAGGGAGACAGAATCGGAAGCAGGCTCCAGGCTCTGAGCCATCAGCCCAGAGCCTGACGCGGGGCTCGGACTCACGGACCGCGAGATCGTGACCTGAGCTGAAGTTGGACGTTCAACCGACTGAGCCACCCAGGCGCCCCGAGGAATTTCATTCTTAATGACAAGTACTACCCATAGAGTGATGGAAGACTGTTGATAATTTTGAGGATATAGATGTTTACTTATATATATTCATTTATTATATTTTTTCAGAATACTTATTGTACATCACTGGAAACAAAAGCCTGAGTTTTGCCCTGTGGTTTCAGACTCCTGTTTTCTTTTACCATTGTAAGATTCTCATGTGTGTGTGGTGTGTGTGTGTGTGTGTGTGTGTGTGTGAGTGTGTGTGTATTCATACTTACACTTATGCACAATTCACACATACTCTTCAAGATACAGGTGATCCAAATTTTATGTGTGAAATTCTCTAGAGAATAGGAGAAGTGAGAAATAATCTGATGGTTAATTTCAAGTGTCAATTGGACTGGCCGTGGGTGCCTAGATTAAACATTATTTCTGGGTGTGTCTGTGAAGATGTTGCCAGATGGGATTAACATCTGAATCAGTGGATTCCATAAGTAGATGACTCTCCCTGGTGTGGGTGGAAACCATTCAATCCATTGAGGACCTGAATAGAACAAAAGGGAGTGGAAGAAGGAATTACTCTGTTTCTTGGCTGCCTATTGATCTGGGACATCAGTTTTCTGCTCATATACTAGGATTTTTTAAAATAAAGTTATTTATTTATTTGAGGAGAGAGAGAGAGTGAGTGTGGAGGGGCAGAGAGAGAGAGAGGAGAGAGAGAGAGTGAGAGAGAGAGAGAGAGAGAGAGAGAATCCTAAGCAGGCTCTTCACTGAGCCAGACTCAGGGATTGAACTCACAAACCATGAGATCATGACCTGAGCCAGAATCAAGAGTTGGACTCTTAACCAGTTGAGCCACCCAGATGCCCCATCTGTACTAGGATTTATATCTTCAGCTCTCCTGGTTCTCAGGGCCTTTGAACTCAGACTAGAATTACACCACTGGTTTCCTGGGTGTCTAACTTGAAGAAATTAGATTCATTGGACGTCAATGCCTCCATAATCATATGACATCATGTGCCTCCATATATGTGGAAACTTATTCTAACTAATTCATATATATATGTATATATATATATATATATATATACACACACACGTAAATATACACACGTATATATATACACATATATATACACACATATATATACACACACATATATATATACACATATATATAGTATATATATCCTACTGCCTCTGTTTCTCTGCAGAACACTGACTCATGCAAAATGTCCAAATTTAAGTGTAGCAAATGATACTTATATATTAGGATAGTAAAGGTCAAACTTTAGAGATAGGAACAAGAAAGGTAGTGCACATATTTGAGAATAAAATGAGAATAAAAACACAAGATGAAGGTATTAATTCGAGATCACCATATAAAAAAGGAAATATCCAAAATTTCTGTAATCTATCAAGATTCACACTTAGACACACACATACACACACACACGTGTCATAGAACACTAAAAACAGAAACAAGTGAATATTGCTGGATGTGGTAAGCTATAACAGAAAGAGCAGAAGCTAAGGAGTCAGATGAAATGTACTAATCTCTGGGCGCCTGGGTGGCTCAGTTGGTTAAGCATCAGATTTCTGATGACTCAGATTATAGGTTATTACCCCGGGTCATGGGATCAAGCCCCCTTCCATTCACTGAGGCAATGGAGCCCACTTCAGATTCTCTCTCTTCCTCTGTCCCTTCCCTGCCCTCCCCATCTCTCTCTCCCTAAAATAAAAATTTAAAAGTAATAATTAAAAAAAAAAAGACGTATACTAGGCTCCTAGACGTATACTAGGTTAAAGCTTGTTACCTTTATTGTCTTCTTCCTTGTCTTGGAAATATGATATTTATAGCAAGTTTATGAATTTTGAAAAGGATTAAATATTTGTATAATGTCCCTTTGATTTAAATTAATTAAATCTGAATTGATTAGTGATTCCTACCATGTGCCTGGCATAAGAATAGCGGAGGACCAGATAGTCATGTTTCCTGCCTCAGACAGTGTATAACCCATGCTTATGAGTCATATAAGAATTATGCTGGTTTATTTCCAGTCTTAAATCTTTATAAGTATTTTATTCAGAAAAATAAGTTATGCAATTAATTAATTAAATCTCATTTTCTCTGAAAGTATAGAGGGCAGGGTTTTACCTATTTTACAAAGTTTGTTATAAGCCGGTCAGTGTCTCCTACTTACTCTTTCATAAGGGCAGATCTAGGGTATTTACTTATGAGTCAAAATAAGTTTTAAAAGTAGAAGATATTCAAAAAGTGTATTTTGTATACGTTCTTATTTACATTTCAATATAGGCTCTCATGACAAAGGATATCTCCAGGTATCTGCAATTTTCCCCTGCCAGATTTGATTTAGTTTATGTGATTGTATTTTATGGCGTCCCAACGTGGACTAGAAATCATTTTCAAAGTCAGAGTAACTTTTCTAACTAATTCTGTCATTTATCATCATTTTAAGTCTCCTCTTGAGTAAACTGCAATTTGTAACGAATTGTACAATATGGTTTGGGGATGTAGTCGTATTGTCTAGTATTGTCTAGAGGAGGTTAAAACACAGGCTGTCAAACTCTTTTTCTTTTTTTTTTTTTAAATTTTTTTTTTCATGTTTATTTATTTTTGGGACAGAGAGAGACAGAGCATGAACGGGGGAGGGGGCAGAGCGAGAGGGAGACACAGAACCGGAAACAGGCTCCAGGCTCCGAGCCATCAGCCCGGAGCCCGACGCGGGGCTCGAACTCACGGACCGCGAGATCGTGACCTGGCTGAAGTCGGACGCTTAACCGACTGCGCACCCAGGCGCCCCTGTCAAACTCTTTTCAATTAGGATTTTGTGTAGGATATGAGTTACAGTAAAACCATAAAATAAATTGTGCAATTGGCTTGAGAGAAGAATAAGAATTACTGTGCAGGCAGTTTGCCTAATATGGTCAGGCTTCTATAGTTTCATACCAAAATATAAAATTCACCTGGAAATCTAATGTTGTAAGTTCATTTAACACTATAGAATTCTAGCCGGGTAAAAAAATAAGAAATAATTTGATACTAGAATCAATCATTGATTCAATCAGTTCAAAATGCCCCCTAGGTATTTTAAGTTATTCTTATCTTGTATGATTATTAGAGTTAATATGGCATTTTCCTTTCCTCTTTCTTTCACAAATAACAAATATCACATAGGTAAGACTGGCTGATTTAGGTGTTTTTCTTAAAGTTTATTTATTTATTTGTTTATTTTGAGAGAGAGGCTGGTGTGAGTGGGGGAGGGGCAGGAAAGAGGGAGAGAGAGAATCCAAGAGGCTCTGCATTGTCAGCACAGAGCCCGATGCAGGGCTGGAACTCGTGAACTGTGAGATCTTGACGTGACTGGAAATCAAGTTGGATGCTTAACTGACGGAGATACCCAGGCATCCCTCTGCTTTTAGTTTTAAGGAAGATTGAGGTTTCTGATTAAAATGGAATAGGGTATGAGTAGAATGTTACTACCTCCAATAGCTGCAAGAAGACGTAGTAAATAGTAAAAGTATCATCTGCTTTTAAACAATAAAGAGCTTTATAAGGATCAGGACCTAGAGACGCTATAGACATAGATACAGGATACTCTTAAAATTGAGCTGAAGGCAATACATCTCCCTAGGGGTATCTCCCAACCGGGCTTGTGTTAGAGACTCAGAATGAGCAGTGGGTCTCAGTACATTCTTACCGAGGGAGAGAAGGACTTTTGGCAGTCTCACTAAAGGGGAGTGGAAAAACTGAACGTAATGTGCCCAAATAATTGGCTGAATCCTGCTTTGTCCCGGCCCCAAGGATTTGTCAAGCTCTGAAACTGTGCAAGGTAAGACTAAAAATTTAAGCACTAACATAAGTACTAAAGCGAGTTTTTCAAACCAGAGATTAAAAAAAAAAAAAGCCATTTTATCATTTGATCATGATAAACATTATCAACCCAGCCGTAAGATATGACACTCCTAAGTCGATATAGACCCATTAATTAGTTTCAAAATACCTTTAGCAAAATTTGACACAGTTAAAAGGAAGTACAGGCAAACCATGATCAGATAGCAATACATTAACACCTTTCTCAGTAGCGAAGATAACGAGACAGAAATGTCACTCACTATATTGTAGATCTGACCTAACTGATTATCAAATTGAGCAAATTAGTATGTATGTATTCACATTCATACACACACATGCACACACATGCATACAATGCTTTTATAGTACTATACAGGATAATGAAAGAATTTGTATATATATATATATATATATATATATATATATATAATATTTAAATTGTATTGGGAACACTTACCAAAACATTTATCAAAATCTGTTACACAGGGGGCCATTAAACCTGCAATAAATATTCCTAGTGTTTTCTCTGACCTCAATGAAATTAAGCTAGTAAACAAAACACAAAATATGCAAAATAAACAGTAAACTTCAATAATGTGGTAAGTTAAATTGTGACCTCCCAAAATTCATATATTTTAAGTCCCAAGCTCATAACTTTAGAATGTAACTACATTTGGAGATAAAATCTTCAAAGGGGTAATTAAGTTTAAATGAGGTCACATGAGTGGGTCATAGGGGTATGACTGTTTTTGAAAATAGGGCATTTTAAGAGGCAAATTATTTAAAATGAGGCTAATAGAATGGGGCCTTAATCAAAACTGGCCAAGTCCTCAAAATATCAACCATCTGGCACCTTGATTTTGGACTTCCAGCTTCCTGAAGTGTGAGAAAATAATGTTTTTGTTGTTTGACCCACCCAGGCTGTGGCAATTTGTTATGGCAACCCAGGCAAACTAACACAATGAGATTGAAAACCAAGAAGAAATAGTAATAAAATTAAAATAGAAAATTAAAATTATATGATAATAGTAAAGATATGACATTAAAGATAATAAGATGATGGACATTTAGGCTCTTTCCATAATTTGGCTATTGTTGAGAGTGATGAATGGATAAAGAAGATGTGGTTTACATATACAATGGAATACTACTTGGCAATGAGAAAGAATGAAATCATGCCATTTGCAGCAATGTGGATGGTACTTAAAGGCATCATGCCAAGTGAAATAAATCAGTCAGAGAAAGACAGATACCATGTTTTCACTCATATGTGGATCCTGAGAACCTTAACAGAAGACCATGGGGTAGGGGAAGGGGGAAAAAAAAGTTACAGAGAAGGAGGGAGGTAAACCATAAGAGACTCTTGGATACTGAGAACAAACTGAAGGTTGATTGGGGGTGGGGGAGAGGGGAAAGTGGGTGATGGGCATTGAGGAGGGCACTTGTTGGGATGAGCTCTGGGTGCTGTATGGAAATCAATTTGTCAATAAATTATATTAAAAAGGATAATAAGATGAAGCTAAAGCAGGTTTTTGAGGGAAATTCATAAGAAAAGTACTTTTATTTAAAAACATAAAACTGAATATCAATAATCTAAGCATTTCAAATAAAAAACCTAGAAAAAGTATAGAAAATCACATGTAATAAACAAAGAAAATAAGAAGCCACGAAGCAGAACAAATGGATATCTGTCTACCTACATATCTATTTATCCATTTATCTATTATCTGTCTATCTATATCTATTTATCATCTATCACCTATATTACAGATTAAACAACATAAAAGTTCTTTGACCATATTGACACTGATAATACTTTACCAAGACTGATTAAGAGAAAAAATAAGTGAAAAAACTACTAGTTTCAGGAACTAGAAAACAACTTCTTAATAGATCTAGATCTAAAGAGCATATTAATGGCTTCTGAAAAATTTTAGGCTAAAACTAAGAATTTAGACAAAATAGACAAATTCTCAAAAATAATACTTAAAATCAATTGACGTTGAAACGAAAATTGTGTAATCAAATGTTTGTTAAAGAAATGAAATCCATTTTATAAAAACTTACAAAAAGAAAACATTAGTAACAAATGTTACTATACGTAGAAAAAATAACTAAAAGGTTATATAAGTGTTTCAGAAGAAACAAAAATAAAGATACTTTTTAACTATTTTTATGAGGCCAGCATTATCTTAACATACAACACAGACAAGGACATTACATGAAAGAAGATCCACAAACCTATTTGTCTATCATTAGAATAGATCTGAAATCTCAAATATTTGAAAATTTAATTTAGTGATGAGAAAATTTGATGTTACAATGGAAACTAAAGTGAGAGCATAAATGTTGGATTGAAAATACTAGATAGTACAGATATCAATTAATTATCTCCAATTGTTATAATGGGCTCAATAAAATCCCAATCAAAATACAACTGAGTATAGAAAGATTCAAGTTCGTTTCAAAACATATAGGGAAATGCAAAGTGCTGCTAACAGCAATGACAGTGTTGAAAAACATAGAAGCAAGAAACTTCCATAGCCAGACATAAAGCTATACTAACTGAGATTTTCCATTAGTAAATATACAGACAAAACAATGGGGCAGAACATAGACCCACTATTATTAGATCTGCTAGTATGTCACTTGAATTAAAACGAGGATAATATTACAACCTCATGAGCAAATTATTTTTTTAAATAAATGGCAATGTGAGAACTAGATATCCATAGAGAAAAGAGAAATTCTTGAACTCTAGCCCACACTATACAGAAAATAAACTTGGATGGAATATAGACCTAATTATGCAACGTTAGTGATAAAACTTCAGATAAAATGATGGTGTGGTATCTTCACAATCTTGGGGTAGATTGTTTTTTAATGAAACAGAAGATACAATGTACATAGAAATTTCAAATACATTTTTCAGAACACCTGCTGTGGGAGGGGCAGGGGGAGACGGAAAGAGGATCTAAGCAGGCTCCATGGTGATGAGCTTAAACTCATGAACAGAGGGACCATGGCCTGAGCTGAAGTTAGACGCTCAACTGACCGAGCCATCCAGGAGACCCTAGACTTTTTTTTCTCCCCAATTCTATACCTTGATATTTTATTCCCATAGCAGGTGGTTCTGAGAAACATATTTAAAATTTCCATGTAGATTGTTTCTTCTTTGTCTCATTAAAAAATAATCTACCCCAACATAGTGAAGATACCCTACTATCATTTTATCTGAAGTTTTATCACTTACATTTTGTAATTAGGTCTACATTCCATACAATTTTATTTTATGCGTACTTTCTATCTCTCAAAAATAAGCACTTAAAAAGAGTCTCATTCTCAGCAACAACAACAAATTTACAAAGTGAAAAAGCAAACAGTATGGTCCCTAAGCCAGTTACAAAAGAGCAAAAACTGTGTTATTCCACTATTTGAGGTACATAGACTAGTCAAATTCATAGAGATAGATAGATGATAGATAATAACAATAATAATAATAGATAGATAGATAGATAGATAGATTGTAGAATGATAAATTTTAGGGGCTGAAGGAGAAAGGCAACTGGGTGATAGTGTTTAATGAGTACACAATTTTAGTTGCAGAAAATGAGACCACGTTGGAGCTGGAGAGGTGAAAATTGCACAACAATGTGAAAGTACTGAACACCATTCAACTGTCCAATTAGAAAGAGTTAAAATGATAAATTGTGTGTTATATATTTTACCCACAGTAAAAACAACAGAGCAAACAAACACACTAAACACATGCACATGCACACACACATGCACACACTGACTCTCATTTTCTCTCTAATTAAAATCCAAACTCTTTTGACATTCGAAGGAACAACACACCTCTCTAATATAACTTTGTAATTCTCTCTTTCTCTTCCTATTCTCTGTTTCTGATACGTGGGGAGTTCTGTCTCATGGTTTTGTTTCATTGTTTTCTCTTCCTCAAGCCTATTTTGGGGGTGGGAGGGGGAGGGTTTCTTTATTTGCCCCATTCTCAATCTTTAGTGCCAGATAAAATACCATTTATAGAGGCACCACCCTGATAAACCCCCTCTCCTACTTCCACAAACACACACCATTCTCCCACTTCGCATTAAAAAAACACACATGCAAACAAAACAAAACAAAATAAACACAAAAAACAAAACCACAGCACGTTAGGTATTGCCTAGCATTTTTTTCTTTACAGTGTTTACCACAATGCAAACTGGTTTTTGTTCATTTCCTTTTTACTGATTTTTTTTCTTCTGTAATCTGAATAATACCACTAAGCCTTGGAATCTTATTTATCGCCTTTATTACAATATCTTTACACTTAAAAATAGACTGCTAAAGCATATTTCAGAAAATATATGTTGCATAAATGGCATTATTTGCCGTAGGTTTTTAGAATGTATCAAACCCATACTTGTTTGTTTTGGAAACAAACATATTCATTTCTTTGTTTCTGAAACTGAATAATATCTAATATGTTTCTGTGTTTTAGGTCTTTGTTTTTAACTGACAGACTTTTAGTTATATATTTTTAACAAAAGTTTGATTTAATCAGCATTAATCTATCAATATGAATGAGATCTTAAAATTAATGCTAGCTTATATATTATATACACATACATATATATATATATATTATGTTTAATATATTTTTAATATTTTTAGTATATATATTTTTTTAGAGAAAGAGACAGAGAGTGAGCAGGTGAGGGTCAGAGAGAGAGAGGGAGACACAGAATCTGAAGCGGGTTCCAAGCTCTGAGCTGTTAACATAGAGCCCGATGCTGGGCCCGAACTCACCAGCGGTGAGATCATGAGCTGAGCTGAAGTGGCGCACCCAACCTCCTGAGCCACCCAGGCACCCCTATATACTTTTAAATGTTTATCTGTTTGAGAGAGAGAAAGAGAGTGTTTGCCCACACATGTGGGGGGAGGGTCAGTGAGAGAGGAAGAGAGAGAATCTTCATCAGGCTCCATACCGTCAGTGCAGAACTTGATGCGGGGCTTGAACTCATGAATCATGAGATCATGACGAGATGGAATCGAGAATTGATCGCTTAATCAACTAACCACCCAGGTACCCCAATGCTAGATTATATTTTAAAGACAACTTGACTTAAAGTTCATATCTCTATCATTCCAATCTATAAAAGGTACTGGATACTCAGAATATACTATATATATTACTATATACTATACTATACTATACTATACTATACTATATACTATATATACTGTATATATACAGAATATATGCCATATATATATATTATACTATATATGTATATATCTTATTTTACTTAGTGTATATTTTTTAAATCATATGAAAATTGATTTCCTCTGATCTTATATGTATATATACAATCTTCATAAGACTACTTTTCAGGAAGAAAAAACGTGAATGTCTTTTCAGAAAGGAAAAGTACTAAGAAATCACATTTTATGTTTTTCTTTTGAAATGGAACTGATTTGGCAATTTTTATATCGAGAATGGGGTCATAAACTCATGTGCCTTCAGACGTCATGTATATTTCTTTAATCTATGCATGTAATACACCAAATCATGACAACAGTAGTGATCTAATTGTAGAGAACTGAAGAGTACACAATTTACTGAAGTTATTTCTGTTTATTATGAATATTCTGCTAAGTAAAACATGTCTTGGGTACCTGGGTGGTTCAGTCGGTTGAGCGTCCAACTTCAGCTTGGGTCATGATCTCACGGTTCGTGAGTTCGAGCCCTGTGTCGGGCTTTGTGATGACAGCTCAGAGCCTGGGGCCTGCTTCAGATTCTGTGTCTCCCGCTCTCTCTGACCCCCCTGCTCACATTCTGTCTTTCTGTCTGAGAAATAAACATTTTTTTAAAAAGTTAAAAAAATGCTGATAATGTCTTCTATTACATCTTTACACCTATATGTATATATAGATTAACAGAAAAATTAACAAATTTAAGTATATAACTGCCACATGGTGAATGTGCTACATAGCCTGTCATATAGTGAATTGTAGGTACCAACCATTATTATGAATTGCAGAACTCATATTGGAAGAGTAAATACTCTTAAAACTTTGTTTTAAGCATATCTTAACAAAACTTTAGCTCATAATACATAAAGGCAGTACTAAACATAAAGTTTTCTTATACCTGAAATTCCGATAAGATGTTGCCCACATTGACATTAATTTTCCAAAATAATAACTACTTATATATCAAATATAAGAATAAAAATAGTTGCAGTAACTTATTTTACTATCCTCAAACAGCATTTAGATACTACAACATGTTGTCATTCTTGAGACATGCTGGTAAATGAAAGCTATCTTATGAATGAGTATTTTCATGGATCAATCTTCCAAATTTAAAATGATTGCTAAATTATTTAACTGACAAGTAGGCCATTTGTTTATCTTGGAAAGTAGTTCATTTTTCTTTAATGCTTCTCGATTCATTTTTGTTCTAAAAATATTTCAAGAAAAATCAAATTTTGCCTCTTTATTCTGTCAAATTACTGAAATTTATCCAAGTTCCAGCTGCTTGTAATCAATCAAACTCCATTAAATGCTAAAAATAACACTTTAATACTGCTTATTTTCTCTCATAGATATTTGCTATAATAATGTCACTTTAAGAAAATATCTTCTAATTTTCCTTCTTATAAAAAAATCTCTTCATAATTCCTTTTTTGATCTATGTGAAATTCATAAAGCAGCTGCCTATCATATTTGGCAGACCAAATGAAGGTTTATTTTTATTTTTTAAATGTTTATTTATTTATTTTGAAAGATAGAGAGAGTGCAAGCAGGGAAGAGATGTGGAGGGGTGGGGGGGGAGTGGGAGGGGTGGGAGGGGTCGGAGGGGAGTGTAGTCAAGCAAGCTGGTCACTGTCAGCGTGGAGCCCCACATAGGGCTCATTAACCTTGAGATCATGACCTGATCTGAAATCAAGAGTCAGGCACTTAACCAACTGAGCCACACAAGTGCCCCCAGATGAATGTTTAAATATCTCTTATACTGATATATTAATGGTTCAAAACATGATAAAGATTTATTGAGATTCTAATGAGTACTTTGATTTTTAAAGAAAACACTGCAAGTCCATAACTAACAAGACATGTGTATATTTATGTCTTGAGTTCTTATATATATATATATATATATACACACACACACATCTATAATTAAAATAAATATATATCTAAATATATATGTGTTTATTTATATAAATATTTATTATATAATATATAATATATTTAACAAATAGCATAGTATAACAATGGCTCCTATCTGAAATGCATTACTTACCAAATATTAAGATATGTTTAAAATTAAGTATAGTACAGGAAAATATGTAGTAAAAGAGATCTTTAATATATTCTATTATATTTATATACCTATACATCAAGATTAACAAAAAAAAAACAGGACACACACACACATATAAAGTAAAATAAGTTTATAATATTGTTTGCATAGATATAGCTAGACAGATCTAGATTAACAGAAAAAGTTACATTATGAGAAGTCACAGTTGTTATTTGATAATTTAGATATTTAGTCTATTAATCAGGTAAAAGTCTGAGAACTACACAAAGCCAATAGATATGGTCTGGAGAAGAGACGTGGTGAAGACAAATTATGGAGAGGGCATTTGGCTTCTATAGAGATTTGAATCTCTGTGGGGCTATCACTACCCTCTTTGCTTCATACTTATTGAAACACATTTAGGAAATCACCAAGAACTTGAAGTACGTATACATTGCCATTTGGAGAACACCATGGAATGATTCCTGACTCATGCCCAAGACAATCATAGGAGTAGCTGCTTTGGGTGGGTCTGCACAGAGGATGTGGGGCACAGATAATGGGTCGTGAGAGGTAGAGACTCAGCTCAGACATTTTAAGAGGAGTCCAAGAGAACCACAAGGAAACGCAAGGAGACTTCAAGAGAGAGGGTCTATGTGGAGAGGATAATAGTGATGCTGGGGACAGGTGAAATGTTCCTTGATTTCATCACAGACATTGGGAACACAGGAGACTCTGAGAAGCATCTCCTTGAGTCCGTGAGAGAGGATAAGTTTGGGGCATCTGCCAGTGCAGAGTATGAAGCAGATTACACAATCTCCCATTACACACTGGGAAAGAATGTCCCTTCAACCCTTTCTTAACCTTTAACACTGGCTATGTGCCAACATAATGTATGGTTTTTTACTCACCTTAAGTGACAAGTCCTAATCTTGATTTAGGAAATAAAAGTTCCAGTCAAAATTAGTAACTCATATTTCAATCTCTACTCAAAAATAAGAATTATTTCCCTCTCGATTGCTTACCAGTCCTCCATGTCTCCTGTTATCAAGATTTGGGCTGGAGCCACAATGTCACTGTCTGTACTTGGTTGCTTAGCTCATTGGGATGGGAGACAACTTCATAGCCCCACTGTGACAGACAGAATAATCACCATCCCAAAATGCCCACATCCTAATCTTCAGGAACCTGTTAACTGGTTACGTTCTGTGGAAAATGGCCTTTGGAGATGTGATTAAGTTGAGGATCTTGAGATGGTAAGATTTTCCTGGATTAGTATGTAGTCACAAGGGTCCTTGTAAGAGGAAGATGGGAGGGTTAGAGTCAAAGAGGAGATGCGACAATGGAAGCACAGGTGACTGCCAAATAGGTAGATATAGATATTGCTATGTATGCACTTACAGAAAGAGAGAGAGAGAATAGAGGTCAGGCTTTGAAAATGCTGCACTGTTTGAAGCGGAGTAAAGGGACATAAACCAAGAAATCAGGTGGCCTCTAGATGTTAACAAGGCATGGAAACGGATTCTCCCCTAGAACCTCCAGAGGGAATGCAGTCCTGCTGACCCACTTTACACTTTTGACGTCCAGAACTGTAATATGATCATTGTGTGCTGTTTTAAGCCCCTAAATTCGTGGTAATTTATTATAGCATCACTGGGAAACTAATAGATCCGCCCACCAAATTTTAGAGTTTCAGTGGATGGTTAAGTGATAAGGGCAGAAATGAAGCCTGGAGCTAAGAGGGACACCGTCTGGTAGGGCCAACTCTAAATAGCTCTTTCCAGGCTTTCTAAATGTGAAGTGTCCTTGGATCAGTGTCCTGAGCTACAAAAACTCTAATTTTAGTCTAAATTCCAGCACACTTTCATCCATCTTCCAGTACAAATGTAAGGAACGTATCGTGAATATTTAGAGACTTCCATAGCTGCCAGAAACTTGTTTCAAAAGACGCAGAAATTCAGCCAGAATCACAGACGCCTTGTTGGTTTTGAGTCCAAATGGCCTCAGAGGTTATTTTCTTTAGATTGTTCATTTGGCACTCCAGCTTCTGGTAATCAGGTGGCTGCCATTGCTGTAACATTTTCTAAAACAACCGGAGACATGTTGGCCCGGCTCCGATACAAATGTCTCTTCCCCTTGGGAGAGAATGGCATCTTCTAAAATAACTTTCATCTTCTGCTTGTGGCAACGCAGCCCTTTTATACGAATCCTCTTTCCTTGGGTCAATGACCATGCTAACACCTGTACAGGCATGTCCTATTATATAGTTTTATTTGGGACGGTCTGGACTCTCCTCTCCTGAAATAAGTTTTTTCTGGACAGTCCATTTTGTTTTGTCTTGCTTGAGACTATACAGAGTGTGATACAAGCACGTTACATTATCATTCTTTTCTGCCTCTTCTAAGGATTCTCTTAGTACTCATAGAAGATTATAACATCATCCCTAAAGCATTGCTGGCTGCATTCATAAACTCTTACCTTCCTTTTGCTGGACACGCAGTTTGCAAACACTCTGAAGTTACCTCTCGAAAGTGACCTCGTCACCGTCCGTTGGAATTCAGCAAATGGACAGTGGGCTTTGGAATCCCACACTCCTCCCTGCAAACCATTTTCGACAGTGCCATCACCATCTGTCAAAATAAACTGACTGCAATTCCAAGAGTTTTAATGGGCTCATTATGCAGACCCTCCCTAGCCTGAAATTTTAGCAAGCCCAGATGCAGGCCCTATATTGAATGGGTACAAATCACAGTTTACAAACTATGGGAGATGAGATGTAGTGCATTATTTTCATTTTATTTTTTTTCTGTTAGTCCATTTAATCTTGGCTCGAAAGCAAACACGACTCCAGCTGACAGTGAATTCAAACTCTGTCATTCTAGGGGCCGTCTCTGGGCTGAGTTTTGTTAATAAATCAAAATATTATATGGACACAATTACTTCCCTGAACAGAGCTCTTCCTCCTTCTAAGAGTTGTGGTTTTGTATTACAGCATAATGGTTTTATAAAAGGCTAATATCTGAAGCCTGTAATTATTCTAAACCTCTGTTACTAAACCTTTCATCTTTAGTTCAGTGAATTTGTTCCAGATGAGGGAAGGCCATATATATCAACATACTTTATACATTGTGGCACTTAAGATTTTATTTGAAGTTACCTATTTTAGATGACAAAATTAATTTCATACGTGAATAAAGTGAGGCCATACTATTACGATTTTATGTGTCTATTGAATCCACAAAATCTCATTTCACTCCCCATAGGTATCATATGAACTAAAATTTAGCCACGAGAACATGCAATGCTATGTTCATCTCTGTCCCCCACTGGAAAATGTTTCCCAGGCTTCCTCATCTCTGTCTCCACTTGTGACACCTGTGCACATTTTTTAGGCTAATGAACAAAATTTAAAAACACACTGAATTTGAAGTATATGGAAAAGCCCGTCTTTATCACTTTACCTTTTCCTTCTCTCTTACCTTCTAGTGATTCTACCCCCGCCCCAAATCAGTTCTTGTATTAGGCTCTGCTTCCTGGGGACCGAGATGAAGACATAGGAGTTTGGTATAAATATTTCAACTTGTTGCATTTTACAAAAATATTTACCATTCCACGGCATGTAATCTTAATGCCAAAATTTTCATTAGGTTATTAGCTCCCACTGTGAAAACTACAAGATTTCAAAGTGTGTCCATTCGAAAAAAATCTCTCCCCAGTATCATTGGATATGGCTGTGGGGGAAGAGAGGGTTGCTTAGAATATGTTCACTCTGCTGCTCACCCAGTGTCAGAAGGGCACTGTGCTTTTCAATTGCTGCCGTGCAACTGAGCCCTTAACACTCTGTTAACATAACAGATGTTATTGCTTTGATCCATGCATACATGGGAAAAATGTCCTACTCCAAAAATGGCTTCTCTAATTTCTCCCCCACCCACTATGTAAAACTATTCTATGAACTGGCATTAGGTTCATTCAACAGAAACTCCAAATGATATGGCCTTAACAAGATTAAAGTGCCCTTGTCCTTTATATTTACAAAGGAAATCTAGTCCAGTTTTGCTAAGGACAGTTGAGACAAGTCATCTGAAAACCAGGACCCTTCTACCTCAATGCTCTACAGCCTTCATTCTTAGCAATAAGTTTTCCATCTCATAGTCCAGAATGGCTGCTTGAGTTCCAGCCATCAGAGAACATTCCAACCAACAGGAAAGAAATGAAAAAAGATACAATGTGTTTAATTCTACCATAAAAATTCACTTCCCTTGAACTCGCTATGTGACCCTAGTCCTGGACTCTGTATCTTTTATGGGAAGTCGATTGTCTAAAATTTCAGACCTGGTCTGAGAAAAGAGTAGCAAGTTCCGAACACTCACACCAGAATCTAAGTCTCATGATTCTGTCCTTGACTAGAATTACATTCCCTATACCTGGTCTGGTACAGAAAAAGAGTAGTTGGAGGTGAGTGGCAGGATGGAGAGGTACAAATAAAAGAAATTAAAAAAAAAAACTTTCTCAGCAAATATTGCTTAAGGCAAATATTTTATTTTACACTGGAACCAGATATTTTGGAAAAGTTCAGATATCGGTATAATAGTTTTACAGCTGTAATGTGTCATTGAACCACTTTAACCTCAGGATGTTCACGTTATTCAGGCAAGGGTTTCCCAGACTTGTGAAGAATGGGGTACATTGTCAGCTTAGATGATTGATTTATTGATTTACTTCTTACCACATATATTTCCTCATATATGTAACTTTACTGGGGTGCTGCTGAGTTAGTATAACTTAAGTCAGGACAGGTTGGTAAGCTTTTGAAAATCTGAAGATTAAAAACTCATCCAGCTCTAAATGTAATTGGTAATGTAAATGTAAATGTAAAATGTAATTTCCTGGTACTTAACGAGGGGTGCATTCGTTTTTTATTGCTCGTGTGCCTGCCTGAACTCCAGCTCCCAGAAAATTGTTTTCAATGGCAAAATGATAGACCTTAGGCATTTTCCATGTTGAGAAACTCTAAAGGAAATTCTAAGCCCTTGAAGTTAACAACGGTGCAAAAGTTATGAGAACTGGTCCCTGACCAGAGCTATCGAGTGAACCTGAACTGAAAAAAGAGCAGAGATGTCTATGGGGTAAGCATTCATGGTGATGAGGAATCACTGGGAAGTCCAGTTATTGAAAAAATGTGTTTGAGGAGGAAAGTAATGCAGGGGCTTAACTTCTGTGCACTCATTTTGCAATTATCTTGCAGCATCCAACTCACACGTAAAAGAATTTTGCTTTTCCATAGAAAGCTATAAATTAAAAGACGGGAGTGTGTTCTAAATGGTCTTCTAGGAAACGGACTTCCTGTGATAACCTGGGTTTTGCATCATTAGTTATGACAAATATTTTCCATAACATCAAGGCTTTAAAAATTCTCCTGTTGCCTTTATTGGGAAGAATAAAGCTGGCCTCAATATGCATGCACACACCAATAATATGCAAGCAAACATTTGTTGCAGATGATCAGAATATCTTTTTCTCAGTTCTCATGTTAAGATAAAGAAGCTGGGAAACCCCAGACAATGATCTTTCACATATCTGGTCTGGGAAAAGAGAATCTATTTTTGCAAATATGCATGCATGGCGGGAAAGTAGAAGACAGATTCTATTCAGCTGAAGTTCCTCTATCTTACCAAAGTGCAAAAGAAATTACAAAAGAAGCCGTAAAAAAGTCTTAACGCCGTGCTTATATCAGGTCTAATGACTGCACCAAAGGGCTTCTCTGCGAAGCTCACCTTCCGTGATGCTCTTTCTTCCTGCTATGGACTACTGCAGAATACTGACACATAACAAAGAAGCTACGTGTATCAGAGGCTGCGAGGTAAGGTCACATCATATTTAAAAACTAATGTTTTGACAAATTTCATAAAGCTTCTGGCAGGGGAGACTGGTCTTATCACACCCTCTAAGAGACAATTAAAGATCTGATGCTGCAGAAACATTATGCCAAAAACAATGGAGACCTGGACGGGTTTGAATTCAGGTTCTGTTACTTACTAAGGGAAGCAAGTGGCAAGTTTTTCTCTTCTTTATTTCATTGAATCTAACAGTGTTGTCATTTGTAAAAGGAGCATAAGAGAATTAAATAATCTATTTAGAGTCCCTGTCATAGCTCTTCTTCCAAAATATTTCTTCAAGAAATTATGAATATTGTATTGTTGGCTATTGTTGCATTAAGTTTTTAAGTTTGAATTTAAGCTTGTCATTATTTTCTAGTTGGCAGAAATTAGGATAGAAGGTGAATTGTTAGGATAGAAGATAGAAAATTGTGGCAAAATAGGTTCAAGAATTCCTTATGCTTACATAAATGGGTTAAAAAAACTTAGGGCAGAAAGCCTCCACCACGGGGTGAATACGCCCAAGGTTAGCTAGAGAGACATTATAATGGGAACATGAGTACCTCGTTATATCAGCTGCAGGGATTTACTTTCCATCCGATGCCAAAATACTACTGTGCTTTGATCACAAACTGCACTTGCCCCCCAGACCCTTTGCTTCTTACACAAGTTAATGATTACTATCAGATTGTTTTCTTCACGTTCACCATGTGTGTGAGATCTTGAGAGCTCAATAAATATGGAGACGAAACCCCCGTTCGGGGCTCTTGTCTTCTCCTGGACATTATGCTCTGTCATATTCATTTCTGTATCTGTTCTCTTGCTGGACAAGAGAGAACTCCAGACTCAGTCTGTGACAGAAAATGATCTATGAAAAGACTCCTTTACAACAACCATGAAGTAAGCTTTTAAATCTTTCACAAATTCCAAAATAATATCAACATGACACACATTAATTTTGCAGAATAGAAATATGGTCTTATAACTCAAAGGGATCTTAAAGATAAATTATATTCTTCAAATGCTACACAACAGAAGAGGCATATGATGAGGAACATACCATCAATTCTGTCAACCAGTGTCGAGTAGGTTGGTGCCTAGTATTGTATTGTGTTGAAAATACAAAACTATATAGAATGTGACACTTTTCCTTAATTAGCTCATATAATTATTAAGAGAAAAATTCAGAAGTGTAGCCCATATACTTCAACTGGACCCGATACTCTATTGCTCTCATAATATTGTGTGAGGAAATAATTATCTTAGTTGGTCTTTAAAGAATACTAACAGATTTTAATCTTTAGTATGCTCTTAGAGTAGACAAATATTTTGCTTATGACGCCTATGAAAAACCACGTGTCCTTTTTCTCACGTGAAATAAAATAAAATATTTGTGTTTGTTTTAAAAATAGAATTATATTGAAAACACTTGTTTACAACATGGTAGAGATTTGTACTCTTCATAGGGGAAAATATTTTCGAAGTTGAATTATTTATTGTTACTTGTTGTTAATGAGTGTATACGATTTATAGGTTAACTGTTTTGATTTTAATATATACTCAACTTGCCTATCTTGATGGAACACAGTGTGGTTTTTCAGCATTGATGTGAATGGAGTAAAATGATATAAAAGTTTATTTTAAAAAATCACTTGATTCAAGTGTGGTCTTTGTTAATACAACTTTATGTAAAATATAGGTAGAAGTTTACAAATGCCACTAAATATCATTTCAAATAAATAAATGTTAGAATATCTAATGGGTCAACTTCAATGAAATTAATTAACTATGTATAAATATTCTGCAGAATCTGTGCAGGAATTTTAAAAAGACTTCAATTATGGGCAAAAGATAAATTTTGAATAGATGGGAAGATATAGAATTTCCCTTGTGGGAAGTAGTATATATTTCAGATATGATAGTTCCTTACAGATTGAAGCATAAATATGGTAAACTCACAATCAAATCGTAAAATTATTTTTGGAAAAATTGATGAAATTATTATAAATATTATTCACAAAATTAATGGGTGACACATAGTAAGAACATATTGGTAACAGGGTGGTAAGGAGGTCTTGCATTTCCAAACATTAAAATTCTTTATAAATCTAGAATCATTTTAAAGTGCTGGCATTTGTGGCATTTGATAAATAGATAGACAAATACAAACAAAATCATCCAGAATAGGTATTCATCTTTAATTTATTATGTTATACTTGGAACATCTATTATTCAAGAAATCTCACCACTACAACTTCTATACTTTTCTCCAAATTGAATGGAAATGTAATATTTATGTATAGGTAAAAATGGACTGTGTAGAAAACCTTCGTGAATAACATGATAGCAGTTTCTTCCTGTTTAATAAAGATGGTATTAAGATTTGCAAATTGTATTTGAAACACTTAACAAATGGCGTATGACTGTGTTATACTCCAAAATAAAATTCAGTTGGGATTTACAATAATTAAAAATCTTGTAGCATAATTAAATAAAAATCATATTAAAGAAAAAGCCATACAAAACATTATTCTAGAACAAAGAGTGGTGGAAGCTGGCAATAGATTTGGTTAGGGCTTTTAAGAAAGTATGTATACGTGTCTTTTTTAAAAAATTTTTAAATGTTTATTTAATTTTGGTAGAGAGTGGGCGGGGTGGGGGGCGGATTTCAGAGAGAGAGGAAGACACAGAATCTGAAGCAGATTCCAGGCTCTGAGACGTCATCACAAAGCCCAACGCGGGGCTCGAACTCACCAACCCTGAGATAATGACCTGAGCTGAAGTCGGACACGTAACCAACTGAGCCACCCAGGCACCGAGTGTCTTTCTTGATATAAGAAACTGCTGAACCTGAAAGCACATTGATGACTCAAGTGGCATCGCTCTTTTTTTTCTTTCCTTTTTCAAATTTTATTTAAATTCTAGCCAGTTAACATACAGTGTAATATTGTTTTCAGGGGCTGAATTTAGTGATTGGTCACTTACATACGACACCCAGTGTTCATCACAACGTGTGGTAGTGGCATCTCTTGAATGTTGCCAGTACACAGATCTATTACAGGGCAAGCCTATGACTCAGTCACAACTATGGGTATCCCTGCAAAAGGTAGAATCAAACAGAGAGGAAAAGAATATCTGCCCCAGTATTACAAATATGTGTATGGAGATGAGAGAAAAAGTAAGGATGTGAGTTGCCTTCCAACCTCCACATCTGTTGTGATCCTGCATCCTAATTTGAAATTACATTTATCATCTCACCAGATAAAGATCTGATTCGAGGATCCTCACAGGGTGAGCACATTGTGGGGTCCAGAGGGAAACCACGGGCCCGACTCCAGATCAAAAGCTTGTTCTAGGTAGACGTGACCTTATTAACAGAGCTGGCTTAAGTACTCTTACTCTCACAAAATCAATCAGAAACTTTTTAAATCTTTTCTAGAAGAAGAAAATGTCATGAAGATAGAAAAAGTGAGTAGTTTAGAAAAATATTCACCTTCACAAGAATTCAGTGGCTATATGACTTCAATAAGAATTCAAAGCCTATTATTACTAGCAAATAAACATGAGGAAAAAAAATGACCACTTTGAAATTGAGATTATAAGATTATAAATTAATGAGGAACAGTAAGTACATTATGATGTTAATACTGTGGGAAATTGAATCTGTTAAGTCTGTACAAACATTCAGAATGCAGAAGCAAAAGACAAAAAGTGAAAATAAAGATAAGGTAGATGATAGATACAGAGAAAAGATAATATAAAGATGTGTTCATTCTAAAAAAGAGCCTAAATATCCAACAACTGATGAATGGATAAAGAAATTGTGGTTTATATACACAATGGAATACTACGTGGTAATGAGAAAGAATGAAATATGGCCTTTTGTAGCAACGTGGATGGAACTGGACAGTGTTATTCTAAGTGAAATAAGGCATACAGAGAAAAACAGATACCATATGTTTTCACTCTTATGTGGATCCTGAGACACTTAACAGAAGACCATGGGGGAGGGGAAGGAAAAAAAAAATTAGAGAGGGAGGGAGCCAAACCATAAAAGACTCTTAAAAACTGAGAACAGTCTGAGGGTTGATGGGGGGGGGGTTGGGAAGGGGGGTGGGTGATGGGTATTGAGGAGGGCACCTGTTGGGATGAGCACTGGGTGTTATATGGAAACCAATTTGACAATACATTTCATATTAAAAAAAACAAAAATACCGGAATAGAATGAACAAAGACAAAGAATGAAAAAAGACAAAATAATAATTTGGGGGCTATAGAGGAGACCATGAAAAGGTCTAAATCTATATGTCTGAAAGGGTTATTGCAAACCAGGTGAAATTAGTAGAAGGAAATGAAAAGCTAGATATTTGCAGACACAGTTCTGGCATTCCAAAGATAAAGAAAAAAAAAACTTAAAAATATACATATTATGAATTACTTACAGCTGTTTCTTGTACACATACCTCTACTGAGAATTCTACGTTCTTTCTACTTGTTTTTCTTTTTTATTATTTTCTTCCCTATCCAGTTTACCTAGATTCTAACTACTAAATGTCTCCACCCCTGCCAGGGTCTTAAGTTAGTAAACTTCTCATTTGGAGAGCTACAAGCATCACAGGTGAGCTTGCCAGATCTTTGCAGGACCCATGAAAACCATTCTACATGTTATGACTAGATTATACATTTAAAATTCGCCCAAAGAACCCAGTATACAGCTACTCAGTGACTCTCTGTGGTCTTAGGATAAAGTTAAGCATCCTTACCAATGGCCTCTGACCACTCTCCAACTCCTTTGCTTGGAATCGCCATGATGTCCTGTCCACATTTTATTGTACTACCATATTCTTTCTCTTTCCAGGGCTTTCCATACTCTGATCTTTCTACCTAGGACTTTTCCTTACCCCATTGTTCACACCTATCAGGTCAATTCCCCCTGAGATCCTTCCCGAACAATAAATATTGGAATTTGTTCCTTCTGCATGCCCTGCCATACTTGTACCTACTTTTCAGTTGTTTTTCTTTCTTAACCTATTACAAACCCACTGCCTAGTTCACAAAAGACACAATGTTGAAAGAATGATTTATATTTGTATTAGTGTGTGTTTATCTCTGGGTATATGTGCTTGTGTGTTTATATGTGTGAAAGAGATGGAGACAGAGACAGAGAGAGTATCGACCTACTATTTCATCTATGACTATTTCTGGGTAGTGAAATTAGGGATAATTTTTATCTTCTTTTGAAACCTTTCTGCATGTTCCTTATTTTCCATAGTTCATATGAATCACACTTTATTGAAGAAATTACTAAAAGCTTTGGAGAGAAAAATGCAAGATAGTGTGACATTCTCTATTTCTTGAGGTCAGGTATTAGTTTTCTATTGCTGCTATAAAATCTTACCAAAATTTGATTGCTTACAACTTTATTATTGTACTGTTCTGATGGTCAGGATTCTGAAGCATGTCTCACTGCACTAAAACCAAGGTGTTAGCAGCTTGCTAGTTTTAAGAGGTAGTCCATTTCATTGCTCATTTGGGTTTGGGGGGAGAATTCCATTCACACAATTATAGGACTGACATCCTCATTTTTTTGCTAACTGTAAACTGAGAACTATCTCCAGTTTCTAGAGGTCACCATATTCATTGGCTCATAGCTATCTTGTTCACAACCAGCAATGGAAGATCAAGTCCATTCACAATGCATCTTTCTGATTCTTCTTCCATTGCCATATCTGTTGATGATGACAGCAAAGAATGGTTCCCTGCCTTTTAGAATTTGTGAGCTTGGATTGGCTCCACCTGGATAATCTAAGATCTCTGTCTAGTTGAAGATCCTTAACCATATTCACATCTGCAAACTCCCTTTATGCCAAGTAAGGTAACCTAGTTACAGAGTCTGGAGGTTAAATTATAGACATCATTGGGGGTCCGTTAATCTTCCCATCAAAGATGGCAAGTCAGTTATTCAAACTACATTACTTGCTTTCTCAGTTTTAGTTATTGAAGATCAAAAAGGTTTTACTGAGTCTGTCATTGCACTTAAATTTTAACATTTATAACAGGGGAAATATGTAGTGAGATTCGATCAAAAAATACATATATTGATTCCAGTTTTTAGTACCATCAAATCTTCTGAAGGCAAATTGGATCACCCATTTAACAAAAATATCATGCAAAAGTCAGTAAAAAAAAAAAAAGGAAGCAATGCAATCTTTACTTATTAACATTGTTGTAAATCTATTAAGGAATTCTTGATTTAACACATCAATGATTTACTACTTTTTGCTATCTCACTTTTCATTTCAGTTTGCAGTGATGCAATTTTTTCTTTATCTTTTATCATGATACTAATGAAAGATTGTTATAAATTATTAGAACAATCATAGTCAACGGCAGCTTGAAATCTTCCTTTTTCATTGGTTTTGTCCTTCTAGTTCCAATCGTTATTTTTTCTAGGTCTAATTAAATATGTTTATTTCATTTTTCTATAAGGAGAATTAATTTCTCTGAGTGTCTTATCTTATATTTCAGATTTATTCATTATTTTCTAAAGTTTTTCATAATTCACATATAAAATTTAATGTCAAGGTGACTAATATCTATAATAATAAAATCAGACATCTGATATTTATTTTTGCCAAGAATAAAGAGGTTTCTTTTCTTTGTTAGTGTTTAAAGCAGTGCCAAATATTGTGAGTTCAAGCTACACGCAGTGTAATTATCCTTTAATACCATTTTGTCACAAATGGCAAGAGAGTAGTTTATATGGTTATTTTTCTGGTGATGTGCTAGGGAAATGAATTAAACATAATCAATATCTACTTAGAAAATACTCAGTTACATTGTTGTACACATAATACTATAATATGGAAGAAAGCAAGATGTAACAGACCTAGGTTTTAATATTTCTCAGGTCTGTCAATTCCTACTCATTTTTACCACTCCATTCTTAGTTTCTTTATTAGGTAAATATTGATATTAAGTGACAGTGTCTTTTATATATGTGCAGTTTCATTCCTGCTAGGTTTTCTCTTCCCACCTCTTCCATGTTACCAAGGTGATCTCCTGTCCTTTGCTCATAGATGGTGGACAACCCACTTCTCTTCCTTCTCTGTACTCTTCATAGTCTTGCCCTCAGTAACCTCATCCTCCTCTCTAACGTCAATCATATTATGTCAATGATTCTGGAATTTGTATCTCCCAGACTTGTAGTTGTCCTGATCCACATGTTCAACTGCTATGCTGACATTTCCACTCTAACTTGAAATCCCAGCCATGCCTTAGACTCAAAATTATGAGATAGAGCCCATTTTCCTCTTCCCTAAACTGATTTCAGTGATGCTAATAACAGTCAAGGACACCAGCAGCCATTGGTACAGCATGCAGACACCTAAATCATTCTTGGAAAATCCCTCTCCCCTGTGTTTTTGAAGTCTGTAAGGTATTTTCAATTGTATTTCCTAAATTTGTTTGAGTTTATCCACTTTTTTTTTAGATTTTTGTTTAATCTCCATTACCACCACCTCTTACTTGTACTCTGGAAGATTCTGCAAAATAATCTCCCTCCATTCACCCGGAGCCTCTTCCAATCCTTTGTCTCCACTCCTGACAGGGTTTCATGTTTTTGTTGTTGTTTTTTAAATAAATAAAATAGGATTAGGTGTTACCTTTCCTTCAAACCCAGTTCATCCTCATATGTTCTTAACATGACCTTCAGGCGCAGTTGATTTTCCAGACTCAACTTTGGCTATTTTCTTTTTCAGTTTTTGGATCCTAGCCCAGGTCGCCTTTGCTTTTCAGATCTTGTAACATTTTGCCCACTCTCTGCATAGCAAAGCTATAAGTTTCAATTTGTTAATTTCTCTTTGTCCTTCAGCTCTTTGCTCAAAACTCACTACTTCAGGGAATAAATCAAGTCAGTAAGGTAAAATGTTTACACCAAAACTTGCAGGGATTTAGAGGTAGGGCAAAATTTTATCAAAATGACAACAGTAACAACATGATTAACATGAACAACCACTCACAACCATGCCATGTGGTGGGCAAAAATGTTATCAGATTTCATAGATGTGGACAATGAGTTTTCTGTAAATTGCTCAATGTAACACAGACAATAAGGGGTGAAGGCATGAGATAATCTAAGTAATTTGAGAGGAGGGTCACATAATTAATCATAATATTGCCTCAGAATCAGGGTTCTCTTCCATGTTAATCTATTTCAACTTAAAAAAAAAAAAGATGCATGACCAAAGTCATGAGAGTGTTTGGATTATTATGGAAATGGTGATTCTGCCTGATCTAAAATGTAGTCTACAGAGTTCCTAAATTGTCTGTATTTCACAATGATTTTTTCCCCTGATTTTGATGAGAAATATTTTATTGTACAGATTTATCATCATTACTGTGTATCATAGTTGAAAATGTTAACTTAATCTGATAAAAGACATTCACTGTAAAAAATTGTTTTCAATATTTTATTGAGTGATGAAATAAAATACAGTATGCCTTTAACTCTCATGTAGTGCTTGTGGTTTGGGCATCTTTAAATTCAATTTACATACAAATAATTTATGAGGGACAAATTTTGGAATTGAAGATTTTATTGCTGCTGATATTTCAGAATTATTTATCACTAAATATGGTATTATGCTAGGCTAGAGTTGTATATAATGATTCATAAAATAATTACTATACATCAGACAATAAGGGCAAGAACATTTTAAAAAGTGAAACATGACCTTGGAAGTGGACAGCTGAGATCTAGACTATAGTGTTTTCTATTGACATAAACTGTTCCATATAACATTAACACCAAAAAGAAGAACCCACGTCACTATGGAAATAAAAACAACTACTCTGGATTCACATCTGCACACAGGAGAAAGAGAAGGAGCTTTGCTACTACAAAAATAACCAAAAACACTCTCTGGCTACCAAGCCTGGAAACTGCCTCTTTGCTTGCAATGACACCTCTAGCCCTCCTTCATTTCTCTCACCTTCTAGAGCCCCAGTTCTTGAGTCATCCCTGTTTCTTGGCAGCCTGAAAACCAAAGTAAATGGTTGCATATAAACAAATGAATCCTTTCCAAAATCACTAAAGCAGTGTAAGCCCTAGAGAAAGACCTTCATAATTCCCTCTTACTTAAACATTCAGAATTCCTTTGTGTTGTCTCCTTTGCTGCAATAAACTAATAAACCTAAATTATTTTTTTTAACCACAATCATCTTCCAAGTAGTCTTTTGGAGCCAGACTTTAACAGTGCTGTGCAAGGAAATTAGATCCAGTTTGGTTGGAACTTAATTTTCAATGAGGAGTGATAGGTAACAATTTTGAAACTCTGGCAAAGGCCAAGTTATGCAAAGTTAAATATGTGTCATTAATGTTTCTTATTGTATTTTATAATTATTCAATGAACAAATTAATTTATACAGGTCCGACAATTAATATCTATATATAAATATGTAGCTTATTTTTTGCAAAAGGTATGTGTATACGTGTATACATATGAATGTGAGATCTACTTTTCTTCTAACTTCATTAGGATTCAGTATGTTGCCTTAAATAAAGCCTTTATGTGGATTTGGTTTTATTATTTCAATGGTAGTTCATTGCAGCCCTATGTGTTTATATCCAAGTGTTTTTGCTTTTTTTTTAACGAAAGCATAATAACATTTAATGTAATGCTGCTGCTTTATGAATTTCAAACAGAACCTTTTTTGTTATCTTGGCCCCAAGTTGAAAACGATGCATTCCTCTTACCAGTGGGGCACTGTCGCAGAACAATGTGGAACTTTCATATTACCAGTCTGTGAGGAAATAAATCACAACCATCCTTAGTGTATTATAAAATTCAGAAATAGGAAATACACAAAAGTACTATTTTCTTACTTCAGTTTATCTCGAAAATGAAAGTAAAAGGAGTATAAATTTTTACCTTCATCAATATCATTAAGGGGAATATTCTGGAAATTGCTTTTCAGGAGAAAAAATGTTGGTTGTCCCTTTCCATGAGAAAACAGTTTCCTAGATTCTTACTGAATATCTATAAAGTCTTAATAGATAAAGGTCAGGAGATTTCCAGTGATCTAGCTAAAGTGAGGCTATTATTTAATACTACGAACTGTGCCAAAGGCATTAAATAATCCGTATCATCATCGAGCTCTTTCTTCTATTGCCCCAATACTGGGTTTGGAAGATGAAAGTACTAAAATAATTTCAAGACAGATTTATAGAGGAGAAAGAAATCAGAAAGCAGATTAGTTGCTCCTTTCTTTCAAGATATTTAGGACAGCTATGCTGTTATTACTTTAAAAAAAAATAAAGAAAGCCTCATCCTGCTGTAAAGCCATCGGTCTCTAAGAAAATCAAATCTCTCGAGAGTCAACTAGGATTCACACCAGCTGAGTATGCAACCAAAACGACATAATTATGCTTCCATTAGTTGTGCTGATTTCCAAATAAAAAATGACCACTAATCAGATTTCGGATGAGTTCTTACTGTTCAGGAAAAGTATACCTGAGTGGAGAGCTAAAAATCTATCTCTGCTACCACACCAATCAACAAATTCCATTTTTCCCAAGGATAGCTGTCTGAAATACATCTTTAGCCCACGTTTTCTGAGTCTAAAACCATCAGGAACACTACAGAGTATCTTTTCCCCAGGACGGCATGCTCCCCTTATCAAGAACACTTTTCATGGGTGCCTGTGTGGTTCAGTCGGTTAAGCATCCGACTTGGGCTCAGGTCATGATCTCGCAGTTCATGAGTTGAAGCCCCACATTGGGCTCTGTGCTAACAGCTCAGAGCCTGGAGCCTGCTTTGGATCCTGTGTTTTCCTTCTCTGACCGTCCCTCTTCCCTCTCCTTCTCTCTCTCTCTCTCTGTCAAATAACATTAATGAAAAAAAAATTAAACAAAAAAAAAGAAAACTCTTCGGAGAGATAGAGACTCCATCCTTTCAGAACTAGTTCTAGGAACAAGACTTCACCTGATTAGAACTCTTTCAGATGGACAATCATTTATGCTATGGATGCTTCTTTCTAGAAGCTAAAAGTCTTCTGAAACTATTTTTTTTAAGTATTGACCTAAACCCCAATGCCATAGACCCTGTTCCTGATAATCATCATTATGTAATCCTTTCTTTTTTGCTCTCTCTGTTCTTGTCTAGTCTACTTTGATTCCCCAGTGCCTTTTAATTTCACTAGCTTAACTGAATGTTGAAATCCTCCTTTCTAAATTCAAACTCAACATTTCAAAGGATCTGCAATCCATTCTATATAGGAGGATTTTCTGATTTAGTGTTTCAGTACAACCCCATGAAAAAGGGAAAACGGAGGCAAGGGAAATAAAAGCAAAAATGATCCTCATCAAAATAAAAAAAAAACTTCTGCACAGCAAAGGAAACAATCAACAAAACTAAAAGGCAACCACAGAATGAGAGAAGATATTTGCAAATGACATATGAGATAAAGGGTCAGTATCCAAAATCTATAAAGAACTTCACCAAACTCCCAACACCCAAAAACAAATAATCTGGTGAAGAAGGGGCGGAAGACACTAATAGACACTTCTGCAAAGAAGACATCCAGATGGCTGACAGACACATGAAGAAATGTTCAACATTGCTCATTATCAGGGAAATACAAATCAAAACCACAATGAGATATCACCTCACACTCATCAGAATGGCTAAAATTAACAGTTCAGGAAACAACAGATGTTGGTGAGGATGTGGAGAAAGAAATCCTTTTGCACTGTTTGTGGGAATGCAACTTGATGCAGCGACTCTGGAAAACAGTATGGAGGGTCCTTAAAAATTAAAAATAGAACTACCTTATTGTTATGAACAGCAATTACACTATCAGGAATTTATTCAAAGGATACAAAAATGCTGATTTGAAGGGGCACATGCACCCCAATGTTTATAGCAGCACTATCAACAATAGCCAAATTATGGAAAGAGCCCAAATGCCCATCAACTGGTAAATGTGTGAAGACACAGTACCCCCACACACACATGCACGTACACACACACACACACACACACACACACACACACACATACTGGAATACTACTCGGTGATGAAAAAGAATGAAATCTTGCATTTGCAACAATGTGGATGGAACTGGAGGGTATTGTGCTAAGTGAAATAAGTCAGTCAGAGAAAGACCGATACATGATCTCACTCACATGTGGAATTTGAGAAACTCAAAAGATGAACACAGCAGTAGGGAAGGAAAAATAAGATAAAAACAGAGAGGGAGGCAAACCACAAGAGACTCTTAAATACAGAGAACAAACTGAGGATTGCTGGAGGGGGATACTGTGGGGTGGGTTAAATGGGTGACAGACATTAAGGAGGGAACTTTTCGGGATGACCAAGGGGTGTCATATGTAAGAGATGAATCACTGGGTTCTACTCCTGAAGCCAAGAGTACACTGTATATTAACTAACTTGAAAATGAAATAAATAAATAAATAAACAAATAAATAAATAAATAAAATTTAAAAATAAGATTAAAAAAAGGGGGGGGGGAATGGGTCACAGCAATCTACAGACATGACACATTCAGAAGATGAATAGGAATCTGCCAGACCCGAAGAGGTCCTAAGAAGGAGTTGATCACATCTGAATTTTTCCAATGTTGGCACCAAAAAAGAAAAAAAAGAGTCGGGACAAAATTATAAAATTTATTTCAGCTAGATTATTAGGTCAAAATGTGCTATCAGTTCACTTAAATCTAAATCAGTTGCCAATTCTATATTTTATAATAAGTTTTCTATTATCTTGAGGAAGTCATATATTAAGATGCTAAAGCAAATCTAATAATACTAAAAGTCAAGAGAAAATAACAAAACCTTATCTATTAAAGTAGTAGTTGACATACTCAGTTTGTGAGAAAAATCCAAGTTGTTGCCCTTATTTTGTTTTTATTATTTTTTTTCTGTTCTTTTTTTTAATTTTTTTATTTTTATTTTTATTTATTTATTTATTTATTTTTAATATATGAAATTATTGTCAAATTGGTTTCCATATTGTTTTTATTCTTAAATAAACTTATTGAAACACAGCTGTGCCCATTAATTTATGTATTATTTATGGTTGCTTTCATACTATCATAGCAGACTTTCTTAATCTTAACAAAGACCTTCTGCATGCAAAAGCTAAAATACTTGCTGTCTGAACTTTTACTGGAAAAAATATTTTTGACGTCTGAATTAAAGGAATATTTTATGAGAATCCCAAATCCAAAGTATGTTAAATAACATGCCAACATTTTAGCTATAGAGAGGACTTCTTAAGTTTGTAGAATTTAATTTATTATACTAATTCTATGACTCAAGTAGTTGTATGGTAAAAACTAAAAATGTATATACTTTGGAGCAATAACGTTCCCATTTCAAATCATTATTGGTATAATTTTTATGATTTTGTATGAACATAGAATGTGCTCATTCCATATACCCCTGCCCTCCCCCGTCCCCCCCCCCCCACCCCGCCAGGCAAAACCAGCCTAGGGTTAGGAACAGGGAAAAAGCTCCATCAAGTCTCTTAAGGTTTATAGTCCACTAATACATTTTTTTCCCCATGATTTTCAGATTCCTCCATGCATAGTGCTAATAGTTGCTATCAAAGGTCCATATAATTGTGTCTTGGTACCTTTCTCTCATTCCTCTCAAAATAGCTGGACTTTCCTGCTCGTCTTAACTGTCTCTGTTTCTCCCTCATGCCGAAACTTTTGGAGCCCTGTCTGATAGTTCTTGCACCTTTTACAACCACATCACTGAATTCTGCAGCCTGGGATGTCGCACCTTTGGGGATCAGCGCTGATCCAAAACAGGTTTTAACTAACAGGATTCACTTCCCTGGAGCTCTGTTATAAACTGAATATTTGCCTTCCCTCAAATTCACAGGTTGAAACTTAATCCCCAAGTTGATGGTATTTGGCCGAGAGTTTTTGGGAGGTGATTAGGTTATGAAGGTGAAATCCTTATGAATGGGATTAGTGCTCTTATGGGGAAGATCGCAGAGAACTCTCTTGCCTTTCCATGGGAGGGCGCAGCAAACAGATCGCAATCTATGAACCAGGAAGTGGGCTGTATTCAGCCAAGCGATCAATCTGTTAGTGCCTTGCACTTGGACTTCCCAGTCCCCAGAAATGTGAGAAATACATTTCTGTTGTTTATAAGCCACATGGTTTGTGGTATTTCTATTATAGCAGCACAAACTGACTAAAACAAGCTCCAATGAGTTAGAGTTTGCCTTGATTTCAGTGATTAATAGGGAAAGTCCTAATTTTCCTTCTCTGTGTTAGAATATTCCATTTTCTCAAATCAGTCTTTAATTTTGAAATCGAATATTGCAATATTCATGTTGAATAGATGCTGAATATCTCATAGTTATTTCAGATTTTGTGCCCACTCCTACTTCTCACCCTGACACTTAGATACAGATCATCTACCAGGGTTGATCTTTGAGATACCAATAACAGACACTTTGATAAATTCCAATATGCTTCCCTCCTCTGCTTTTTAAGCCAATTTTACATGAAGTTAACTTATCTAATTCACTTTTATCCTAAAATGAGCTAATTCTCAGAAGATTTTTTCCCTTTTAGAATTAAGATTCCAATAAACTGCTGTCACTAATTCTCCAGTAATTCTCAGAGTTTTGATTATCAGTGATAAACTTAATTTAGGCTCAAGTAAGACACCTGCCATACAGTCACTCTGGAAGGCAAGATAATTGACATTTAAATTGTGGGATTATACAACTGTAAAACACACACAAAATTCCCAAACCCTGGAGGAAAACATAATATAAGGGGTTATACAAAATAGTAGGAAAAAATTATAAGAGTCACAACATATTCTCTGAATACAGTGTAATATTCACACGTGAAATTAGTTCAATAGTTATTAACATTAATAGTTTCTCTTGTTCACAGTTGGATGCGATTCAATTTAATCAATAAATATTTATGGAAGATCTATTTTACAATGCTTGGCAAAGCATTTTTTAAAGTAAGAAAGATCCAGCTTTGCTTTTAAGACATCTGATCTCTCTTACAATTATTATAGTATATAATGTAGGAGAGAAACAAATTACTACATGAGACCCAAAGGAGATTGTATCTGTTTGAAGATCCTGAGGATAACTTCATGTAGAAACGTATATTTGAACTATCATGTGAAAAATACATAGCATCGTGAAAACCAGCCTTGGAAGAGAAATAGCTAGGCTTTAAAGGCACTGATACATGTAGATAAACGTTTGGTGTTTGAGATTACAGGGTGACTTTAAAATGATGAGTAGTTCACTTTGGCTAAAATATCCAAAAATAAAGAGCTAAAAATAAAAAATACGTAGCATAGAATACCTTGAATACCAGGAGATTTTTTTTAATGTGTAATGAAATAGGAGTCACTAAAACATTTTTAGACAGAAAATGACATAATCAGAAGTTTTAACCTTGTCATACATGCCTTTATATTGTGTTGATTGTGGGGAGGGGTTGATGGTTTGAAATTATTAAAAAGGAACCCTAAATCAATAAAGTGAAGAAAATATTTCTGGGCTATCTCCACGTCTAAAATTTTATGCACTATGATATATTTACAATACAATAAATAGCAGCACTGTTTTGTGCTCCATAAATAGGTCTATGCCTCTGCACTTCATAAATTGGCTCATATCTCCATGCCATAACCAACCAAATGGCATATTTCATGGAATTGTTCTTCTAAGAGGAAAATAAAAGTAATAGTGGAAGCAATTGGGTAGAGAACAGAATTTAAGACTTCAAACATGTTTAGAGTTCAAATAAATTTATTCATTTTAGTCTACTGATGGTGCTAAAAAACTATTCTAGCCATTAAATTGAATAGTTGGACAAATGTCTTATGACATTATGTTATGAAAGATATTTTATCTTAATATAAATGTAGTCAAGGTAAACATGGAATTCTGCAGCCCTTATTTACATGCATCTCTAAAGTTTTTTTTTTTCAGCATCTCTTTCTTCCTGTGTGTTAGATTATAGATTGGAAGTTGATCATTTTATAACTTTTACTTCTTTTCAGAAGGCAGGATTTCTCATTTATTATATCATGAAGTTATGATTTACCAGTTTCTTAATGACAAATATGACTTCCAAGTATCTCTTTATTCAAATGTAAAAATTTGGATTAGTGTTGAAATTTCCTAAGTGCATAGTCAACAGAATCAAATGCCACCTTCTAAAAAAGATTGTGTGTGTGTGCGTGCGTGTGTGTGTGTTTGTATGTGACTGTGCATAAAACATGCTTCATATTGAGTATCACACATAGAAAACTTTATTATTTTGGATAATATATTAGAAACGTCTTTGTGCTCAGATCTTCTGCAATTTTTTTTTTCTTTTGTTGTTTTTGTTCTTTGTTGCTGAAGTTTGTGCTTATTCTCACTCTCTCTCTTTTAAACCTGGATTTTTGGGGTTTACCCTTAATGGTCAACCAAAGACTGATCAGAGTTTCAGATAATTTTCTTATAAAGCTAGAGCCAGTAAGTCTTCAATGTTTTCAAATACTATATATCTAGATAGATAGATAGATAGATAGACAGATAGATATAGATAATGATGATGATGATGATAGATGATAGACAGATAGATAAGATGATGATGATAGATCGATAGATGATTGATACTAGATAGATACTCTGGCTTATGATAGATCACTAGATCGGTGCTAGATCTATCGCTGATCGCTGCTCGCTGATCGTCGCTTAGCTCGTAGCTCATCAGATAGTAGATGATGATATATCTCCAGATAGATACCTAAACAACCCCAACCCGTTTTACACACATATCGGAGCTATACTTCCTGCTTTGCATAGGCTTCAAAGTTAGTAACAGGAGTACTGATGCCTTGTCAGGTCTTTTCTGGCATGCACACCCGTCTCCTACATCCCTAGAAATGTCAGAGCTTTCAAAGTCCTCTATCAATCTCCTTCCCATCTTCCTTTAAATTTGGGCTTGGATCATTTGTCCACATCATATTGCAGCTTTACATGGCATGCACATTAAACAATTACTTCGATAATTTTCTAACAAGCATGGAATAATAAGGCTTTTCCCAGGGAAAAAGTTTTGATTCAGATCAAAATGGGACCAGCCCTACAAAATGGGGCTTTTCCAGGGAGCTTCTAGACAAGTCAAATTGTGTCATTTATCAGAATGAATATGTTAGAAGGTTCCACACTAGGTCCGTTCCCCTGTAGTGGCTGCAAGTATTCTGGTTTGCCCCACTGCGGCGTTCAGGCCATCGCAGAGCCTGGGAATGGAAGTAATTTAGTTTTAATGCTAGAAATCCTGTCATTATTATCAAGGTCAGACTATTTTTCCTTGAGCAACAATCTTGTTAAGGTATTTTTTAAAAATGAGTATAAAACAACCCCATCAAAATTTGGCCAGGAAAAATTTAATAATTTAAATAAAGACTGCAAGTATTCAGGAAAGGTTATGGTGAGCCATTAGAGAAATTAGTCAAGGGTGCTAGAACACAATAAAGAATAGATTTTTTTTTAACGACTGAAAATGTTAGGTTCATTTCTATTGCATAACTAACATAGTATGACAGACACAAAGATTAAAAACAAAATGTTAGTTATAGGAGATAGAAAAAAGGGACCCAAAATACATATCCCAGGAAAAGGAACAAACACACAATGGTAGGACCAACATTTAAGAAATACTTAAAAAAGTACACTGAAATGCGAAATAAGAAAAATGGAGATTGGTGCACCAGACTAAAATGAGTAGGACATTTGATCCATTGTGTCAACACCTAGAATATTTCTTTAAAAAAATTCCAAGTTTATTTTACTAAGGAGCATATCATAGAAAATTTTAAGCAATATTTGACATAAGCAGCTATTCAAATGTAAAAATGGGTACATAAATGGAGAATGGACATTTCCTCATTTCTATTATGTGCATAATTTAATGGCTGCTTATTATTACAACGGGTTGCTTTAATCATTTTTTTTACTCAGCCTAGTCCCTTTAATAGAATATTAGGTTGTGCTTTTTTCTAATTTTTATTTAAATTCTAGTTAGTTAACATACAGTGGTCAATATTGGTTTCGGAAGTATAATTCAGTGGTCCATCAATTACATACAATACCCAGTACTCATCATAAAAGTGCCCTTCTTAATACCATCACCCATCTAGCCCATCCCTCACCCACCTCTCTCCATCAACCGTCTATTTGTTCTGTATCTTTAAGAGGGTCTCATGGTTTGTTTCCCTCTCTCTTTTCCCCCTCCCATATGTTTATCTGTTTTATGTCTTAAATTCCACATGAGTGAAATCATCTGGTATTTGTCTTTCTCTGACTAACTTATTTCACTTAGCACAATATAATCTATCTATATACCACATCTTTATACATTCATCTGTCTAGACATTTGCACTCTCTCCATAGCTTGGCTATAGTTGATAATGCTGCTTTAAACCTCGGGGTGCATGGATCCCTTCTAATAAGTATTTTTGTAACCTTTAGGTAAATACCTAGTAGTTCAATTTCTGGATCATTGGACGGTTCTTTTTTTTTTTTTTTTTTTAACTTTCTGAGGAACCTCCTTACTGTTTTAAATGGCTGCACCAGTTTACATTCCCACCAACAGTGTAAGAGGGTTCCCCTTTCTCCGCATCCTCGCCAACAAATTATTTGACCTAAACGATGAATTTTTGGAAGACCAGGAAAAAAAAAGCAAAGCAAAACATAAAGCAAATCACTTCTAAAGATTAAAAACACATGCTAGTCGATTTCAGATGCAATAATTTAACATTATGTCTCCTATTATTGATATTTTGGACCACCTACACTGAGAAGGAAAACTTACAGATGAATTTCTCTTCACTTCAGGAGACACACCCTGACCCTGATCAGACACCTTGACAAGGGCAAACTAAGCTTACTGGACGTATCAGATTTTACATCCCTCTTGGAGTGGGGAATGAGACAGGCCAATGTCATCAGCTTAAGATAGTCAGTGGAACTGGAAAGCTGCTTGAATCACTAACGGAGAGAAGAAGAAAAGAAAACAAAAGCGTCCAAGGTCAGAACTTTAGGGCACATCTACATTGTGGGGTGAGGAAGAGGGAAACAGTAAACAGCAGAGACAAAATGAGATATCAGAAAGTAGGAAAAGATAATAATGAGGAGGAAATCTAGAATGATGGATAGTCAATATGGTTGGGTATTATAATGAACATTAAGAAAGTTGAAGGCCCACACATGCGTTTGATTGTTTTTATTTTCTTTTAAGTGATTTATTGTAATGCTAGGAATTGAATGTGGCCAAAAAGCACAATAAAGGAAATTGAGGGAGAAAACAAAACAAAACAACAACAATAACAACAACAAAAACAACAACAACATCATCAACAACAACAACAACAAAACAGGGTAAGTGGGGTGCAGTGATCAAAAAATAGAATTCCAAGGATTCTAATGCTATTTACATTTCTATTACAAAATACCCCTGGGCTAATATTATTTTGAAACTATATTACTACTAGTTAACATGATAAAATATTTCAAGTAAAAATAATGGAATAAGCTGTGCTTTTTTTTTTCATCTGATATTAAGGATGCATTGTACTCTCCCAATTTGCTAAGCTATTTGAGGAACTCATTTCTGTTCTCTATCCCCCAAAAATTAAAAAAAAAAAAAAAGGAATGAACAAAAGTAGGTTGTGCTATGCATGGAGATCACTATAAAACATTTTTCTCATTAAAGTTGCTTCATACATGACAGCTATTTTGACAACCACACTTATTATCTCTCTGTGTATTATTGTCGGTCCTTCCCCTTGCTAACATCTACTGATCATTGTTGCAAACAGTTCCTGTGTTCCTGACCATCTACCCAGCAAGCCTCTTGCAATCACAGGCAAAACAAAACCCTTTGCTGCATAGCTGAAGAATTAATTAGACATCGGTAAGTCTGTTCCACTGTTCTTATTGAAATTGAAAGGACGATATCTTTACCTGTAATAATATTATTCCAGAACAGACAAGGACTACATATAAATGAACATTAGTGGCAAGGTGAGATACACTCTCCTTGCCTGCTAGCAAAGGGCTGATGTGATTGTGGGGGAAGAAAAACACTGCCCTTTGAATTTTTATCATTGCCATGTAGGATTTATTAAACACTGATATTTTTATTGAGCTAGGTTTTTCCCAAGCAAGTTTTACAAGCCCTGACATTTAAGAGCTAGGATTTTAAACCAACCAATGTTGATAAAGTTGATTGTAAAATGCTGGCACTTAAAAGAGAGAAATTAAAAAATTGGATGAGGTAAGGGAAGTAACACGGAGGGCAGAACAGTTAAAAAAAAATAACCTCTGCATTTTATCTCTAGGAGAGATAAAGCTGAGCTAAAACAAGAACTTTGAGCCCAAAAAATGTCTAAACCTGTTCTTATTTGCTAGGAACTAAAAAAACAATTAAAGTATAGTTTGTGTGAAAAGATGATGAATCCAGGTTAGAATGAAAGAAGGTAGGTAAATTGAAGCCACTCTCTGACATAAGGTTATTCTGTGAAGCAGTAAAATTGTGTAACTATTTGTATGTGGAGATGAATTGAAGGAACTTCCCAAGACTTATCTGGAATTTTTCGCCTTTGATCATCAGTCCTTAGTGATAATTACTTTAATTACAACACATTTTTCTTTCACAGGCATCCAATCTCTTCTGTCTCTCAGCCGAGAATCTTCATGAATGGCATGGTAGAATAGAAAGCAAGTAAAATTTTTAAAATTAACTTAGGATGCACTACGTCTCTACATAAAATTGTACCCAGCTTAGTAATGATACACTGTTTTGCATAACAAATTGTTTACACAAATGAGGAGAAAAGCAACTAGCCAGTAACAACTAAGACAAATACGTCAAAGAGGAATGTATAGAGAGTTCCTTCCCTTTCCTTTTCTCACCCAGTCACTTCTATTCCCACCACTATCCAACTGAGACTGAAATACCTTCAGTGATTCGTGAAAATTTTCTTTTAAAAAAGCACCTCGGGGGCTCAGTCAGATGAGCATCCAACTTTGGCTTAGGTCATGATCTCATGGATCTCATGGATCTCAGTTTAAGCCCCTCACCGGGTTCTGTGCTGACAGCTTGGAGCCTGGAACCCGCTTCAGATTCTGTGCCTCCCTTTCTCTCTGCCTTTCCACACTGCGTTCTCTCTCTCTCTCTCTCTCTCCTCTCTCTCTCTCTAAAAATAAACATTAAAAAATAAATATAAAAAAAAAAACTCATATGGAGCGCCTGGGTGGCTCAGTTGTTACAGCATCTGACTCTTGATTTTGGCTCAGGTCATGATCTCCTACTTCACAAGATCAAGCCCCACGTAGGGCTCTGTGCTGACAGCGTGGAGCCTGCTTGGGAATTTCTCTGCCTCTCTCTCTGCCCTCCCCTCCTCAAAATAAATACATAAAACAAAAAAAGCCCATGCAACCTTACATCTTTTGACTGAAGCTCAACCTATATCAATGTTTCCATGTCAACTCTCTTACAGGAATGAATGTGTGATAAACTCCTGTAAAAACAAAATGTTTATAAAATAGTTTATTTGGCTTTCCTTAATTGTGCTGGTCCTAGGAACTACTTTTGAAATACTCACTGCCTGTAAGTCGCAGGCATTAAAGATTTGAAGGAGCTGTAAGATAAGACTGTTTTTACTTGAAGAATATTTGCAAAATTATTTCAGGAAATGTTGTTAAGTTTCTTTTTTAAATTGTTTAAATGAAGCCACCACTAACCATGGATCTGACAGCTAATGTCCTAGCTATGTTAGTACTCAGAGAGGGTCACTCTTACAGGAGGTAGATCATATTACCAAAACTTACAAAGTCTAATTAAAAACCAAAATTTCAGGGCCTCCTAGGTGGCTCAGTCGATTAAGTGTCTGACTCTTGATTTCAGGTAACGTCATGATCTCTCAGTTCATGAGTTCGAGCCCTGCGTGAGACTCTGTGCTGACAGAGCGGAGCCTGCTTGGGATTCTCTCTCTCCCCTCTCTCTGCCCACCCCCGACTCCCTTTCTAGCTCTCCTTGTGTCTCTCAAAATAGAAAAAGCCAAAATTTCAAAATTTTCCTGGTAATAATGAGAGCAAAGTTCTTTGGAACAAGTCATGTTGAATTACAAGCATTTTTTCCACTGTAAGAAATCTATTTTGAAATTTAAGTTTTAGTAAGCAAGCCGTTGGTAAGTATGGACTCCAAATAAGAGGGGGTGGAATTTATTTCTATTGTGCATATTTCAATGACATCTAGCTGCCTACGGTGCAAAATACCTCCACCTTCACAGGGAGAATATATACCTGCTAAGTAGATCCCCTCTTACATCTAATGAAGAGTGCATTTTTTTTTCTTTTTGATATTTGTAAACGTGAAGTGGGAATGCCAGATTTTGCTTCTAATACTTCTTTCTCTTCATGCGGAATATATCTCGTCTTTAAATATTCTATTATAAATTGTTAGAGAGAGGCTGCCTTTAAATCCACTGCCTCATGCCAGATTACTCTTAAGGATATGTTTTAATAGGGAAATATTTTATTTTAGTCAACGTACTGTAAGTGCTAGCTCGTTCATTCTGTGAAGAGGAAAACTGGGCCAGAAATGGCAGTAGAATTATCCATAGTTGTTCTTCCATTCTACCGCATTTAGACTGAACATTTATTACAGAATCCCCTGGGCTGAAAGTCTTAAAAGACAAAATCTTCTATCCATTAGGATATTCTGATTTCTGGATCTACCTATAAATTCAAAGATATTTATGTATTTAAGCTTGTTACATGAGCAAACTCTCAAATAAAGCCTACAAATGGGGCCCATTGGTGAAATAAGAAATGCAATTTCCTTTCCTTTTCCAATTCAACCTTTCATCAGGGGAAGTGTGTACATGGCTAGGACTCTGCCTGGAATGTGTTACTAGAGAATCCCTCTGCTTTACTTGATTGAACGAGGTGCACCTTTTATCGAAGCCAGAGAGGCCATCTAAGTCTGATGGTTGCATATTTCCAATTTACTATTTCTTAAATTAAAAAGAGAGTATGAAAACAAACAATGAGCCTTAAAATTGAGGGGCATGGCTAGCAGAGTTAGAAGAGTCATCATAAAGGCCAGAGACAGTATGTGAGAAAGATCATCAAGTCTGGGCTTCTAATTGCTGAGTTCAGGAGAGGGAGTCATCAAAACTGGCCTAACAAATGTGTGAGATAATTGGCCTAGAAGAAAGGTCAGCATATATTGATCATGATTTCCATATTTAACTTTATTGTGAGCACTAAAAGTTTTCTTCACTTTAGATGTGGTGATGATAGTTCAGAAGAGGAAGAAAACACGTTAGATCTCTTTGCAAATCTTAAAAGAATATAGTTGAATATTCTCTTAAATTTGGTAATAGGAAAGGCCTGAAAGAATTTGATGATACCAGAACTTAAATGTTTGGTTCACAAGCATATATTATTAAGCTCCCTGACTTATAAGAAATTGGCAAGCATGCTGTATTCAAATATGAAATTCTTATTCTATCAACCACACTATCTATCTACACTTTTATGTTTACATCAGGCAATGAGGGAGACATAATTAAAATGAAAGATGATGTGGATTATTAAAGAGAAAGCCAAAAGAAATAAAAGTTAATTATACTTTCTAATGACCCAGAAATATAAAAGTAGAAATATTTAGTTAAAAAGTAAAGGGACACATTTAAATATATTGAATTGGGGGAAAATCAAAATTTAAATATTTAGCAGTTTAAAAAAGTTTTAGATTATTGAAACATATTTATAGATTTTTTTTAAAGATTGCCAGATAAATTTTAAATGAAAAAATCTGGTTTGGATGATATATTACAATTCAAAAATCTATGAGGGAAAATATTCTTAGGAATAGATTTGATCATTGATGGTTAGAATAGCAGATTATAACTTATTATAAAATATAATTTTCCTTTTCTATAACTAAAATTTTGTTATAGTTGTTTTGCTACAAATGTAATTGGCTTCATAAAATATGTAATTTTTTGGGTGGTGACACTATAGCATTTTAACACACAACAAAATATTTTGATAGATTTCTAGGAATAGAAATAGAAATGTCTGTATTTTCAAATTTAGTAGTGAGGAAAAACTAAAAATTATTTTCAATGTTTAGAAAGAAGATTTAAGTAGAATCTGGGGCACCTGGGTGTCTCAGTTGATTAAGCACCTGACTTCAGCTCAGGTCATAATCTCTTGGTCCATGAGTTCAAGACCACATACGGGCTATATACTGATAGCTCAGAGCCAGGAGCCTGCTTCAGATTCTGTGTCTCCCTCTCTCTCTGCCCCTTCCCCGTTGGCACTCTGCCTCTCTCTCCCCAAAATAAATAAACATTTAAAAAAAATTAAGTAGAAGTCAAGCATGGAGTAGTAGAAATATATTTGTAAAGTGGACATAGTCAATATAGGCCTCTCTGCTCTCAGGTGCTCTTATATTTACAACATTTTAGAAAGCTGGTGTCAGAACATCACTTTAAAGATTAAGTACATGAAATAGGAAGTTATTCGTCACTCAAGAACTACATGTAGAAAAGTTTTTGGGGAAATACCCAGCTACAGTGGACATCTTTTTTCATTGATAGCTTTAGAGTTAAGATACGTCATCATTTCTTCAAAGCTTTTGATTTCTTCCTGTGACTGTTGAAAGATATGTATTTGACTGTCCATCTCCTCCCTTAACAGATTCCAACGGAAATCAATCAAATATTTTAACAACAACAACAACAACAACAACAACAAACATTCCTATACCCATCTGAACACGAAGGAAGACTGAAATTTAAGAAGCAAAACACAACATTTCTTCCTACTGTAAAATCAAATTTAAGGAAAGGAGGATTGCACTCAACTAGAATGCTGTGATTTTGACTGGGATTGCATTGACTCCATAGATCAAATTGAGAACTGACATCTTGACAAAGCACTTACTCAAAACATCCATTTTTTTAAGTATAGAAGCTGAGGTCTAGCCTAATAAAAACGAGTTGACCAGGGTCACAGAATTAACAGGACTGAGTTACTCCTGTTCCTAATTCCAAATATTTTCCCATCCTTCAACCGTACAGCAAAAGCCCATTCTCAAAAAGTATAAATCAATTAGTAAGAGTTATTATTTGCTTGACACTGAACCCAGAGAATAATAGTTGAATGGGCATGTGGAAACCGGCCTCCTACCCGTAATAAATCAAAGGTGGTAAAGCTTCACCGCAGCCCCTGCCGTATAAATTATAGTTATTGCCCATCAGCTTTTTCTATTTTATTTCTCTTCCTTTAGCCTTACCGTGTCCCTTCCTTCTCTGCAAGTCTTGGAGATATTTCTATTCTTTTTCCAGTTCTATTGGCCACACCCTGCCAGAAAATTCTGCCCAAGGAAACTGTATAAGTTGGATGTACGGATTTAGTTTCTTCCATTTCAGCTGTTTTCCTTCCTGTTTAAGAAGCACACATATTACTATCATTAATCTTCAAACACTCCATTTGTACATGTGGCTTTTTCTTTAGGTCCCTACAACTTCTAGTATAATAATAGATGTATCTTTCTCCCCAGCTATGAAAAGAATATACTTAGGGTTTAAAATTGTTGTTTTCACTCATAAAAGATATTTTATTGTCTCAGGGTTTTAACAATTCCCACCACCTCTGCATCATATGACTAAACATTGTGAATGAGAAGTACTGATGCTAGAACATTATGTAGACGTTCTTGTCTATTTGACTACCTTTCTAATCCTACTTACCAATCATTCTCCTATCCTAGTATTGATGGATAATTGGGTAAGACTAAAAAGGGACAAAAACTAGTTTAATCAATTCAAAACTGTTAGAAGTCCCAAGAAAACACAAACTAAAAAACAAACAATAAATACCAAAAATGACAGAAGCAAGGTTTATCCTATTATTAGCGTCAACTGATTTTCATAGAAAGAACAGGAACAACGAAAGTCTACTTCTAAAATGAACATGTACTGTTAATAAATGTAATTGCAAATCAGTATATACTTGGGAGAACTTTTTTTTTTTTTTTTTTTTTAGTTTTCATGTAGTTTTCTTTGGCATTTATAATATGTGTTCTGAATGAATTATGTGAGTAATTTGAATTTTACATTTGAACAAAAAGCCAAATTACATTTTTCAAGTAATATCAAACATAGGGAGATATGAATTATCAGTTCTATTATTTTAAAAAATGTGGACATTTACATTTATTTCTGTAGAAAGATATTCTTTTATTTTTACGGGTGATTCAGCTCAATCATCTCCTCTCCAGGGACTTCAACGATGTCCCACTTCTCTGCTTCCATAATGTCATGGCTACTTGGTATTCATTTATATACACATATTTATGAATAAATAATTGTCTTCATATCTACCTATCAGACTATGATACACTTTATTTTTTATTTTTTAAAAAATTTTTTTAATGTTTATTTATTTTTGAGACAGAGAGAGACAGAGCATGAATGGGGGAGGGGCAGAGAGAGAGAGGGAGACACAGAATCGGAAGCAGGCTCCAGGCTCTGAGACATCAGCCCAGAGCCCGACGCGGGGCTCGAACTCACGGACCGTGAGATCGTGACCCGAGCTGAAGTCGGACGCCTAACCGACTGAGCCACCCAGGCGCCCCCACTTTTTTATTATTAATTTTTGAAAATCTGTGATCTATCCCAGTAGGTTTAGTCACTTTCAGATAAATCTTTGTTGATTCGATGAATAGATGTTATCTTTGGACTAGGAATAGTTTAAAAGAATTAGTTTAAAAGGATTGTGTTTAATACATCTAAATTCTAGCTACACAATTGTAAATTGTGAAACCTGGGAAGAAAATAGTTGGTGTTTTTAAATTTAGGTTTCCTTACTGGCAGATTGTGATAATTGAACTCTCTCCGGTATACACTGTTGGGGTTTACTCTCTCTATGGATCCAAGTGCTTGGGGAAGTAAAATCCCTTTCAGCCCTAGAAAGGTTGACTTTATTTGGGCTATTCCATAAGATAAATTCCTTTTTCTTTACCAGACATACAAAGGAACATTTTGCTCCTTTCTTTCAATTAAGATTTCAGTGGAAATCTGTTTGTGAGTAAGGAACAGTGATTTTGAGAAAAATTTTCAAAGCCTCTGTATTCAGTGCACAAGGGGTTGCCTGGAGCTACTGTAGTGTGCCCAACCAGGTATCCCGCATCTAGTAAACACTCAAACACCTGTGGTTTCAGAATTATAGATAACGACTCAAAGGATGAAAATTTACCTTGTTAACTAAGGAATACAAAATAAAAATGCTATAATATGTATTCTGTCCAAAATATTTTTTTTTAATTTATTTACTCTAAGAGAGGAGAAAGAGGGGCAGGGAGGGGCAGAGAGAGAGGGAGAGAGAGAATCCCAAGCAGGCTCTGCATTGTCGTGTAGAGCCAGATTCAGCGCTTGATCTCATGAACCGCGAGATCATGACCTTCACCAAATCAAGAGTGGATGCTTAACTCACTGAGCCACCCAGATATCCCCAAAGTATTTTAAAGTATGCATGCAAAGCAGAAAGTCACACTATAGTTTTAACATCTCTATATCTGGCCATTCGTAAATGTCAGAAAAAAATACATGAAGCGACCATCATTATGTAAAAGATGAAAAGGTTGTTTACATTTATTTCACACTGAAAAAATATCAGTTTTAAAATTCTTCCAAATCCTTAACCTAAATTGATAGGAGACTGAATTAAGAAGAGTTTTTCTTAGTAAGGTAGAGTTAAGTAAACAAGCCATTAAATATCATCATTTGGATACCAAAAATGTATCACATATACATCTAATATATATATATATATATATGTCAAATATATATATATATATATTAATATATTATATATATATCAAGTATCATTTGATATCATTTGGAACTGATGGACTGTTTTTGCAGTCGGAATGAATTCTAATGGAATAGCTTATCTCATGCTTTGAGCGCTCTTGATTTTTATTTTTCATCCTCTATACTCAAAGAGGTACCAACACCTATTTCTTTATGTAATAAATTAATGACAAATACTTTGTTTCTGATTTATATTACTTTCCCTTTTATTACCTCTTTCTTTTGTAGAAGGAGTTAAAATCAAGCTCTCTCTTTTTACTTTCTTTCTTTTTTGGGAGAAACATTCTTCTACATCTAATCACTACCTTGAAAAAATGTCATGCCATACTGCATGCTTAATTTTCCTACCAGTTCCATTTTCCTGTCTCTATCCTCATCAACTGGAAAAATGTGAAGGCAAAGAGATCGTGCTAGAGATGTGTTTGGGGTTAACAGCCAATGATCAGATTCAAGAGAGAGAATGCATGCATACTATAGGTCAGCCTGTAGTAAATTTTCAAAACAGGAAGAAAGAAGTCCTCTTTGATCACTCTACAGTTAGACCAATGTGTGTAGCTGATCCTTATGGATCATGATTTCCATGAACAGGCTAGGCTGACTTAAAGGACCAGGGGCAGGGTAGACATTGAAAAAAAACATTCATATAATGAAGACCATGGGATGTACATTTTCCATCATCACCATGAATTACATTTAATAGCATTTGTTTAGCCTTACTGTGTATCCAATTTACCAATGTACCTCTTCCACCAAGCCCTAGTATAATAATTTATTCTTGCCCAAACTGAATTTAACTAAATTCCTAGTCTCAAAAAGCTAATAGATCATCAATAATCAAAAAAAAATCAGGTAAATAAAAAGGATAGTGAGATATTAAAAGGTGAATGAAGAAGTTAATTTTTTATAAAAATCTCATCTACAGGAGCGTGAAGTAATGAAAAGTCTTCTAATAACACAAGTAGTTTTTACTCCTGAGCTAAGGACAAACTGAGCTGCTTGTTTTACTAACATTTGCTTTACTCTTCTAAATCTGCCCACTTTTAAAGAGATATGTTTTATCGTAGGTAAGCCCAAGAAAAGCAAGTCCCATTTTTGTAATTTTCCATCCATAAAACTATCCACGAGGAGCAAGCAAATAACATGACTGAGACCAGGTATAGTTGCAAGACCTTACCATGTCTTGTGACATAGTGAAATTAGGTTACTTTCTTAGATTTTTTTGTGCAAGAAGTGAGGAATCACTATCTTTGCATCCATCAACCAGCTAAAACCATTGTAACATAAGATCTTTGACATCTTGAATATAATGCAGTGGGATGAAATCAGAAAGGGATAAACATTATTTTAGTTTTTGTTTCAAATTTGTATTGAAGTCTAGTTAGTTAGATATAGTGTAATATTGGTTTCAGGAGTAGAATTTAGTGATTCATCACTTACCTTTAACACCCAGTGCTTTACAAAGTGCCCGCCTTAATACCCATCACCTTTCTAGCCCATCCCCCACCCACCTCCCCTCCATCAACCCTCAGTTGAATAAACATTTTTTTAATGTTTATATTTAACATGAGGCCCTCAACTGTTATTTTATTAATTTGGTAATTTCTATTCAGTCTGAGCAGTGATTGTGATTCTTAAAAATTATATTCCATATGAGATATCTTTTTCACTACGTTATACTTCACAAATGCTACTCTTCTTTATTATGCAAATAGGTAGACTTTTTCATTCACGTATTACCCTGTTCTCAGGAAAAATAAATAATCACATCATACTCATCTTCTGAAATGTCCTTTATGTCTGTCCCTTCTTCTCTAGTCTTACTGATGCTGTGTTAGCCTACGCTTTCTCATTTATTCTGAGGAAGATTGGTACATTGTATATCCAGTTATCACCTGTATTGCTGGTTTTTGACTCTCACACTAAATGATTAATCTTCTCTAGAATTTAAGGTTTCCTATCATGTCAGTGCTACAGTTTCAAAATTCAATGATTTTAATAAGAGACATTGCTGAGGTCTGAATTTTCTGTCTGCATGTTCAGGTCTTTAACAATTTTTATCACCCTTTTCTCCAAACTCTATCCATCCTTAATTTTTTGACATACAGTCCTAAGTTTTAAAGAACTACTTTTAGAGGGGTTACTTCTCAGAACACATAATGTACAATGGCTTTCTGTATTTTCTCAACTTCATTTCACTTCCTGCTGCTTGAAATCCTCTGTTATTATCCCCCTGCCAACTATCTCATCAATTACAGCTGAACTCAGAGTCAAGCTTCCTTACAAAATATACATGAAATCTTTATTCTATAAAATCTTTACAGTAACTCCTGTCAGCATCACTCATTTGAGTGGTTTATTGTGTGAGTCTTTCTTTCCCAGTTTGATTGTGCGTACAAAGGCCAGGACTGGGAAGTAAGAGAGGACGGGGGGTACATTTATTTCCCCAAGCTCCATGTATTTCCCCTCCTAGAATCCATGCTTGTGCAGAAAACATATCTTGTGCCCTGTTTTTATTTGTTTGAAATAGTAGGATGTTTGGATAAATGCAATTTAAAGAAGATTATGGGGGCAATAAACCATGTCTACTCCATCACATTTGAGCTGTAACCACTCATTGCCTGTCTGTGCAGTATCTGATGGCATGAATCATATCTCCTCCTCAAGGACTACAAGCAAGAAACAGTGCTGTTTGTAGCCTAATGCAACTGCACTGAAATGTGATCTTATTAGAGCTAATGTCAGTGAACCTGTCAGATTCAACATCAAGTTCTGTCATTGTCTCAGGAGTATTGAGGTATTACTTTGATTGATCTGCATAGTTGCCAACTGCTTGGCATCACTCAGCTTTTCCCTGGGTTTTGAATAAGTTCATGGCTATCAATCAACAGACATATATGAAATTATTTATCTGGAATATGTGTGGTGTTAATACCAATGAATCCCTTGTGATTTAAGTCAGATATATGGCTTAAAATCTGTGTAATTGCAAGGGATATTTGCATTCCAGGTATAGCTCCACATCCTGTAGAGCCACAGTGTACTAGCTCATGCTTTAACTAACAAAATTTTAAAATAACTGTATTTTCACTGCATGTTATAAAAATTTTTCAATTTGCTTTTAAATTTTAAAAAGAAAAGTGACAATTATAAAAGCATGGCAGAATAAAAACTTTAGGGATAACATATAGGGTGTAACATTAGTGATTCTATATGCAAGTGAGTTTTTAATGTCTTAGTCATTTCTAACCAAACTTCATGAATGACTTTTGTAAAAAAAATAAAAATAAAAATAAAATAAAATAAGTGCTGTCCTGAAGGAACCTAGTTCATTTGATTTCATTTTTTTAAATATCTAAACAAAAATAATAATCATTCAAATCATTGAATTTATTATTTTTATTATTGTTTTCAAATCTTATGATTTCAGCCTCTCTAAAACACACCATTATTTTATGCATCATGAATAAAAGAAAAATAAAAGCTTCTAACTGAACCAAGATAGAATTTTTTATAACATTCTAAAACCCATGCACTTGCTGAAATATCCATCTGAGTCCTAATTAGTAAAAATTTTAATATATACTATCCCTGAGATTACTAACAAGAAAATTATGTGTGAAGTTAATTAGTTAAAGTATTCCTAAAGTTCTTTATGTTGGCAGTTAAACTTTTCTGAATCTCTTTTTGACTCAGAGTTATTAACATTAGTATTTTTCTTTTTATGTTTATTTTTTTAAGAATGAGAGAGACAGAATGTGAGCAGAGAAGGGGCTGAGAGAAAGACACACACAGAATCTGAAGCAGGATCCAAGCTCCAAGCTGTCAGCACAGAGACCGACGTGGGGCTCAAACTCATGGAATGAAAAATCATGACCTGAGCCGAAGTCGGATGCCCAACCGACTGAGCCACCCAGGCGCCCCTAACATTTGCATTTTTCACGTAATGTCCTCTGCGCCTTCAAAAGTTCTGTTGATTCCAAACTCTTAAAGGAGGGTCTATTGTCCCTGAGGTTTCTTCCCAACATTTCGCCATTTTTTTGTGCATATAAGCAGGATAGGACATCCACAAAATCCTTAACAGCCAACTGTGATTGTAAGACGAATTCTGATGTCACAGATGTGGAAATGTGACAAAATGTGTGTCTTTAAAAGAATGAAATAATGCATAATAGTGCTTTCCTTCCCCTAACAAAAAATGCTAGTCAAATCATTCAAAGTCATGCTAGTTTGCAAAAGTGCATGTGTTAAGGGACTGTTTGGGGATTGTTCCCAGAAATGACTTGCCACTGTTATCTTTCTTAGTCTTCACTGCAGAAGCATTCATTATCACAACTTACTGCACAAAAATTTTGTGAAGATGTTTTGGCCTTAAATCATCCCTTGCAACTAGCGTGAGGTCATGTGACTAGTTCTGGCCAATGGATTGTAAACAAAGACGAGGTGTATCACTCTGGATTAAGACTATAAGATGCAGGGTGCCTCCTACTTCTTTCTTTTTCATAGAGACTTGAAATTCATATGGGAAGACAAATAATACAATAGTGAGGGTGCCTGCATTCCTAAATTGCATGATGGATGAAAACTCCCTTAGTGGAAAACTTGTTTTGCTAAGCTATTGAAGTTTAGTGTTTTATTCTTGGTGTAGCTTAATCTTGGTAATGACCTCAATGTCAAATTTCTAGGAAAATTGAACCCTCATAGGTTTTAATTTCTCAGTGGCATCATTTAAAAATGGAGTTAATATAGATTTTTTTAATCTTCTTTTTGTAGATGTTTCAACCTAACTTATGAGCTAAAAAAGTTTCAGTTGTGAAGGAAGATAAATTATCACCTGATATTTGGATCCAAGAATGGCTAATTACCTCAAAGTTGCTACAAATATAATCCATCCTGATTCTACTTCTAAGTCAATGAATGAAGACATAAAATAATAAATAACATTATTGAAAAAATTTTAAATATAAAACATTTACACTTTGGAAAGGTGACAAAGCATCCATAAACATGACAAAAACATTTTATTTACTAGTTTGTTTATCCTAAATCTCAAAAGGTTAACAAATATATAATATAATGGAATTTTACAACATTCCATTTGTTTTCTTAAGAGATCTGGGGCGCCTGGGTGGTGCAGTCGGTTAAGCGTCCGACTTCAGCCAGGTCACGATCTCACGGTCCGTGAGTTCGAGCCCCGCGTCGGGCTCTGAGCTGATGGCTCAGAGCCTGGAGCCTGTTTCTGATTCTGTGTCCCCTCTCTCTCTGCCCCTCCCCCGTTCATGCTCTGTCTCTCTCTGTCCCAAAAATAAATAAACGTTGAAAAAAAATTAAAAAAAAAGAGATCTAAATGAAATTCTTCCTTTCTTATAACTTCGTAGTTGATGGTGCTACAGGTAGAATCTATCTGAAATGGATGACAAATACATTCTCACTAGTAGGGTGTCCTTAGGCCTTAGTCCTGCTCCTGCCTCAGGCTGACTTCCATGCTCTAAACCAGAAAGTATAAATACGAAGCCATGCCAAGAGTTGAATGTCTGTTACTGGTCTTAAGTCACTCCCTCATAGTCAATCAGAACTAAACACACTAAACACACACACACACACACACACACACACACACACACAGAGCCTAAATGGATATTTAGATTTTAAATCTATCTTTCATATATTACTTAGTATTGGCCTACAGAATTTGAATTCTTTTTAGGGAAAACAGGTTTCACCAATGATTTGAAAACACTCATTATATGCTCTAAGGATAGTTGTCCATTAGATTTAAATTTTAAACCTTTAAATTTATGTCAGTGAATCACTTACTGTACATAGATCATTTATTATTGATTTAATGACTGTGAGAAGTTTGGGGATGCACTCGAAGTTGATAATAAGTTGTCAATAGATTCAGAGTATGATTTATGAAATATTCTTTCCAATATTAACCATGCTACATTATACCAAAAAATATTTGGCTTGGCAACAATTTTTACAAATATAAATAGTCATTAAGTGCAGATAGTATAGTACTCATTTTAAGAAGGTTACAACTCGGGGCACCTGAGTGGCTGTTGGTTGAGCATCTGACTTTTGATTTTGGCTCAGGTCATGATCCCAGGGTTGTGGGATCTACCCCTGCTTCAGGCTCTGCACTGAGCAAAGATCCTGCTTAAGATTCGCCCTCCCCCCCCAGTCTCCCTCACTCCTTCTGGCTCTTTTTGCCACTCAAACGCTCTCAAAAAAAAAAAGAAAGAAAGAAAGAAAAGAAAGAAAGAAAGAAGAGAAGAAAAAAAAAAGAAAAGGAAAAAAACCAGAAGGTTACAACTTTGGGCCATTTCTGAATTTTCTACAAAATAACATTATTTTGTACAAAAAACCTAAAATGAAAATCCCCATTGTGTGTGTGTACGGGTGATACATGCACACACACACACCACACACACACTTGAATATTAGTCAGCCATTAAAAAGAATGAAATCTTGCCATTGGCAACGAAACAGATGGAGCTAGAGAGTATTAGGCTAAACAAAAAATCAGCCAGAAAAAGACAAATACCATATGAGTTTACTCATATGTGTAATTTCAGAAATAGAACAAATGAGCATAGGGATAAAAATAAGGGAGGGAAACCAAGAAACAGATCCTCAACTATAGACAACAAACTGCTGGTTACCAGAGGGAAGGTGGGTGGGAGAATGGGTTAAATAGGTGATGGAGATTAAGGAGGGCAGTTGTGATGAGCAAGCCGTGTTGTATGGGAGTGATGAATTTCTGAATTATACACCTGAAACCAATATTACACTTTATGCTAAGTAACTGGAATTTAAATAAAAACTTAAATAAATAAAAAAAATAAAATAAAATATAAAATAAAAATCCCCAACCTGTATTGGTAGCCATTAATTTTATACTGGGAAGATTAATTCTCTTTGTCTCAGTTTGTAAGATACAACGTTATGAATAATTTGCGATTGCTATTTCAAACTTAGGTGAAATAAAAAGGCGGTTCTTTCATAATGTCTGAGACTAATAGAGAAAAATTTCCTTAAATCATATCAATATTTCTTTAATGATAAAAAGTATTTTAGTATCTTAAAGAAATTATATAATTTTCATAGGGACCACCAAAATCACATTAAGATGATATTTTAATACCTAAATCAGGTTATAAATTATTTATTGAAGGAAATTTTGAGGTGTAGTGAAATTAATTATTAATAGAACAGATGACAATTTCCTTACAATACAGAGTTTGAAAATGGTATATATTATCAGTTTTCCATGTGTAACCTTATGTTTTTCACAAAAGCCTGGGAACTTAAAAAAATTTTTAGAAATATCCTATAATTTGTGAAAATATTTTTAAGTCATCTGAACTACCAAACATTGTTTCCATATAATCTCTCATTATTTGGGAGCAAAGTCTGTAACTGTCTGAACATAGACAAACTGAATATATTAGCATTATCTAGTTGATTAATCATCTAACCATTCATTTAACTATTGAAAAATTACTTACTATTATCCAAGTCACTCATTATATTTACATACAAAATCATATCACATGCATGTATAATCCTCCTGTATACTGACAAATTTTTCTTAATGTTTATTTATTTTTGAGGAAGAGAGACAGAGCATGAGCAGGGGAGGGGCAGAGAGAGAGGGAGACGGAATCTGAAACAGGCTCTAGGCTCTGCGTTGTCAGCACAGAGCCTGACGTGGGGTTTGATCTCGGGATCTGAGAGATCATGACCTGAGCTGAAGGCAGATGCTTAACCAACGGAGCTACCCAGGCACCCATACACTGACAAATATTTAAATAATGTTATATAAAAGTCAGATTTTTAAATGATAACAAACTCCTCCGGCTTGTGGTAAAAGACTGAATATTAATAGGATGCCGTCCTGGTTTGGGTTTAATTAAGACCTGCCCATTATCCATAAATATTAGTCATATTCACAAAATTAAGTTTTACTTGTGTTTCTAATCACCTGATTCACACCTGAATTTCCTGCTATCACAGAAAAACCCAATCCTTGTATAACACTTTTGTTGTAATTACATCTCTCCATTTTTCCTAATTCTTTACTTCTGTATTCACCGTTTTTCCAGTGGAGGTGAATTCTTTCCTGCCAGGCTTCGATTTCCAGCTCTGGGTTTTCTACGTTCTCCAGTACTTACTTCTTAGATTACTATAGACACTAAGGCTTCATGTGGTCAGTACAGTTTTGTATAGCATTTTTTAATTAAAAAAATCAATGTGTGTTAATTATAAAAAGCTTAGCATATATAGGTAAGACAAAATAAAAATGACCCCCTGCCTTTGAACAATGATCCAGGTTTAGCTAAACTTTCTGGTATCTGTTTCTCCTCTTCTTGCTCTCTTGATTTATAAATGTACCTCACCTTGGGGTGGCTGGGTGGCTCAATTGGTTGAGTGTCCAGCTCTTGATTTCCACTCAGGTCATGATCTCACAGTTCATGAGAGGAAGCCCCACATCGGGCTCTGCGCTGAACGCTGAGTGTGGGGCCTGCTTGAGATTCTCTCTTGCCCTCTCCCTATGCCCCTCCCCCACTCATGTGCTTTCTCTCTCTCCCAATAAATAAATAATAAATAAAAAACATATGAAATAATATACAAATAAATAAATAAATAAATCTACCTCACCTCTAAAGGATCAAATACAACCTCATAACTGTCATCTATTCAGTTCATATAATCTAATTTAAATATAAAAGGTTAAACTGTATTCCATTTTATAAATATTTACACAGTATTTAGTCAACCCTAGTTGTGAGCACTTAGATTATCTCTAAATGTTAAGTATATAAAAAGTGTTGTGATGAATTTGCATCTTCCTGAGTTTGTTTTGCTCAATTCTTAGGATTCTGTAACAAAAGGTATGAACATTTCTGAAGCATTTTTAAAAACCACAATTTAGCGTATGCTCAATGCTGAAAACATAAAAACAAAGTAGACACAGAAAAGCTCAATAAGGGGGAAAATTACCTAGTCACATCTCCCAAGGATAATTACCTTTTAACTTTCTCTGTGCCTTTTCATCTTCTTCCCCATACTATTCACGTACTCATTAGACAAATGCTGTCCTGCTGTATGTGGGTTTATGTGCCACTTCATTTGTAATTTTTCACATTGCACCATTTATTATACATTCACGTGCCAATCAATATTTCTTACAATTATATTCTAAATGCATAGTATTATATTATTATATCATATTGAGATAACAAACGTATCTAACCATCAACTCTAGGTTCTTTTCAACTTATTGTGGTTAACGTGCTAATACTTTTTAAACATTTATGATTAAATCATAAAGGTATAATAAAGGTTCTTGTGGTTGTCCAGTGGCTGTAACGCAATTAGCATTATGTACTGGGTGTAGATTGTCCGGGTCAATATTTAGCATATATTTAAATATCTTAATAAGTACTCAGTAAAGTATATTAAAAATTACAATTTATGTACCTACTAGCGGATGGTTTTCCTGCTTTACCAGCAACACTGGCTAGCATAGAAGGTTTAAATGTGTAGCACCTAAAGGTGGAATAATTCATTATAAATTAACTTGCCATATACGAATATTTGATTACTAGATTGCAGTTTAATTTTTCAGGTGTTTCTTCATTGTTGATTCTTGTTAGTATCCTAGACAAAAACACAGGACGTGTCACAAATGGATATTTGAAAGAAATTTAATAAAGGAGAATTTTACAAAATAAGGGGCGGTGTGTACGAGAACCACAACGGAAGGTGCTCAACTTGTGCGCTAGTAACGCAGGGGAGCCGTTGCCGACCCCAGCCGGAAGTGAACAAGGAGAGAGTTGTCACCCATAACCCAGATGCACAGAGCTGTGTGAACGACGGCGCCCCTAGGTATGGAGGCTGTGGCCCTCATGCTCAGGCTATGACACTGATCAGGAAACGAGATAGGAACCGCAGGCCACACTTCTGCCTCATGTCTCCTCACCAGTGTTACCACTACACCCAGTCACAGGCAGTGGGTACGAAAGCCCAGAGCGTGGACTCCACAGCACGATGACCTTCCTTCACTCTCGTATTGATGGGTTTTGTCTTTTTTTCTAAGTGTTTATTATAGTTATTTGTACATCAAATGAAATAGCCTTTTCCAGTACGTGATGTGAATGTATTTTCCAAATGTCACCTTTTATTTTTGCTGCTCTGGTCATGGGCAGAAGTTACTCTTACTTATGTCATCAAGCTGGTCTTTTTCTTCTTGATGGCTTTCTTGACAGCGATAAAAAAATAGAAACAAAAATACGCAAATGCACACAACCACCAACCCCACGCATATACATATACACGCATCCTACTCCATTGTCAATGTAGTTTCTACATATAAATAATATATAAATAATTATTTCTAAATACATATGGTATACGTTCTAAAGTAGAGTTTTTCCCCAAATCTGTCATTTAGATATGTATATCTGCATCCCTATGTATATATCTACCTGTATCTAAAACAATATCTTTATAATCTATCTAAATCTATCTACCATCTATCTATCTAATCTACTTATCTGTCTATTCATCAGGTTATAAATACACACTTTTTTCTTTCTTCTCTCTTTTTCCTTTGTTCACCTTAACTACGATATATTAGCAAAATAACATCTTAGTGTTTTTCTATCATCTATTAAGTCAGGTTTTCCCACAATACTATATTTTTTAACTAATTTTAATATAGATTTCAAGATTTTATTACTTTAATTTCCACTTTCCCCTGTAGCAATTGTGGATTTGCCTACCATCAGCCTCCCACCTTTATTTATTTTCATTGCATTACATTGCGTTTTAATCTTGACTGTCCACTTATATTACCATTCTACTGTTAGTTTTGAAATGCCAACTTTTCATTTATTAATTCAATTGTTTACCATATTTTGCATTGTGAATTTCACAGAATTTTCTATTGTGTCTTTATTCTCCCACAAGAATAATTATAAATTTATTTAATACAATACTCACATCTCTGATCTGTATGTTCGGCATCCTTTTTCATCTATCAGGAGGAAATAATAAATATTGTTATGGAATATTTATATGCAAAGTGTATGAAGGAATCTATATTGAACCTAAGTTTACCTGTGACTCAAAGAGGAAAATAATACCGGATGAGTCTAAGTCCATTGTTGATAGTTTATTGTTGGTAAATTATTTTCAGATGTTTTTAATCCTCAGGTTTTACTCTCTGTCACATTTTACCCCTTTTTGAGTGATCTGCGATTTTTTTTCTTTACAGACTGTGTTTTCTAATGATCATATGTAATTTTCTTTTACCTTCTTCCTTTCCACTTCATCTATTGACAGACAATATCTTCTTAGGTCTACTTGTCTACAGATTAGACCAAACACTAGTTCAAATTCTGTTCTCTGCTTAGTATTATTTAAAGCACAATTATCTGGGGGCGCCTGGGTGGCGCAGTCGGTTAAGCGTCCGACTTCGGCCAGGTCACGATCTCGCGGTTCCCTGAGTTCGAGCCCCGCGTCGGGCTCTGGCTGATGGCTCAGAGCCTGGAGCCTGTTCCGATTCTGTGTCTCCCTCTCTCTCTGGCCCTCCCCCGTTCATGGCTCTGTCTCTCTCTCTGTCCCAAAATAAATAAACGTTGAAAAAAAAAAATTTAAAGCACAATTATCTGTCTTCATTCAATGTAAAATGTACTTTTTAGATTATAATCTTTATTAGTTTGTCTGTTTATTTGTTTCTTGAAAGTATATGTGAATAGGTGTGGATGGTAATGCTTGTGGCATTCCTATCCCATGTCCTCTGTCAATCTCAGGAAGCAGAAACTTCACAGCAGAGGGATAGGTCTTCAACTCAGATTAGAAACTCATGATCTTGGATCCAGGTCTCTACTGAAATGCAAATTGTCTCCTTGTTTTCCTTTGGGAGATCACATTGGGACAATACATGCTGGTAACCTGGAGAGTTTTATAACTTCTGCTACCTTTTGGAGGAAAGTTGAGAAATATTCTGGAAGGCATTATTTTAATGTATCTAAATGAATTTTTGTTTTGAACATTCAAAACAAATTTAAGTCAAATAATTTCTAAATACATTTAAAAGTGATAAAATATGCATAAGTAATACTTTTAGATACCACCCACTTCTATAATCACCTGTGGGTAAAGAAACATGACCACACAGATATATTCCCCACAATATCTGAAACAGTATCATCTCTGAAGTTAAACTGCTGACTCATTAAAATCAATTTACCCATGACTGCAAGATGTGGTAATAGACTTCTGATCCAATATCCAGTAATTAGAAATGGTTAGGCCTATTTTTACCCTTTACGAGAGGATGCCATAAATTAATTTTTTGTGGTGCTATATTTTTTTAACTGCTAATCTAATTGTACTACTGTTACAGCTTCTTTAGTCAATGTTTTTGATTTTAACATTTTATCAGTGATATTTATCTTCAGATTGTCTTCTCAAAACAACCATACTAATTACAACCATGTCAAATTTTAAATGATCAAACTAGGTTTATGTTAATAATTCCTCAGATTATTTTGTCCTATCAGATAGTCAATATCATAATAAAAAAAAACACCTTTCATATATAAAGTAATTTAATCTTCTGGACAATCTGTTGAGTTTGGCACTTGTGTCTCTACATATAAATAAATTAAAGTCCAAGAAGTCAAGTGACTTATCTTAAGGAAAAGCCTACCGAGTGACAGAATGCTGAATGTGCTTCTAGATCCCATTTTTCTCAAAATACTATACTCTCATTCCAACAAAAGTCTTCTTCTAAGTTGAATCATTTGTGTGTGGTATGTCCATATTTCTATGCTGTTGATTATTCTTTTTTTCCCGAATGGGTACTTCCCCCCCACCCTTGCTCCTCTACTACGTATGTTAACCATGACCTCATATTAATATTCTTCAATAATCTCATGTTATTACAATCATTCTTAAATTTCCATTGCAAGTCTAGCATATATTTATGATATGTCATTTTGCGCTTAGAAAAAAAATGGCTAACTCATTCATTCAATAGATATTATTGAACATCTACTCTTTTGTAAACACAGCAGCCAGTACTAAAGAGGACATTCCAAGATTCAATACAGAAATGCCTGCCTGTGGAGCTTATTTTTAGGGTAAAAGTCATACAAATATAATTGGCTTATTTACTGCTTCAAAATATTATAAGATGTGCTTTAATAAATTAAATATCTCCAAGAATAATTTTACTTCTTCAGAGACTGTGGAGGCTTATTGAATTAATTTATAACTAACAGTTTATCGTTTCTTACAAAGTTTGAAATACACATTAATTTGACTCAACAATTTTAGTCATTTACCAAAGTGAAATTAAAACTTACATGGACACAAAACTTGTAAATGTTTATATGGGGTTATTAATAATTACCACAACTGAAATTGCCTTCAACTGATGAATGTAAAAACAAACTGCAGTATATTCACACAATGGCAAACTACTTGGTAAGTAAAAGGAAGAAACAGAGGCAAGACCAAGGACAAAGGGCAAAGAATATGGATGAAACTCTAATGCATAATGTTAAGTGACAAAGTCAAAATCGAAAGCATATAAACAGTTCCATTAAAGCACAGTTTTAGGGAAAGAAAGCTGATCAGTGGTTTCTAAGGGCGGAGGCAGAGGAGAGGTGTTCTACCAAACGTACAATGGGATTTTTGGGGTGACGGAAATGTTCTATATCCTTATCGTGATAGTGGCCGCATAACTGTGGAATTGTACACATACACACAAAGAGTGAGTTTATACTGCAATGAAAACAAAAAAAAAAATCATTAAGTAAGTTAAAAGTAGACTGAACATGAGAGAAGATAGGATTAGTGCAGAAGAGAAGGTCATAGAATAGGGATTCTGAAATGCAGAGAATGTATACCTATACCTATACCTATACCTACACCTATATCTACACCAAATCAAACAAAACAGGGTGTAAGAGCCACACACAGCTAAAAGTCTGATGATATATGGCAATTTTAGTCCCTATAGGATAGGATAAATGTGGGATGGGAACCATACTCAAAGAGAAAATGACTAAGAATCTTTCAGAACTGATGAAAATAAAATCAAATACATGCTTAAAAAGCTCATCAAATACCATGCAGGAGGAAATCTAGGTACATCATAAACAAACTTATGGAAGCAAAGAAAAATATTACAAAGAAACAAACAAATCTCAAATTAGCCAGATAAAATGACACATGCCTTGTAAAGAGCACAAATAAGACTGAGGACTCTCAAGGAGAAATTATGAAAATAAAATACAATCAAATGATATCTAAAGTACTGAATATTTTTTTAAAAAGCCAGCCAAGAACTCTAAAACCAGTGAAAATATTCTTCAATAAAGATAGCAAAAATAAAGATAATTTGGACATTTAAAGGAAGAAATAATTTATTGCTAGCATCTTGCAATATAAAAAGTACTGAGTTATGTTCTTCAATATAAAGGAAATGATCTCACATGAAATCTGGAACTCTAATAAGGTATAAAGATTAGTGGAACAAATAACTGTGCCTAGTATAAAACAATATGGACTATTTGAAACCAAAAATTATATTGTCTTATATGACTATTCCATGAAGGATAAAATTTATTTATTTGTTGATTATGTACTTTTAATGTTTATTTATTTTGAGAGAGACAGAGAGACCACGAGTAAAGGAGAGACAGAGATAGAGGGAGAGAGAGAATCCTAAGCAGGCTCTGCACTCAGAGGGGAACCTGTGTGAGGCTCAATCTCATGGCTGTGAGACCATGACCCAAGCCAAAATCAAAAGTTAGATGCAGCCAAACCACCTAGGTGCCCAGGATGAGATTAATTCAAATAGTTAAACAGTTATAAGGTTCTACATTATTTCTTAAGTGCAAATAATTTACTGTTGATTGCAATAAGTCAAGACTATATAATATAATTTTCAGGTGAGCATGGAAAGTAATAAATGAATAGTATATTCATATTAATAGTATATAAATGATATAACAAATACAAGTAAACAATGACAAAAGCAATCAAGATAGACATATTTTGTGCAGAAATTTAAACATTCTTAGCTATTTAAAACAGAGAAAAGTGCATGATATATTCTGAGCAACTTTTAGGTGATAGAGGCATTGCTAAATCCGTGTATATCATAAGGATACATTTGCTTATATTTTACAAACGTATGAATTATTGTATATCATTTATTTATCTTAAATGTGATACTGTCTGTAAGCTCCTTGAGTGAAATGAATTTACTAAAGATAAATAAACCTTTAAAATAGGTACTCTACTGCCAGCAGTGGTCCACTGATGTGCATTACAATTCCGTTTGTTCATTGGTTGCAAAAGTAATTTATGATAGAAACACTTAATATTTGTGGCAAATGTTGAACTATTTAATATATTCTGCATTGGTTTAACTATATGTGGGTGAAAATTTATGCCTTTAATTATCTGCATTTTCAATTGATAAGAAAGACAAATTATGAAGTAATAACTGAAATCAATGCAGTTGGAAATGAAAGCGAAGCTCTGTATCTTTTGCTATTTAAGCTTCTAAGTTTTCTATCTATTTTTTATTACAGTGGCTCTTGATGTATTGTGTTTCTTGGACACTTACTCAAAACAAAAACATATGAGAAAAATTAAATATTGATGTTCACAGTAGGATAGTTGCAATATTTCATGGAGTTTACCAATAAGCAATATTTCTACTTGCTAGGACATTCTTGTTGATGAAAGATTATTTTTCTTTCCACTCAAAGGAAATCAGAAAGTCATTTTAAACTAATATTTAGCTGTTATGGAACTATTTACTTCTTTTCTCAGAGGCAAATAGACATGAAATATGATAGAATTGTTGACCAAGATGGCTTTTCCTGTGACAAATCCGATGATCTCTGTGTTTTTAAAAACAAGCCATGTTGTATCTTAGAAACATGGCTGTATTCTATTGGAAATGTTTGAAATATTTTCCTTTAAAAACATGTTGACCTTTCTACAAATAAATTCTTCTTTCCACTGAAGTGTAAAAAATTTATATATATATACAGAAATACTTGGATCTTTTCATAATATTGAATCAACAATAAACAGATAAAATATATAGCTCTACAACTCACAAAATCCAATTTCTCATTTTATTTGGTCACAGATGATATAAATATAAATATAAATATATATTTCTATAAACATGTAAATATAAATATATTATATTTAAAATATAATTTGAAAGTTTCTGTCAATATCTAAGTAGATATGCTCTGGGATTCAGCATTATTGACTTAGAAAACAATTCAACTAAACACTCCAAATCTCTTGCAGATTCTCTACTATATTAAGGTCATTATGGCTGAGTTAAGCAGACACAAATGCAGGCAGTACCATTTATTTTTTCTCACTTATTGGCATAGTAAATCTCAAATGATTTTCTATAATAATAATATAATAATAATAACTAATAACAATGCTAATCTAGAAGTGAAAATTGAAATCAAATGAAAAATTATATTAAGACTATATTGAAATTAAATTAAAAATTTTTAATGAAAAAAGGCATGTCTTAAGACAAAATTAACTGAAATTCTTCAAGGCACTGGAGATTTACAAATTAATGAAATCATAGTTTCAGGAATGCTGGATGGAAGGAATTGACCATCATGCAGTGAATGACAGTATGCTGCACAGTAGGCACCTTCTGTCCTTGACCTCTGGGACTTCCTGACTATGCAGATGAGAAGTATGCATATTTTAAAGAGATAAATATCAATTTTTAAATATGTATAAATAATTTTATAAAAAGTAAGGGGAATAGGTGTCAGGAAAGCAAACTTTCAAAGATATCTAGGAAAAACATCCTGAGATTAATCTGAGATAGCCTTTGAGTAAGAATTAAAATTGCATTGAATAGCAAACTTGTGCAGCAACTCTGGAAGACAAAATGCAATTTCCTCAAAAACTTAAAAATAGAACTACTCTATGATCCAGCAATCACCCAAAATATACAAAAACACTATTTCAAAGCGATATATACACCCCTATGTTTATTGCAGCATTATTTACACTAGCCAAGGTGTGGAAGGAGCTCAAGTGTCCATCAATTAATGAATGGTTAAAGAAGATGTGGTGTGTATATATACAATGGAATATTATTTAGCCCTAAAAATGAATGAAATCTTGCCATTTACAACAACGTGGATGGGGTTAGAGAGTGTTACACTAAGTGAAATAAGTCAGAGAAAGACACTACCGTATTATTTCACTCATATGTGGAA